>NW_020172783.1:1024883-1097538 GCF_003031525.2 Neophocaena asiaeorientalis asiaeorientalis | reverse complement strand
ATATATATATATATATATATAAAAGGAGACATATATATATCAAGAATACATATATCTGATGCACATATATTATACATGTTTATATATGATATTTGACATATCATAAGGGTAAGGAATAGCAGTTAGAAGAACTTTAAGCAAATACTATGTTTAGCGTTTCATTTCAAGAAATCTTTCTGGTTGCTATGTAGAATGTGGAGTGGAGCAAGACTGCAGGAAAGGAGACTCATTAGAAGGCTGTTCATAGACAAGGAGAGAGATGGTTGAGGGCAGTGTGTTTGAAGTTATGGATCTTAAACATAATTAAGAAATAGAATTGTGAAGGTTAGATGGATGGATGTGTGGGTTGAGGGAGAGATAGGAATTTAGAGATAACTCATATTTCTTTCTTGAGCATCTGGGTTGAAGGTGACACCATTGATAGAGGTAGGCAATACTAGAAGAGTAACATATTTGGTGGGGGAGAAATGATAGGTTCTGGTCTGGACTTACTAAAGTTGAGTTGTCCAAGATAGCCATATGATGATGTCAAGTAGACGGCTGTGTATATTCACATCTCGAGATGAGAAGAGAGGACTAGCCCAGAGATACAACTTTAATAATAATTAGCATATGGGGCAATGAAGCCCCTAAAAGGAGCTTCAGTGTGAACTGAGAAGATGAGAGGCTTACAGCACAGTCTGACAACACTTGAGGAAGAGAAGGAATAAGAACTAACAAAGAAAATTGAGAAGGAATAACTTAAGAGATAAAAGGAAAATCAGGGGTGTATAGGGTCATAGAAATCAAGGGATGGTACTATTTCAAAAAGGATTGAAAACTCAACAGTGTTAAATACTGTTGAGAGGTCCAAGAAGAGGACTGATATAATTTCTTTGGAGTTTGTGATTCAGACGTCATTGCTGAACTTGGCAAGAGCAATTACTATTTTGTGGTGAGGTCAGAAGCCAGACTGCAGTGAAATGAGAAGTAAGTGGGAAGTGAACAAAAGGAGAAAAAAATGCAGATTCAGTCCTACAAGTATTGCAAGCTAGTGGCTGGTACAGAGAATTTCTCAAGAAAGTACTAAGGTAAATGTGCACTGAACTGACTGAAATGCATTTTGGAAAATGCTCTTCCTATGGATTCTTCTTACTTCTTGAACTCCTCAGCAAAACTTAACTGACCAGAGCTCTATGCTCCTGGGTACTTAACTAGGTGACTCTTCCAAGAATAAGAAAAATTAATTTTCTCGTGGTATTAGTATTTGAGAAAGAAATAGTATAATTTCTCTCCCTCTGAAGAGCTTTTGTATATTATTTGAAGGATTGAGCAATATGGACATTTGAGATATTTATGGTAGGGTCAGTAAGGGTGGCTCTTTTAGTTGGTAGGAATATCACATCACATCACAAGGATAAGTCCATATTCAACTAAGGTAAGAATGGCAAATAACTAGCTTGTGTGCTGCTACTTCGCCTGTTATTTATTTACTTATTTATTTTTTTGCGGTATGCGGGCCTCTCACTGTCGTGGTCTCTCCCATTGCGGAGCACAGGCTGCGGACGCGCGGGCTCAGCGGCCATGGCTCACGGGCCCAGCCGCTCCGCGGCATGTGGGATCTTCCCGGACCGGGGCATGAACCCACGTCCCCTGCATCGGCAGGTGGACTCTCAACCACTGCGCCACCAGGGAAGCCCTACTTCACCTATTATTAATTCATAGCAGACACATCTGTATTTGGCCACAGCATCCTTTATATTATAGCATTCCAGGCAGACAAAACCCAAAAAGCCATTTTTGGTGTTGGTTTATTGTTCCAATCGTGCCCAGGACCACAACATTGCACATCTCCACAAGGCATTGTTTGCTACATAGACTGCATTGTGAATAGTATCCCCTGGAGTTATATAATAGAATAACCCTGTGGCTGTACCTTCACCCAACTCTCTCTCTACCCTTTCCTCCTTTTTCCACCAAGAACTGAAGTAATATGGTTATTTAGATTAGTAAGTAGATCGTATGTGACATGTTTTGTTTTTTGGCATTGGTTTTTAAACTTTCCATGATACTATTTTCATAATATTGCAACACATTTTGTGAATGTCTCATTCATTATCTATGCTGTGAACAAAATCAAATGCACCAAGTTGTATCTATGCTTATAGATATTTTTTGTTGTAGTTCCACTCACCTCAGTCTGACAACATGAGCTCTGATGAACTGTTTTCTTAAATTTGACTTTTTGAATGTTTGAGTAATCTGTAGAAAGAAAGGAAAAAACAACTTGTCTGTAATTACCGTTCTTTCTCTGTTTCCTCTTTCTGCCCAACCTCGCAACATGGTTGTTAATGGGGAGTTGACTATGTTAATGAGGAATAGAGTTCAGTTTAGTTCAGTTCCATCTCAGAACACATGGGAGTGATTTAGGCAGGTTAATAACCTTCTGATGCAGTGCCTGTTTCTTCATCTATTACACAAAGATGGTAATGGACAGGATGCATCTTCGCTAGAAGCCATTCTAAACATAGCAGATGTTTTGCTCAATGAGAGCCCACGTTACGTGATTTGGTGGCTGTTCCCAAAGAGGTGGGCGCATGAGCCAACCCAATGCTAGGTGAGTCCACTGATAAAATTTACAGTGTGTGATCCTGCAACAACTGTTCTGAAATGGGTAAAACCAGATTAAAATGAGCAGCAATGGAGAGCTTGATGAGAAAGAGGAAAAGAAGTAAAGGGCAATCTTTTCCTTATTGTTTCTGATTAATGCCTAAGCAACATAAGTTAATTTTTAGCATCAGTTGGTATTTCCTGACCTAACTAACTTTCCCCCTGAATCATTGCTCAATGCCAGCAAGGATGGTCCTCTTGAGGTATAAGGTTTAGCTTCACAGTAAACTAGTAGTGAGTGATTCTGTGACTGGAACAGTTCTGCCAAGATGCAGGGTGAGATGTACTGAGCTTTCATAATGGCGAGTGGATTCTGTTGGCTTCTACTGTGAGGTTGGACCAAGGTGGGGGTGAACATGAAAAGGTGAAGATGGGGAAATTAAGTAGCATGTTGAATATTACATTAAGCCAGGATTTGAAGCCAATTCTTCTTGAGACTGTTAAGTTTATGCAATCTCTGTTACACTGCATTTATTTTTTCAGTATCCATTCTTTAGGCTGATATCATACCAACCAGTTGTGAGACAAAGTAACTTTTTTTCTTTCTAGAGGTCTTAAACATTTTTAAGAGTTTTGAGGCTGTTAGTTTTTCAAAATAATTTCCTTTTGAAAAAATTCAAGAAGTACTAGTAAGTGTTAAGAAGAAAGCAAAAAGTCACTCAAAATTCTATGATCTAGAATTATAGAATGCAATCATTTGGTGAGTATTTTAGTTAACTATGTAGAAGGATAGGTTTTAATGTGTTTATTAATGTGGTATATTGTAGGAGAGAGTTTAATAAACTGATTTATCTTTAATATTACTTGACTTTAGCAGAAGTAAAAGGAACTGACCTAAAACTGAAGGAATTGCTAAAATTTAGATGTTTCTTGTAATTATATTTTAATTCATGATTTGGTATTGCATCAGCATGGGCTACACTGGACCAAAATGTTAAAAATATAATTTAATTATGACATTTTTGTTATGTGGAAAATATTGGTGTAATTTAGTGAGGACTAAGGTAATAAGCAACATAAAGCAAGTTGATTAATTGGTTGATATCCATATACAAGGATAAAAGGAGAGACCTATGGATAAGAATCCATATTTCATAGAGTGGGTGAAAATTTTGTAGTCTCGTTAATTAGAACTTATCAAATATTTGGTAGAAAATCAGTGAGCAGATGCCTGAAGAGGAAGCCAATGGGAGAGTGGAAAGTATAGTAGATAGGGGACAGGGAAAAGTTAGCTTGCTATGAGAACTTGAACGAATCTTTTAAACTTTCTTCCTCTCAGTTTCTTCATCTGTAAAAGGAAAACAGTCCAAAGTGTGTTTAAAAAATTGTTCTGTACATAGTTGGCTACTGCAACTCCCAGAGGCTATGCATCTACTTTCAGTGAGCTTTACATGTAACCTTTGGGCTTTTTCACTCCCTTCAAACTTATTATTGATTCTTCTTTAATGGGTTGGATGAGTTTGCTTTCCTACTTCTTTGATTTTGTAACCTGTATGATTGACACTTTTATTACAATGGACAAAAAATCAAGTAAACAAAGAAAAAAGAACTATTTTATATTTCCCTCCTGAATGAGGGTGACAATACTGTCTTTGTGGGGTTATTTTAATGTCTTTATTGGAGTATAATTGCTTTACAGTGCTGTGTTAGTTTCTTCTGTGAATCAGCTATACATATACATATATCCCCATATCTCCTCCCTCTTGCGTCTCCATCCCACCCTCCTTATCTCACCCCTCTAGGTGGTCACAAACACGGAGCTGATCTCCCTGTGTTATGCAGCTGCTTCCCACTAGCTACCTGTTTTACATTTGGTAGTGTATATATGTCCATGCCACTCTCTCACTTCGTCCAAGCTTACCCTTCCCCTCCCCGTGTCCTCAAGTCCATTCTCTACATCTGCGTCTTTATTCCTGTCCTGCCCCTAGGTTCTTCTGAACCATTTTTTTTTTTTTTTTTAGATTCCATGTACATGTGTTAGCATATGGTAATTGTTTTTCTCTTTCTGACTTACTTCACTCTGTGTAACAGACTCTGGGTCCATCCACCTCACTACAGATAACTCAATTTCATTTCTTTTTACGGCTGAGTAATATTCTACTGTATATATGTGCCACATCTTCTTTATCCATTCATCTGTTGATGGACACTTAGGTTGCTTCCGTGTCCTGGCTATTGTAAGTAGTGCTGCAATGAACATTGTGGTCCATGACTCTTTTTGAATTATGGCTCTCTCAGAGTATATGCCCAGTAGTGGGATTGCTGGGTCATAAGGTAGCTCTATTTTTAGCTTTTTAAGGAACCTCCATACTGTTCTCCATAGTGACTGTATCAATTTACATTCCCACCAACAGTGCAAGAGGGTTCCCTTTTCTCCACATCTTCTCCAGCATTTATTGTGTGTAGAGTTTTCGATGATGGCCATTCTGACTGGTGTGAGGTGATACCTCAATGTAGTTTTTTTTTTTTTTTAAGAAGATGTTGGGGGTAGGAGTTTACTAATTTAGTTATTTTTGCTGTGTTGGGTCTTTGTTTCTGTGCAAGGGCTTTCTCTAGTTGTGGCAAGTGGGGGTCACTCATCAACACGGTGTGCGGGCCTCTCACTATCGCGGCCTCTCTTGTTGTGGAGCACAGGCTCCAGACGCGCAGGCTCAGTAGTCGTGGCTCACCGGCCTAGTTGCTCCACGGCATGTGGGATCTTCCCGGACCGGGGCACAAACCCGTGTCCCCTGCATCGGCAGGCGGACTCTCAACCACTGCGCCACCATGGAAACCCCCCCATTGTAGTTTTGATTTGCATTTCTCTAATGATTAATGATGTTGAGCATCTTTTCATGTGTTTGTTGGCAATCTATATATCTTCTTTGGAGAAATATCTGTTTAGGTCTTCTGCCCAGTTTTGGATTGGCTTGTTTTTTTCATATTGAGATGCATGAGCTGCTTGTATATTTTGGATATTACTCCTTTCTCATCTGCTTCATTTGCAAATATTTTCTCCCATTCTGAGGGTTGTCTTTTCATCTTCTTTATGGGTTCCTTTGCTGTGCAAAAGCTTTTAAGTTTCACTAGGTCTTATTTGTTTATTTTTGTTTTTATTTCCATTTCTCTAGGAGGTGGGTCAAAAAGGACCTTGCTGTGATTTATGTCAAAGAGTGTTCTGGCTATGTTTTCCTCAAAGAGTTTAGTAGAGTCTGGCTTTGCATTTAGGTCTTTAATCCGTTTTGAGTTTATTTTTGGGTATGCTGTTAGGAAGTGTTCTAATTTTATTATTTTACATGTAGCTGTCCAGTTTTCCAAGCACCACTCATTTAAGAGACTGTCTTTTCTCCATTGTATATTCTTGCCTCTTTTCTCAAAGATAAGGTGACCATATGTGCATGTGCATAGAGTTTCCCTCTATGCCTATTTTCTGGGGAGCTTTTATCATAAATAGGTGTTGAATTTTGTCGAAAGGTTTTTCTGTATCCATTGAGATTATATGGTTTATATCCTTTAATTTGTTCATGTGGCATATCACATTGATTGATTTGTGTATATTGAAGAATCCTTGCATTCCTGGGATTCTTGATCCCAGGTGTATGATCATGGTGTATGACCTTGATACACTTGATCATGGTGTATGACCCTTTTAATGTGCTGTTGGATTCTGTATGCTAGTATTTTGTGGAGGATTTTTGCATCTATGTTCATCAGAGATACTAGCCTGGAGTTTTATTTTTCTGTGAAATCCTTGTCTGGTTTTGGTATCAGGGTGATGGTGGCGTCGTAGAATGAGTTTGGTAGTGTTCCTCCTTCTGCTGTATTTTGGAAGAGTTTGAGAAGGTTAGGTGTTAGCTCTTCTTTACATGTTTGATAAAATTCACCTGTGAAGCCATCCATTCCTGGGCTTTTGTTTGCTGGAAGATTTTTAATACAGTTTCAAATTCAGTGCTTGTGATTGGTTTGTTTATATTTTCTATTTCTTCCTAGTTCAGTCTTGGATGGTTGTCCTTTTCTAAGAATTTGTCCATTTCTTCCAGGTTGTCCATTTTATTGGCATATAGTTGCTTGTAGTAATCTCTCATGATCCTTTGTAGTTCTGCAGTGTCAGTTGTTACTTCTCCTTTTTCATTTCTAATTCTATTGATTTGAGTCTTCTCTCTTTTTTTCTTGATGAGTCCGGCTAATGGTTTACCAATTTCCTTTATCTTCTCAAAGAACCAGCTTTTTGTTTTATTGATCTTTGCTATCGTTTCCTTCATTTCTTTTTCATTTATTTCTGATCTGATGTTTATGATTTCTTCCCTTCTGCTAACTTTGGGGTTATTTTGTTCTTCTTTCTCTACTTGCTTTAGGTGTAAGTTTAGGTTGGTTTTTTTTGAGATTTTTCTTGTTTCTCGAGGTAGGATTGTATTGTTATAAACGTCCCTCTTAGAACTGCTTTTGCTGCATCCCATAGGTTTTGGGCCATTGTGTTTTCATTGTCATTTGTTTCTAGGTATTTTCTGATTTCCTGTTTGATTTCTTTAGTGATCTATTGGTTATTTAGTAGTGTATTGTTTAGCCTCCATGTGTTTGTATTTTTTACAGATTTTTTCCTGTAATTGATATCTAGTCTCATAGCGTTGTGGTCGGAAAAGATACTTGATACGATTTCAATTTTCTTAAATTTACCAAGGCTTGATTTGTGACCCAAGATATGATCTATCCTGGAGAATGTTCCATGAGCACTTGAGAAGACTGTGTATTCTGTTGTTTTTGGATGGAATGTCCTCTAAATGTCAATTAAGTCCATCTTGCTTAATGTATCATTTAAAGCTTGTGTTTCCTTATTTATTTTCATTTTGGATGATATGTCTGTTCGTGAATGTGGGGTGTTAAAGTCCCCTACTATGATTGTGTTACATTTTCCCCTTTTATGGCTGTTAGCATTTGCCTTATGTATTGAGGTGCTCCTATGTTGGGTGCATAAATATTTACAATTGTTATATCTTCTTCTTGGATTGATCCCTTGATCATTATGTAGTGTCCTTCTTTGTCTCTTGTAATAGTCTTTATTTTAAAGTCTATTTTATCTAATGTGAGAATTGCTGCTCCAGCTTTTTTTTAGATTTCCATTTGCATGGAATATCTTTTTCCATCCCCTCACTTTCAGTTTGTATGTATCCCTAGGTCTGAAGTGCCTGTCTTGTAGACAGCATATATATGGGTCTTGTTTTTGTATCCATTCAGCCAGTCTATGTCTTTTGGTTGGAGCATTTAATCCATTTACATTTAAGGTAATTATCGATATGTATGTTCCTATTACCATTTTCTTAATTGTTTTGGGTTTGTTATTGTAGGTCTTTTCCTTCTCTTATGTTTCCTGCCCAGAGAAGTTCCTTCAGCATTTGTTGTAAAGCTGGCTTGGTTGTGCTGAATTCTCTTAGCTTTTGCTTCTCTGTAAAGGTTTTAATTTGTCCGTCAAAACTGAATGAGATCCTTGCTGGGGAGGGTAATCTTGGTTGTAGGTTCTTCCCTTTCATTGCTTTAAATATGTCCTGCCATTCCTTTCTGTCTTGCAGAGTTTCTGCTGAAAGATCAGCTGTTAACCTTATGGGGATTCCCTTGTATGGTATTTGTTGCTTTTCCCTTGCTGCTTTTAATATTTTTTTTTTTGTATTTAATGTTTGATAGTTTGATTAATATGTGTCTCGGTGTGTTTCTCCTTGGATTTATCCTGTATGGGACTCTCTGCACTCTGGACTTGACTATTTCCTTTCCTGTATTAGGGAAGTTTTCAACTCTAATTTCTTAAGATATTTTCTCAGTCCCTTTCTTTTTCTCTTCTTCTTTTTGGGACCCTTATAATTCGAATGTTGGTGCATTTGATGTTGTCCCAGAGGTCTCTGAGACTATCCTCGATTCTTTTCACTCTTTTTACTTTATTCTTCTCTGCCGTAATTATTTCCACTATTTTATCTTCTGGGTCACTTATCCATTATTCTGCCTCAGTTATTCTACTATTGATTCCTTCCAGAGAATTTTTAATTTCATTTTTTGTGTTGTTCATCATTGTTTGTTTGCTCTTTAGTTCTTCTAGGTCCTTGTTAAACATTTCTTTTATTTTCTCCATTCTATTTCCAAGATTTTGGATCATCTTTACTATCATTATTCTGAATTCTTTTTCATTTCCTCTTCATTCATTTGTTTAGGTCGGTTTTTACTTTGCTCCTTCATCTGCTGCATATTTCTCTGTCTTCCCATCTTACTTAACTTACTGTGTTTGTGGTCTCCTTTGCGCACCCTGCATGTTCGTAGTCCCTGTTATTTTTGGTGTCTGCCCGCAGTGGGTAATGTTGGTTTAGTTGGTTTTGTAGGCTTCCTAGTGGAGGGGACTGGTGCCTGTGTTCTGGTGGATGAGGCTGGATCTTGTTTTCTGGTGGTCAGGTCCTCGTCCGGTGGTGTGTTTTTGGTTATCTGTGAACTTATTATGATTTTAGGTAGCCTGTCTGCTAATGGGTGGAGTTGTGTTCCTGTCTTGCTAGTTGTTTGGCATGGGGTGTCCAGCACTGGATCTTGGTGGTCGTTAGCTTTGAGGCAGAGATATCTGGGAGAACTCTCACCGGTTGATATTATATGGGGCCGGGAGGTCTCTGGTGGTCCAGTGTACTGAGCTCGGCTCTCCCACCTCAGAGGCTCATGCCTGACACCCAGCTGAAGCACCAAGACTGTGTCAGCCATGGGGCTCAGAAGATAAGGGAGAAAAAAAAGAAAGAAAGAAAAAATAAATAAAATAAAATAATAACGTTATTAAAATAAAAATTATTAAAATAATTTAAAAATAAAGAAGAGAGCAACCAAACCAATAAAAAAAAATCCACCAATGATAACAAGGGCTGGAAACTATACTAAGATAAAGATAAAAATCAAAATAGTCAGTCTCATGCAGCAAACTCCAAGTCCACAGGTGCTCCCAAAATCCACCGCCTCAATTTTGGGATGATTTGTTTTCTATTCCAGTGTTCCACAGATGCAGGGTATGTTGAGTTGATTGTGGAGATTTAATCCACTGCTCCTGGGGCTGCACAGAGAAATTTCCCTTTCTCTTTGTTCGCACAGCTCCTGGGGTTCAGGTTTGGATTTGGCCCTGCCTCTGCATGTAGGTTACCCTCTGGCATCTCTTCTTCGCCCAGATAGGAGTGGGTTAAAGAGTGGCTGATTAGAGGGCTCTGCCTCACTCAGGCTGGGGGGAGGAAGGGGTACGGAATGCAGGGGGGGCCTGCGGCTGCAGAGGCCCACATGACGTTGTAACAGCCTGAGGCCTGCTGTGTGTTCTCCCAGGGAAGTTGTCCCTGGATTATGGGACCCTGGCAGTGGCTGGCTGCACAGGCTCCCCAGAAGGGGGGTGTGGATAGTGACCTGTGCTTGCACACAGGCTTCTTGGTAGCTGCAGCAGCAGCCTTAGCATCTCATGCCCGTCTCTGGGGTCCGCGCTGATAGCCGTAGCTCGTGCCTGTCTCTGAAGCTCGTTTAGGCAGTGTTGTGAATCTCCTCTCCTCGTGCGCCCCAAAGCAATGGTCTGTTGAGTCTTAGGCAGTTCCAGACTTTTTCCTGGGCTCCCTCCCAGTTAGTTGTGTCACACTTGCCCCCTTCAAGCTATGTTCACGCACCCAACTCCTGTCCTCTCCCTGGGATCTGAACTCCGAAGCTTGAGCCTCAGCTCTCAGCTCTCACCCACCCCGGTGGGTGAGCAGACAATCCTCTCAGACTGGTGAGTGCTGGTTGACACCAATCGTCTGTGCGGGAATCTGTCCGCTTTTCCCTGTGCATCCCTGTTGCTGTACTCTTCTCTGTAGCTCCGAAGCTTCCCCCCTTTTCCACCAGTGAAGGGGCTTCCTAGTGTGTGGAAACATTTCCTCCTTCACAGTTCCCTACCAGAGGTGCAGGTTCCATCCCTATTCTTTTCTCTCTGTTTTTTCTTTCTTCTTTTGCCCTACCCAGGTACATGGGGAGTTTCTTGCCTTTTGGAAGGTCTGAGGTCTTCTGCCAGCGTTCAGTAGGTGTGCTGTAGGAGTTGTTCCACATGAACACGTATTTTTGATGCATTTGTGAGGAGGAAGGTGATCTTCATGTCTTACTCCTCTGCCATCTTGAAGGTCTCTTGACAATACTATCTTTGAATTCTAGAATAGCCTAGAATCCTCAAACCTCAATAATATTCATAATTGATAAGAATTGAAGTGAGATATAGATTATTTAGGTAAATTCTAACAAAGTAACCATCATTAAACCGGTTAATAGGTGAGGTCATACGAAGGGTAAGACATTACACATAGAATGTCTATAATTGTCACATATTTTTCATCTTGAGGGAGAAAAGATCTTATTAGCTACCCCATGAAAGTAAATCACCTTCTTATTTTCAGTACCTTCTTACTTGGTAGGTATATTTTTTGTTTTGTCTTGTATTTAATGATGAAATTACATGAACAACTGATGAGGTGGAAGCATCTCTCACATACCTACCTCATAACATTTCTCAATAGGTACAGTTTTGTGCATAATATTCATGAGCTGAGTAATAGTAATAATGTTGTTTTTGTGATTTCAGTCACCCTTCAGTTACAAACTTTCTTTTCTGTTTAATCAGAAGATCTGGAAACTCAGTTTTCAAGAAAAAGATAAAATATATGGCAATATAATCTATCTATTACTACAGTACTCTTCAAATATGTATATATATATTTTTTGCGGTACGTGGGCCTCTCACTGTTGTGGCCTCTCCCATTGCGGAGCACAGGCTCCGGACACGCAGGCTCAGTGGCCATGGCTCACGGGCCCAGCCGCTGCGCAGCATGTGGGATCCTCCCGGACTGGGGCACGAACCCATGTCCCCTGCATTGGCAGGTGGACTCTCAACCACCGCACCACAGGGAAGCCCAGAATTTATAAAATTTGAAACACTGTGATCAAATGACCCAAAGGTATGATTCTAACTTTAATCTAAATACTTGGTCTGAAGCACTGAAGAAGTTTCCACACAATTATGTGGCTCCAGATGCATGAAGTTCATTGGCAGAACTTAACAAATCATGACACTAAGTTGTCATTCCCACCAATCATGCAAGGGTTTTGTTGAAGTTCAGCAAGTGACTTTCCATCTTTCCTGATTTCAATTGGCTACCCTTTCAAATCAAATCAAAGGAGTTTAATTATATTTATATACATATTTTAAGAAATGTGTTCAAAATCAACCAAACATGGTAGGTAATTTTTGTCTCCCAAATTTTTATGTGTGCATGTCTAAGCCCTTAATTTTCAGTAAAACAAAGCAACTGAACTCAATCACCTAATGCTGGACACATTGTTAAACATGTATTTCCCGAGTTTTCTCTTATTTATTTAAAAAGCAGTTAAGGGCTTCCTGGGTGGTGCAGTGGTTGAGAGTCTGCCTGCCGATGCAGGGGATATGGGTTCGTGCCCCGGTCTGGGAAGATCTCACATGCCGCGGAGCGGCTGGGCCCATGAGCCGTGGCCACTGAGCCTGCGTGTCCGGAGCCTGCGCTCCGAAACGGGAGAGGCCACAACAGTGAGAGGCCCACGTACCGCAAAAAAAAAATAAAAAAAAATAAAAAGCAGTTAATTTCTCACACTTATACCGTGAAGGGACAGGGTGTGTGTGTGTGTGTGTTTAAACATCTTCTAAGAAGCATTGCTTAACCTGGCAGTATGGCTGTAGCCAGTTCTTATGTTACCTAACTATTCATTTACTTATTCATTATTGTATATCGCATATTCATTACTTCATATGAGGGTTATCTTCAAATTGCAGGTTTTTAAATTTATTTATGTTTTGCAGGATTCTTCTCAGTCCTCATATTAATTTTTGGGGAGGTTTAGTTTACTTTTAGAGCTAGATAATATAATTTTAAAATCTAGTGGAAACTGTGTATCATTTAAATCTACTGAGAGCCGGTAAAAGTGTGCTGATGCCCAGTCAGTTCTGTTGTGTTACTGTCCACCCTATCCCTCAAGATATTTTCACACACATTGTGTGGAACTACTTGACATAAAACCAAACAAAGGTGCCAGTGTCAATCCATTTGTTAAATAGTAACAAAGCTAAGTTTGTTCATTTGTTCCTTCACTCCTTCTCTCCCTATTTTCTTTTTCTTCTTGTTTAAAAATTTTTTCGTAAAAGAGAAAAACACATGTAGAGTGACATTTGAGTATTTTCTTCCATGACTCCAATAAAATTATTGTGAATCCCTCCCTGGTATGACAACTCCATCTTGGAGACCATTGTGGGCTTCATCCTGACTGCAATGACATCTTTATTTTGTGTCCCTAGCACTTAGCACAGGAACCAACAGATAGAACGTATCATTTATTCATTCATTCAACAAATATTTGAATGCCAACTATGTACCAAATTCTCTTTTAGGTGTTAGGCAGCAATCAGTGCTTATTAAATGGCTGTACTAAAAGCCCTGATGGTATAAGGGATGTGATAAGATTAATTGTAAATTGATACTGCTGTCTTTCTCTTCCTGTGCCCTAGTTTTTTTTTCATGGTACAGTCATTAGGTATATTTTGGAAAAAATGTGGCAATTGTTGTTTGCAGAATCTGTTGCAATATCTGTTGCAATACCACCCCTGATGCCAAAGGGGAGTTTCAGTGGTTCAGTTGATCCCAGGTATGAATCCTGATTGAAGTCCCTTGTTTTATTTGGAGAGGCCCATTCAATCAGAATGCACTCATAGTTTTGATACACATATTTGCAAACAGATGCTCTCATTATTTCGAAATCACCTTATTCATTTTTTCATTCATTCAACAGTTTTTGAGCACCTCTTATGCTTCACGCTCCCTCTTTCAAGCAGTGGGTTACACTGGTGGAGAAAATAGACAGTCCTTGCCATCATGGAGCTTACATCTAATGGGGGAGATACACACTAATCATATTATCATCCACATTTAAGCAGAATTATAACTGTGATAAGTGCAGCAATATAGTAGAGGGATTTGATCCAGTCAGTGAGATTAGAGAGGCTTCTCAGAGGAATGCTTATGAAACTGAGATCTTCAGGAAGAATCAGAGTTAGCTGGTTGAAGAGAAAGGAAAAGCCTCACAGGTGGAGTGAATGGCACATACAAAGTCCTGAGGTAGGAACAAACAGATTGTGTTTAAGGAGTCAAAGGCCAGGACAGTTGTAGCCTAGAAAGCAAGGAGGCTAGAGTTATATAGAAAGGCCAGACCATGAAAGTCTTGTTAGTGTGTGAAGCATTTGGTCTTTATCATCATAATGGGAAGTCACTGAAGTGTTTTAAATCAGAGGATAATAAAATCAGATTTGCAATTTGAGAACAATCTCTCTGGTTGCATGTGGATAAGCAATTTTAGGTACAAAATAACGTAAATTAGTTATGGTGCTATTTTGGCACTTCAGTGTAGAGGTCATGGCTTGGATGGTTATGGTGGTAGCAGATATGGAGAGTAATGAATGAATCTGAAGGAAATACAGGGGATAAAACCTACAGGGGTTGGTAATAGATTGGATATTTGGAATGACATAGAGCAGTATGTCAAGGATGAATTCTAGGTTTCTGGTTTGGAAAACTGAATAAATGGTATTATCATCAATGGGGTTAGGATTATGGGAAGAAGGCTAGTATGGCGTGGAGGGATCATGAGTTTGATTTAGGGACATAATATATTTGAGATGTTTCTACAACAGCCAAGTAGAGATATTAAGCTGGCAGTTGGGGGAAAAGGTCTGAAGTACAGAAGAAAAGTCTGGGCTGACGACAGCATGAGTCATTAGTATATAAGTGTTGGTAGAAGTAATGGTCATGGATGAGATCATTTAGAGATAGAAAATAATGTGAGAGGAGAGGAGCGCATAGGTCAAAGAGTTGGGGAATTTCAACATTTAATGTTAGTGTAGAGGAGGGTGAATCTATAAAAGATACAGAGGAGAAGGAGTGGCCAGAGAGGCACGATGAGAAAAACAGGTGATTCGGTGGCATGGATCTCTTGTGTGAAAATCACATAATCATAGACTTTTTGAGGTAGAATGTACTATAAAAATCATCTAGTTCAATGATTTTATTTTACTAATGAATAAACTGTGAACCAGAAAAGTGAATTGCTTAATATAATAGAAATTCTGGGATTATTCCACTGCTCATTAAGTATTAATTAACACTGCTGACTATGGAACAAGGATAATGATGGTACTCATGTTACCACTGGTAAGTGGTATGATTCTTGAACTTGAAATCAGGAGACCTTGGTTTGAATTTTTGTTCTATCACTTTCCAGTTGAATGGCCTTTGTCATGTTTCTTAATCTCTCACAGTATTCACTTACCCATCTATAAAAATTACATGCCCATTGTGAGTTGAAGGTTAGATGATATATGTAAAAGTGCTTTATGAACTATAAAGTACTACATTAGAGTATTATCCAAAGTGTTTCTACAGAAGTATGAATAAATGAGATTAACTGTAGAAATGATACATCAGACGAATTTCAAGGGGAATCTTTCTCTGCCAGATGTTTAATTATAAAGCCACAGTAGGGGAGAGTGGGAGGGAGGGAGACGCAAGAGGGAAGACACATGGGAGCATATGTATATGTATAGCTGATTCACTTTGTTATAAAGCAGAAACTAATACACCATTGTAAAGCAATTATACCCCAATAAAGATGTTAAAAAAAAAATAAATAAATAAAGCCACAGTAAATAGCTGGGTACTGGTACAGGCGAAGACTAGTCAGTGAAAGAGAGGGGAGTACAGAAAAAAGAAAAGGAGGAATTTAGTGTATGATAAAGATGGCACAACAAATAAATCCATTGCACTGTTTAATATACTGTTTTGGTACCACCACCTAGCTCTTTTAGGGGAAAAAGCTGGATCTCTATCTTATTACAAAATAAATTACAGGTGAATCAAAGATAAAATTGATAATTTTGGCTACCTAAAAAATTAAATCTATATGGTAGTAAAAAAAAACCCCTAGATTATAAACAAGGTTGAAAGTCAAATCTCGTTAGAGAAATATATGCAAATGAATGACAGGCAAATTTTAATATTTTAACAAGGAAAGAATTTTTTTCCCTAGATTTATATAAAAACACAAAGGCTCCAGTAAGAAAACGGGCAAGGTCATGACCAGGCAATTCACAAATGAAATTATAAAAATGACCTATTACTATAGGGAGACAGATTAAATCTTACTAGTAATCAAAGAAATGCAAACCAAAATAATAGTGAGATATCACTTCTTACCTATTGAATTAGCAACAGTTAATAAGGTTTACAATGCATAGTGTTAATGCTGTAGGGGAAATAAGCATACCTATGCATACTTATATACTGGTGGTAAGAATGTAAACTGGGGCACTTCTGGAGTGCAATCTAGAAATTAAAATAAATGTTAAAAATGCATAGATCACTATATTGATATAAACAAATGGTTGAATTAGTACATGGAGAAACTAGACAAACAGAAGAATTTCAAATATTCTTTAAATATTCAAAGCATAACTCGTTACTCCTCCACTTCTTATGTGTGGCCTGTACATAGTGTTTTTCTTCCAAAGAGTATAATATGGAAAAGGGAGGGAGTAACTTTACAGTGTAGAAATCTGGCCAACACTACTTCAGCCAGGTGACCAAGGTCAACAGTGGTAAGTCATGTTGATATTATGTACCCCATTTCATATGATGTAATGAAAATGACCCTTTTCCTCTATAGTCTTTCTCCTTAAAACCCCAAACCCCAGTCTAACTGTAAGAAAAAACATCAGAAGGCCTCCAATTGTGGGACATTTCTACAAAATACCTGACTAGTATTCCTCAAAACTGTCAAGGTTATCAAAAACAAGGAAAGTCTGGGGAACTGTCATAGTCTACAAGAGCTTAAGGAGACATGACAACTCTGTAATTTGCTATCCTGGATGGGATCAGGAAATGGAAAAGAACATTAAGTAAAAACGAAGGAAATCTGAATAAAATACAGAATTTGGTTAATAACAATGTATTAATATTGGATCATTAATTGCAATAAATACACTATTGTAATATAAAACGTTAATCATAGAGGAAACTGGGTGTGATGTATATGAGAACTCTATATTATCTTTGCAACTTTTCTATAAGTCTAAAATCCTTCTAAAATAAAATCTTTATTAAAATTGAAGAAGAAATTTAAAAATCTCTAGAGAGAAATAAAAGCATAAACCCTATATTCTGATAATTCTACTTCTGGGAATATGTCCCAAGAATATAATCACTCAGGTGTGCAAGGATGTATCAACAAGACTGGTCATCAGAATATTGGATATAATAGTGAAAAACTGGAAACAATTTGAACATCTGTCAACAGAGGACTGGTTAAATAAAATATTGTACCTTTATGCACTATAATACTATTTAGTTATTTAAAATGGAGTATTTCTTCATTGATATTTAAATACCTCTATGATATTTTTTGAGAAAAAAGTGGTAGTAAACAAGCATGTATAGTCTTATTCCATTGACAGAAAATTATATGTGTTTGTGCATGGATGATTATGCAGTTTTCATGAAAAGTACTTGGAACATCAAAATATTAAAAATGGATATATGAGTATTGAGATTTTGTGCATATTTCTTTCTCTATATTTCTTGAATGCCTTGACTTTTCTACTTTTTTATTATCTTTACAACAAAAGACAATATTAAAATTATTTTCATTTTGATAACACTTTATACATTACAATTTACTTTATAGACCACTTTTGAGAGTAATTCATGAATAACAAATTAGATTGTATAATTTTTTTGTCATTGGGATTGGGTTTTAAAGACTTACTGAATATCTTCCAAATGTGCTGGTAGTACTTTTGAAAAGAAACTTAGTTTATGTTTTTCACATTGCTGAATATGTACGTTGTGCTTTATGCCTTATGCCGTTTCTCTCCATATCAGTCTTTTGCAATTTTACATATGCTCTATGAAGGATGTGCTGACCTGACATATCTGATCTGTCTGGCAGGAACTGAGTGACCTCTTTAGGGCTGAGGATGTCTCTGGCATCTTGCTTTAATGACAAATAGTTGGGTTCTAATTCCCTATAATGAAGCTGGGATTCTCAATATACATAATTACAGTTTGCTCCCTTTTATTAGACTGGGTAAATAGCTGAAACATTACATGATGTCTTTGTGTGGATGTGAGGACTTCATTATGAATAACTGTCCTCAGACTGGCCTCCTGAGATGTTTGTTTCTAGTGTCTTCGTCAAGAAATTTAAGAATGTCTCTTGCAGTGTTAAACAAGAAAATCTGTTCAGATTTGCATGTTGCCCTCTGCCTGAGACAGAGGTACTCACAGGCTCTTTGTATTTGTCTGTGTAGTTTGTATTTGTGTGTGTATTTGTGGGGTCCAGCCTCAGAGTAGTATTACTAACCCAAGCACCGATTATTGCATAAATCAGCACCTTTCAACATCTAAACTGTGTGGGCAGTCAGTCGTGAAGTAATTCATTACTAATGACAAAGTACCAAAGTGTTTAAAAACTGGCATTTTTAAATAAATGTGAATAAATTTAAGGATATTCTTTAAATACTAAAAAAAAAAAAGGAATGTCTCTTGGTTTGAAGTCTAAACAATGGGCTCTCATGATGCAAATGATATAACTAAATATTCCTATTGATTTTTTAAGAGCAGGTTGGGAAGAGAAAGTAGGAAGTTGGGGAGGTGGATTGCTTTGGTAAGCCTAAAATGGAAGTTTTATGTGCATTTCCACATCTTCTGGAATATGCCCTAATTCAAGTTTCAACCCCTTGGCTTTCTGCTGGACCACGGTAATGAGCTTCTAACTAGCGTTACTGTGTGCAGGCTCTTCTCTTTATAGTATAATTTTTATATTCGGAACATGAATCTGTCAGATCCTGTTTGCATCATTCTGCCTCTAGCTCAAGACTTTCTCTCTACAAGATAAAACCCAAACATTTTAGCTAAGCACATTCTCCTCTCTATGCCTTGGCTCATATTTTAGCTGTGGTGTGCCCTACTCATTCTAAAGCTAACCTGAAAAGAGTCATCTTTTATAAGACGCTGTCTCTGATCTCCATAATTGGATATCATTTATCCTCTTACCACAAACTTACATCTGCGTTGCTCTCATGTCACATACTCACTGCATACCTTATATTATAAATATTTGTAAGCTTGTTTAATCTCCCATGTTAGACTAACCTCCATGAGGGCAGATCCAATATCTACTCCACTTTTTGTATGTCCACAGCATTAGACAGGATTGATGTTTAATAAAAGTTTATTGAAGGAACAGGAGGCTCCCACTTCTGACATAATAAACTGATGTTCCCCAATATTAACCCTACCACTGCCTCCTGGCCTAGATTCTGTTCCCAGATTATTCTGATTCAGCTGCTTATTCTGATTAAACATTTAAATTATATACTAACTTCCCTTGCTCTAATTTAATGCTCACCAAGCACTTTTCTCAATACTTGGCTCCTAGTGTAGTTTGCCCCTAGGGGCAAAGGGTGTTAGACAAGTAGATGATTCAGTCCCCCAGCCATGATAATTCTCATTATAGATTAACTCAGTGGTTCCCAAAGTGTGGTCCCTGGACCATAGCATCAGCATCACCTGGGAACTTGTTAGAAATGCAAATTCTAAATACTGAATCAGAAACTCTGACACTGGGGCCTAGAACTCTATTTTTAATAAGCCTTCCAGGTGATTTTGCTAAAGTTTTAGAACCATTGGATTAATTTATAACCTTAGGAATCTTAGAAAACGTTAAGGGTAAGTGAGCAACCCTGAGATTGTTCAGCTCTGACTGCAGGGCTGAAGGCCAAACCCTGATCTGTGATGATAAACCAGTGCTAAGTAAGGGTCTGCTTGTGAGGTTTCCTGGTAAGCAGCCTGGGGGCCTTTTCAAGTGAGAGCCCAGGCTTTCTTTGTATATTTTCTATGTCGATCATTGAACCAAAGTATGACATTCTCCAAACTATGTTAATATGTATTTTAACACCTACTACCTGTATGTTTAGTTGGATAAGAAAAAAGGAAAGAAGGCAAAATGAAAAGGATTTAAAAAGACAATCTTGAGGGTAGGAAAAATGCTCAAATTGCATAAACAATAGACTTCCAATCTTTGAAGTCATAATCATAAAAAATATGTTTACTCATGACCTAAAACTTTTCACTCATGATGTAAGAAAATATGAATAAGAAGTGTACAAGCAAATTGACTTGGAAAAAGCACAATGAAACACATCTTTCACCATTCGGGGAGGAGAATATGCAGAGCATCTAGGAGTTGCAAATATATCACAAAATATTAGGTTTATTATCATAATTGTTTTATGTTATAATAAAGAGGAAATGCAAATATTAACTTACCTCAGACTCAATTTTTTCACTCAAAGACCTATATTTCTGTGTATTTGGTGAACTTAGCTCATCAGTATATTGAACATTTAGGATTTGAAAGCTGCTACGGTAAAAGTAATCTTTTGGCCCTGTAAAACAAAGAAAAGGCAGGATCAATCTCACATTACTAAGTACTTTAATCTGTATTTTATACAGGATTATGGGAGGCTATGTTATACAATTAAAAAATATTTGATTCCCTTGAAAGAAAACTCTAAACTTAATATAATGTAACTATAATAAAATTATTTTTCTTTGTTTTTAAAAAGATTGGCAATGCTGGAAGTGTTAAAAATACATGAAAATCAGAGCAGCATTATTTGAGAAATTAAATTGTTCAGTAGTATCATAATTTTCATTCTTACTATAGGGAGATTTGTGATTACAGATTTATTCATTCAGGAAATATTAATGTCTATAATACACTATTATTCATTTATAATTAAGGAATAAAGTAATTCTGAATAGTTTTAAAAATTATTTCAAATACTATTCTTTTTAGAGGGATTAGTGACTTATTGTTTCTCTGGATTAAGCTAGAAAATAATTTCTGACAAGAAAGCTAATCTGGTTGTTCAATGTGAACTATTTCCATCACAAAGGGTCTTCCATTGGATATATTAAGCTATGTGAAGGAAATAAAAATTCCTAAAACATACTTGTCCTTACCTTAGAAACATTATGAACATGGACATAACCTAACCTGTCCCAGGAAAAAATTCCATGCTTCCATTTGATCATTCACATACATAATTTATGCAGAGAAATACCTCAATCAGGGAAAGCATTTGAGATCATGGGGATAGGGTTGTGTGGTCCTTTGTGGCAGAAGGACAAGTCTTTCTAGGGCCATAAGTGGTCACTGGTATACACTTTGAAGAGGACTTATTTAAGGCTTCACCCTTTGTGTTTAAGTGTGACACTACAGTGCTGTTAAGAGCGAAAATTCATTAGTTTAATCTGAAACTTGATGTTTGTTTTTCACTCTTCCGTAATTCACCTTGGACATATTTGTCTCTAGGTGATTTGATAGCAAAATGTAGTCAAAAGCAAAATTTAGCCACAACTTTATAATTAGATTGATTGAACAGATTATTCCTAGTTACTGGAATAAATAAATTTGTTTTTGCTCAGTCTCCACACTCATACATACCCATATGCCTTCACACTCTGCCCCACCCTGCCCCAATGCTTTAAATAATTTAACAGGACTATAGCAAAATTAAAAAAAAAAACAAACTCAAAGTGTTTTTTCAGGTAAAGGAAACAGATTATAACATATATTATCTAGTGAAATTTGATACATTTTATCTACATTAAAACATCTGAAAGAATATTCACTGAGATATTAAGTTGTTTGTGAATGAGCAGGGTATATGCATTCTTTATATTATTTCTTTGTTTCCTACTTTTATGATGTAATGAAAAATTAAAGAAACTAAGAGGAAAAAAAGGAACAGAATCCTTTTTAAAGTTTGTTTTTAACCTCTTTCCACTTCTTAACTTCAAATTCATCTCCTATCATAATTGTTCTGCTCCTAAGATTATTTTCGGGAGACAGGTCGTGAATTAACAAATATTTAGATACATCCAACTTTTAGATGTTGAAACTTAAGGTCCTTTGCAAATTTTAAATGAAGAAGGAAATCATGGTATTAATGAAAGAACAAAACAAGTGAACTCTAGCATCAGAAAAATATTGAGTTTTTTCCTTTGGCTAGAATAATTCTTGTCTGGGTTTAATGTTGTTTAGTATACTAAAAAAGCCCAAAAGAAAAAGAAGAGAAAAACTACTGAATTAGAGAAAATATAGACATGAACATATATTCAGGGGTATATGAATAAATATATAATTATGTTGTATTAAGAAATAGAAGTGGCAATAAAAGTGAGAATGCCCAACTTTTAATCTGAAAGTATATCTAGTTAATTCATCTGAAGAGTGGTATATCCAATCTTCTGGTACTTACCCAAAGCTAAAAAGTAGACAAGTAAACCTGTGGTCACTGCCAGGATTGCCACAACTGCGATGACAACAAAACATACTATGTATGGATTCATAGATCTTGAGGCCGATCGCACCCATGATGGCCTTAGAACAAGAGAAAAGATCAAAGGCCACTCATTTCACTCAGAGAAGCAATCATTTCAGCTCTCATGATCATTTTCTGCCTTCTGAAGTCTCTTAGCTTGCACATGGCTCTATTATAGAAAACCGATTGTTTCTTGATAGGAATATAGTTCTGGAAATGAAATCTAACTGAACAACACTCTCCTAAATGGTTTTTCTTTCAATTTTCTTTTCAGCATTAAAATGTTGACATTTAGATAGTTTGATAGAAGAATAAGGAAATCTGACCTCAGGTTTGCAATTGCTTTTCCTTCTTCTGCCAGTTGATGAAGTTCTCAAGAATAACAACTATTTCTGTTTTACTACAACTCCTTCTAAGACCCTATGTTGGACACTACTGTAGTAAGCTCCCTTACCTGGGCACCATCCTCAGGGATGTGCTGAAGAGAGATCATTTTGGGTGGGGAGAGGGGTGGAGGGAGTCAGACAGTAGCATTTCTCACTGTAATATTCTCCGGGTTATTAAAATGGGGATATGTCTAGAGGCTGAGAGCTGAGATCCAGAAGAGTAATAAGCACCTGTAATTAATTAGAACTGTACCAGCAGCAGAGGATTTGTGTAATTTTTTTCACCCATGAAATCATCAACAGCAGTGTAAGCCAGTAGATTTGTACTAACAGTATCTGGTATTATATTAGGCATATAATCCAAGTACTTCTCACGGCCTCTCTCCCTATCACACACACACTCACACTGGAGAGGTCACCAGAAGAGCTTAATGTGAATTCCTGTTTTATCCCTTGTTTGCTTGGAGATCATATTGTCATTTATCTGAGATTTTCTTCATCTGAAAAAATGGGAATAATACTTGCCTCACAAGGCTAATTTGAAAATCAGTGAGGTTATATTAAGTGTATAAAGTATATATTTCTATTAAGTAGGTTATCCACTAGACTGTGAGAACCTTGAGGATAAAGATGGTATTCATGCGTATGTTTCTGACAGTTTGTAGGATACCTGGCATATATAGGTGGTCCATAGATTTATGATATTTATAAATATTTGTTGTATGTGTTAACTCCTGGGTGTGTTTTAGATTTAAAAGCCTTAACAGAACTGAAAAGCACTTACATTTATCTAGAATATAGTCAGATTTCCATTTTTTCTATTTGTTTTGCTAACATTCTGGTATAAGTGGGAAGGGAATGCTCTGAGAGTCAGTGATTCCCAGACTTTAGTTTTCACAGCAGGGTTGCCTGATATTGTTTGGGCTCTACCCAACTCACATACTGATGAAAAGGCATCTCCTGGTATTTTACATTGTACCACCTGCACATTGTACGCTATGGCTATGGGACCAGTATCATTTCAGAAGATTATTGGAGGTGGACATAGACTTGCCAACTTCCAATTTTGTTGAATAAACACATTAAACATTACAAAAATTGACCACGCTCAAATATTATTTTTTAATAAAAGGGCATTTAAATTGATAAAAGTAGGAAGGACATAATCTCATAATAACAAATTAGATGAATAATTTAGCTCTAGCTTAATGATGTCTTTTTACTACATTGCTCTTATTTGTTCATTTTGCTATGCTAATCAAAACTGACTTTCAGCGACACTGGTCCAGAGTCCAACTTTTGGGAATGACTAACTGTAGTAATTTTCTAGTAGGATAAAATTGGCCCATTGACATTTGCTGACTTTTTGAGCCTCAGTTTACCCTTCTGTTTCCTACTGGGTTTGTTGTGCCAATGACATGTGGTCACAGTTGCACAGTGTTTGGCATTTGTAAGTTCACTAAATATCAGTGGGTACTCAGCAGGGGAGAGTCAAAAGAAGAGCTGGAAGCAAGCCAACCCAAATAAGTTTCATACTGATTGACCCCCTACGGCAACAACAAGGGACTGTATCAATTTACATTCCCACCAACAGTGCAAGAGGGTTCCCTTTTCTCCACACTCTCTCCAGCATTTACTGTTTGTAGATTTGTTGCCATTCTGACTGGTGTGAGGTGATACCTCATTGTAGTTTTGATTTTCAATTCTCTAATGATTAGTGATACTGAGCATTCTTTCATGTGTTTGTTGACTATCTGTATATCTTCTTTGGAGAAATGTCTATTTAGATTTTCTGCCCATTTCTAGATTGGGTTGTTTGTTTTTTTGATATTGAGCTGCATGAGCTGCTTGTAAATTTTGGACATTAATCCTTTGTCAGTTGCTTCATTTGCAAATATTTTCTCCCATTCTGAGGGTTGTCTTTTCGTCTTGTTTATGTTTTCCTTTGCTGTGCAAAAGTTTTTAAGTTTCATTAGGTCCCATTTGTTTATTTTTGTTTTTATTTCCATTTCTCTAGGAGGTGGTTCAAAAAGGATCTTGCTGTGTTTTATGTCATAGAGTGTTCTGTCTGTGTTTTCCTCTAAGAGTTTTATAATGTCTGGTCTTAATTTAGGTCTTTAATCCATTTTGAGTTTACTTTTGTGTATGGTGTTAGGGGGTGTTCTAATTTCATTCTTTTATATGTAGCTGTCCAGTTTTCCCAGCACCACTTATTGAAGAGGCTTTCTTTTCTTCATTGTATATTCTTGCCTCCTTTATCAAAAATAAGGTGACAGAGTGAAGTAAGTCAGAAAGAGAAAAACAAATACCGTATGCTAACATATATATATGGAATCTAAAAAAAAAATAAAAATAAAGTGGTTCTGAAGAACCTAGGGGCAGTACAGGAATAAAGATGCAGATGTAGAGAATGGACTTGAGGACATGGGGTGGGGGGAAGGGTAGGCTGGGACGAAGTGAAAGAGTGGCATGGACTAATATATACTACCAAATGTAAAACAGATAGCTAGTGGCAAGCAGCTGCATAGCACAGGGAGATCAGCTCGGTGCTTTGTGACCACCTAGAGGGATGGGAGAGGGAGGGTGAGAGGGAGACCCAAGAGGAAGGAGATATGGGGATATATGTATATGTATAGCTGATTCACTTTGTTATAAAGCAGAAACTAACACACCATTGTAAAGCAATTATACTCCAATAAAGATGTTTAAAAAAAAAACCCAAAACAAGGGACTGATTGTATTTCCAGAGGTGAATAGAAGTATCAAGATCTATGAGTGTAGAATGAGAAGTTACTAAAAAACAAGGCTTAAGTTGGAAGCCAAAATACCAAAAAGCAAAAACCATAGGCTGGAGTCAGCATATGCTTTAGCTTGGATGAGCCTCCCATGGGAATGGCTTTAGAACCAACCTTGCTTCAGTTCATGGAAAACATATTAAACCCAATGGCTAAAAAGCACCATGAGACGTGTGACTCAATAAACAAAGGGTGTGGAGCTCAAATTACCTTAATCTCACAAGCCATAATTAATTACATAAGAATAGGTTGTTCCACCTTGTAGAAACTGCTGAAGAAATATCTGCTCTCTTGTTAGCAGTGCAGCTTGTCATTGAACCTCTGTATGTGGCTGATTATAAAGCTTATGCCAACACACACTGAATTGTATACAATATTTGCTCTGCAAACTATTAGAGAAAATATATTTGTTAACACTGTCTGAATTTTGACTCATATTCAGTGGAAATCTTCAAGCAAATACTTTGCTTTTAAAGCATGATCCTGATTAGTAAAATTTTTAGTGGTTGTGTTTAAACAGCAAAACAAATATGCAGTTGTGAAATATTTAACCAGCTTCCACCTCCTTCTTTCTCTCTCTCATTGACTTGGAAAATTACATGAATTTAGAAAACTTATTCTGTGCTCTTATTATGAGAACCTAAGTGTCAGACTTTATACATGCTTATTGCCTATCTTCATATTAGTCTTGTAAGATGGGTATTATCCCTATTTGGAATATAGGAAAACTGAGGTTCAGAAAGTAAATAACTCAGGAATGACAGAGCTGGAAATGGAAACCAGGGTGGTTAGAATAAAAGAACATGGACTTCCTCTGATGTAGACTTCCTCCCTCACACCATAGAGATGGAAAAAATTTTGGGACTCCTATCTCTTGTGACATCACTTGGAGGAAGCAAAGGGAATCAACATCTATTGAGTGCTTATTAAATTGAGTGCTAGGATTTTGTTCTTACACATAGTAAATGTGCAATAAAATAATTGTTGATTTAATTTTAATTTGAAATTACACCTTACATTAATATATCAGATTTATGTAGGAATACTAGTTAACTTCTGCCATTGACACATAGTTAGAAACAATATATGGTTGTGGATTAATAGAGTCACTTGGCAATAACTTTTCATTATTTGTAAGAATAGAGGAAAACAGCGACAGGGTAATTGCAAATTCAGATATACATAGTATGTCCGTAGAGGACTTTTAGACAATTTTGTGTCCATTTAAATAAGATTTCAGGTATGATAGTAACAAAGATTTGGTCCACAGTTGTTTTCTCCTGATGTGTATTCTTCCTCAATGATCCCATCCTATGCCCTGGTTTCAGCAGACATATAATAAGGTAATATTTTCTAAGATAGATCTTCAACCCAGACTTCTGTCTTTGAGCTCTACATCATTATTTTCAATTATGCATTGGACATCTTATGGATGTTTTAGAACATCCTTAAATATAACAGTTCAGTTCAAAACTGAACTTGCTTTTTCTCCAGCCTGCACTCATGTCCCACTATTTCTAATATTGGTGAATGTCACTACCATCTATCTGGTACCGTTAAAGATCCAGGAGTTAGCTGTACCTGCTCCCTCTTGGTAAGTTCCCACATTCGAGAGGTCATTGGTGCTTATACCTACTGCCTAAATCTTTCTGTCCATCACCTCTATCTCTTTCTTAATTCTGGCTGCTATTATTTTGTATTATGTGAAATACCTCTTAAATGTTCTCCCTTCTTTCATTATCAAGAGACATTTGGTGAGTGCCTGCAATGTTCTAGGAAAAATTTAATTTCTGTGAATACAATGAAAAGAATCATAGCACTCCTAATAATGGGGGGAGAGAAATGAGTAGGATAAATAAAGAAAGGAAAAGAAAAAGAAGCAAAGGAGTAGGAAGAAGTATAAGTACAGGATGCTGAAAATTTAGATAGAGTGGCCAGGAAAGGCTTTGCTGAGGAGTTGACATTTGAGTAAAGATCAGAAGGAGGTGAGTGAGCAAGCCATGAATATACCAGGGGGAGAATTATCTAGGCGGATAAACAGCAGTTTGAAGGCCCTGAGCAAGGAGCTCACGTGGTAAATTTGAGGACCAGCAAGAGAGACAGCTGAACTGGAGTGGAGTGAGAAAGTTAGGGGTGGTGGATACTGGAGGAAAATAAGGTCAGAAAGATAATGATCAGGGAGTCAGTGGTTTGGGGAAGATCACTTAAGGCTTTGAAAGTAAGGACTTTGGTCTTTATTCTCAGTGAGACAAAGTCTTTGAGGGTTTTGAGCAAAGACTGACCTCAGATCTATTTCTTCAATAGGATCACTCTGGGTACTTTGCGGGGAATAGTGGGCCTGGATGGTGTGGGAGACCACTTAGGAGGTCATTAAATAATTGAAGTGAGAGACGATGGTAGTTTAGACAAGGATGGTAGCAGTGGAGGTGGTAAGAAGTAGTCAGAGTGTGGATATATTTCGAATTTAGACCCTAGAGGATTTGCTGATGATTCACTTATGAGATGTGGGAAAAAGAGAAATCCAGATCGAATTCAAGATTTTTGCCTCTTTCCAATGAATTCAAGATTTTTGCCTCTTTCCAATCAACACTTTAAAATCCTTCAAAGGATTTAAAAAATGTAGATCTTAGGGTCCGACATCCTCCCCTTCCAATAATACCTCATTTGAAATTTTTCTATAGCTCATGAAAATCCTCAGATGGCATTCAAATCTTCCATGGCATTTAAGGCCAATCATATCACCCCTGCAGCTTCATCGTCTGCCACATCCTCACCTGCCCACTTGACCCCAGCCAGATCAAATGTCGCAGCCCCTTCTGTATGTGATGTCTTTTGTGTGGAAAATGTCATACCTGGTTAATTCTCATTTTATCCTTAAAATAATTTAAACGTCTTTCATTTCCCTCCAGGTAGATACCTTTTTCTCCTCATCTGATCTCATAATGCTCAATGAATTTCTCTGTTGCAGTCCCTTATCCCCTCATGTGCATCCATAATCTGGGCTGTAACTCATGAAAGGTAGCGATGCATCTTGTCTGCCAGGATATGTCCCATTCCTACATAATACCCATTACAGAGTCCACATCAGGCATTGCTATGGAAAAATTTATGAATGACTCTGCAAAGGGGGTTTTAAAAAATAATTTTACTATAGTTTGGAGGGACTTTATGTAAGATTGTATGCTGTGCATTCTTATTTTAAATACTGACAAAAATACAGATCAGAGAATAATCTCTGCCATCTATTGAGTGCTTACCATGTACTGGCTGAACTTTTCTACCTCATTTAATTTAATCCCTATTAAAAACCCTTATTTACAGGTAAGAAACAGAAGCTTACTCAGCTAGTAAGAGAGCTGGAATGCAAATACAGGTCTGTCAAGCTCAAACTACAAATGGCCACTTCAGATGGGAGGAAGTTTTCTGTTAATCATCACGTTGTTGTTATTAATTTCTGTCACACTTACTACCTTATTGTTGATACTAAGAAATGGAAAGTTCAAAAATATTTCTATAGCCCTTGTATTACAGGATATACAAACACATATATTTGAGTGTGTGTTTTTACATTTTATGTTGGAGTTATGAAGAATATGAGAAATGGTTCCAAAGTAGAGGAATTTACTCTATTTTAGTCCCTTTCATTAACTTTGGATGGTGTCACGAGGCAGGCAATAGAGACTATCTAATTCAATGGTTTAATGTTTTAAGTTGAGAAATACTTTGTTCAGACAAGGTCTTGAAAGGCTTGGAAGCTTAATGATTAAAACAGATGAAAATGGAGTAGCTTCTCTGTTTGATTTTGAGTTGTGGGAAAAGAACACCTTCCTATTTCCAGCAAATCACTGATCTAGTCCAACACTTTTATTTATTTATTTATTAACTTTTTTTTTTGGTTGTTCTTGATAACCTTAGGTGTGCTCCGAAAGAAAAGAGAGACAGGATTATTCAGGATTGCACAACTGGATGATGGTATTATTCAGGATTGCACAACTGGATGATGGTAGAGTAAGTGCCATAGTTTTAAGACTTCTTGAATATGTTTGTTTTATTAAAACATGATGCATTCTGAAAACTCTCGGTTCATATGGAAGATAAGATTCCTATCCTTGAATCACAAATCCACAACATTTTATGTGCATGTACCTTTGGAATGCACTACATTACTTTCTTTTAATTCAATGGTTTACCTTCCAACTTAACTTTATCTTGGGTAACATTTAAATAAGTTTATATTCCTTGAGGATATACAGCACTTTATACCAGTTGAGGCTACAGAGACTGGGCAAGTGGTAAGGGACCTGAGCAAGCCTATACAATGCTTTTTTGAGAGTTAAGAAAAGACAACTTCTCTGGGAAACAGAGACAGTGGTGTTTCTTGGTCTGCATGCAGCTCTACTCTGGGGTAGACAGCTTGTCAGGGAGCATAGGCACCATCTAGGCTTCCAGTCTCTCTCTGAACCAGCATTTCTGTGCATTGCACAAACTGCACAGGTGTGTACAACAGACCTGAAATGATGTGTCAAAGCTTTGAAATCTGCTGCTAGTGGGAAAAGCCAATCTAGGATTCATTTTTTTCTCATAAAGTTTGCAAATTGATATGGACAAATGACTAATAGGTATTATGTAAGCATGTGCCTATGTTTGCATGTATGTAGTAGTTGAGTTGGAGAGTTGATGGTGGTTCAGGAGAACCTGCTGCCAATGAAGCCAAGAGTGTGGGCTCAGTAGCTTCACAGGCTAGTTAAGTTCTTTCTTTCTTAGGACTCAGGCTGTATCCTGGAACTCAGGCTCTTTTTAACAGATCCAGGCCACAGATTCAACCCCATGAGAGAGTGTGGCCATAATAAGACAAATCCATCCTTATTGCTGGGGGAAAAATTAATTCCTTCCCTATCATGCTCTATTCATACTTTGTCTAATTGGTTCTAAACTTGAAGGAGTCAATTTTTCATATACTGGAAGTTCATGGACATTCTTTTTTTTTGGAGCAGAAAAAGGTTTATTTCAGGGCCAAGCAAGGAAAATGGGCAGCTCATATTCAAAAGCCCAGAACTCCCATGGACATTCTTTCTCCAGTTTATTATTATTATATCATTGAAATGTATTTTAAGATGTTTTACAGCAATTGTTACTTGATTAAAAAGATTCACTGAGTTCTACTGTTTGAGGATAGATCTTGGGCTGCATTAAACAATTATTGGAGAAGGGAAAAATTATAGATTATACTTCAGCATAGTATATCAAGTTTTAATTTACTTGGACCCAGCTACATTGAAAAATAGTTCCAGTTTTGTAATACATTCTTTGTTAATAATGTTCACTTTACATTTCTGCAATAAGTAAGGAAATTAAAAATTATTTCTTTTTGAGATTTCCTTCATTCTAATATCAGTCATGTTTTTGAAATGAAAGACCTGAGATATAAAAGATTCCTTTCATTGACTTTAAACTTCTGAGCATAGTGTTTAATTCCTGCATTGTAAAAGACTTATAAGGAGATGTAGAAAGAGAACTGGAGTTAGGAGGTGTGGATTCAGGTTCTCTCTCTGTCAAATCTAAGCTATAAGGTCTCATGTAAATCATAATTTTTTCAAACTCCAGCTGTCTTATTTTAAAAATTGATAAAACAATACCTTCCCGCAGCCGCAAGGCACAGGGATATTAGCTCGGGGCTTTGGGACAGCCTGGAGGGGTGGGAGGGGGAGAGTGGGAGGGAGGGAGACGCAAGAGGGAAGACACATGGGAGCATATGTATATGTATAGCTGATTCACTTTGTTATAAAGCAGAAACTAACACACCATTGTAAAGCAATTATACCCCAATAAAGATGTTAAAAAACAAAACAAAACAATACCTTCCCTAACCAAAGAGAAAAAAATAAAATGTATGTGACAATTATTTGTAAAATTCTGAAAAAGTTTTTCAGAATATAAGGCATTATTATAGGGACAACTGAAGTATACTAGAAAGATCTCAAGAACAGAAGATTGTTATTCCAGTAACTGTTGAGTGATCTTGAATGAGTCCTTCTAACATGGTGGAGTCTCAGTTGCCCCAGATGTACCATGGTGATAACAATATCCACCGCACAGTATTTTGTGAGAATTAAAGCAGATAATATGCATGCTATATAAACTATAAAGTGCTAAAGAAGCACAAGGCACCTTTGGAATAAGAAGAAATTGTTTTCATTAATCAATTTAATCTGATTTATTACCCTCTGTTCATATTTAATTTATACTATCAAGAGAAGAAAATATATTTCATTTAAAATATTCAGTTTTACCTATTTACCTATTCTACTCTATCTCCACTTTTTTCAAGCTTACTTTATACACATTCTTTTTCAGAGATGACTTCTAATTTATATCTTTAGTTGTAATGTTTTTCATGAGCTCCAATTTCCTCCAACTGACACCTGGGTGTTATTATATATATACCTTAGACCAAAGGAAAGGAACATGTCCACAGCTGCCTCTACTGAAGTCCTTTTTGTAGTAGAAGAAATTTAATATTAGTTTTCTACTCTTCTTATATATTTCTACTCTTCTTATTCGTTTATTCAGAAAGATTTATTGGTTTTACATGCCTGTAATTTTGCCAGACATGTAAAAATAAATAAAATTCCTTAAATAACTTTAGAGTGATAGGTAAAAAGTGGCACATAAGCCCTCCAAATGCTATAGAAATTGAGAGGTCAGAGAAGTAACTTTTGGTTAAAGGAAATATAAATTGATTCCAGTCTTCATGGAAGATGTGGCATGTGAGCTATACTTTGCAAGATGGGCAGGACTTCTGAGTAGATGAAGAAACAAGAACAAAAGAGAAAGTGCAAAGTGTGCTTGGGGAATAGTAATTGGCCCTGTATTGTACTTATAGATTAGTAAATGGAAAAATAATCTGGAAAACTAAGTCAGTCAAGATTATAGAAGACACTAAGTGTGATGGATTTGGAGTCTTTGCTTGCTTTAGGACGTCACTGAGGTTTTTGAAATGAGTAGTTACAGAAAAACAGTAGTGTTGTAGAAAGGCTAATCTGGTGGCCTGATTGGGCCACAATGGGAGGGAGTTGGGAGGCAGGAGGTCTTACTGGGGAGACTAACTTATTAGTCTGTGAACGGGATAGGATGGGCCTAGGGCCTTGCAGAGACTGTGGGAGGGATGGAGGGAAATATGGAAGATGGAAAACCAGGATCAGTCCCTGATAGAGAATTCAGTGCCAGAGGCAAGAGGAACAAGATGAGCCTGAAGGCTCAGCCTCAGTAACTTAGGAATTAGTTATACTAGTTATATGAATAGACAATTTGAGCTTTTTCAGGTATTTTAATAATATTTAATTTTAGTAACTAGCAGTACTTGTATGATATTTCCCAGCAGTTAGCTGGAAAGGTACGTCTAACCTAAGAAAAGATCTTGGGACTGGAGGTATCCTTTCTGAAGCCATTATCTGAGAGAGAGTAATTTAAAGCTCTGAAAAAGAAAGTGTGAAACCAACTCATTTCACTAAATTTGGATTAAAAAAATACAATGTAAATGTCTAGGCAGATATGCAGACACACATGAATTTGATTTCATAAAGAACTTCCCATTACTACAGCCTTAGGTATCCATTAATAAGTGAAAGCACTTGGCATTATGAAAATCAGTATGTGTGTATAATTTAGGTGACCATCAATTAATATCTACTAAACACATATAATTACACCATTGTCCAAAGTGAAATAATTTTTACATATGAGACTAAAAATGCAATGAACCATGACCCAGTGAAAATGAACTTTTATTGTGGCTTACAAATAGAAAAGAAAGAAATACAAAATTTTGTCTGTACTTCTTTAACTAGCCTACACTTTATATATTTAGATTTTTTTTTTTTTGGCTGTGCTGCATGGCATATGGGATCTTAGTTCCCCAACCAGGTATCGAACCCACACCCCCTGCAATGGAATCATGGAGTCTTAACCACTGGACTGCCAGGGAAGTCCTAGCTAGTCTACACTTTAAAGAGGCATGAATAGTCAAATGAATGAAACAACATAAATGACTACTCATGCTGGGTGCTTGGGTGTATGGTTATTTAAACAGTTGATTGATGGTTTAATGGAGTTGGAATTGTCCTTCAGTAGCAGATTATTTTGTGTACTTATGGCATGATATAATGAGACCAAGGTCAAAGGTTTCATCGCAGATAGATTTTCCCAACCAGTTCAGAGCTATAGGTTGAGCTTTTGTTCTTATTTGCTATTTTGCTGGTGTGTTCCTTTTGTAGTACAGAGCTGGCCCCCTCACCCCATAAAGAGTAAGGAATTGGAGCATCTAATTAAACAAAATGGTCTTGGCACAAGCTATACCACCAAGGTGGCACATTGATCACCCCAGTAAGGGCTTCATGCTGAATGCTATGTGCTTTTCTTGTGTGGGCAATATTGTTTTTGTATATTTTAATACTTTCTTATATCTTCAAGATTAAGAATGCTGATGCTAAAATGTTTATCAGATATCCAAGATAACCTTGGATATTTATCTTGTAATATTTTGTCTCAATTTCTTGGTGCTGCATGGTGATGCTACTTCCATGTATTTCTAATGTGATTCCATGTTTCTTTATATTTTTGACCTTATCTCTTACTTCTTTCTACCTCCGTGTTGTGCTCCAAACATCCTGGCACTCTCCGTCTCAAGGATTTTGTGCTTGCTGTTCCCTCTCCTTGGAACACTTTTCTTAGGTTTCCCCAGGGCTCCCTCCCTCCCTTCCCTCCTTCAAGTCTTTGCTAAATTGACACCTTCTCAGTGAGGCTTCCCTACTTAAAATTGCTCCTCCTCCCCTAGTACTCTCTACCCTCTTTTCCTGCCTTATTATTTTGAAGAGCACTTAGAGCCTTCTGATATACCATATTACTTATTTAGTTTGTTATCTGTCTCCCCTCATTGATTTAGAAGCTCCAGGAGGGTGGGGATTTTCCCTTCCTTCCCTCCTTCCCTCCTTCCTTCTCATGAGTAATGTATTTATTTTAAGAAGACTGGTCCCATTACTCTGGTTTCTGTATATTCAACATATTCAAGAACTGTTCCAAGAAAGGCATTTACTAGAAGCAGGAATTAATTCTGATATTGAAAAGACTGTAAAGGAATGTGACATCCAAAAACAAGAATCTTTGTTCATGAGTCAGGCTGATTTCATAGGCCTTTTCAGGGGAAGAGATTCTTGACTGTGGAAGACTTATCCAAAGAAAATCAAAGTTCTTCCTTTTCAAATCACAGCCCTAATACAGCCTTGCACCCATTGTTTTAAAGTAAGCATTTCCAGATACTTGTTTCTGATCTTTCTTTGATATTTATCTTATTTTAAACTAAGGCAGGAGATGGTATATCTGAATTGTCACACTCATGCTCATTTTCCTCAAGCAGATGATCTGGTTTAGAGAATGGAATGTACTGCTGAGGAGGGTTTGAGGAATGCTGCTGGACATAGATCAGTAAAGCTTGCCAGGTTTCATTTACTCAGTATATACCTCCAAATTCAATAAAAGTGTTAGCCTTGCATAATTATTAATAGAGGATATTTGAAGACTCCTAACTGACATAGAGTCAGTTAAAGACTTAAAGGCATATTCTGGTTACTGCTCTGCTAAACTTAATATACACTTGCTTTTATAAGGAAGGCCAACTTTGCTGGAACTATATAGCTGCCTAAAGGTGGGTTCTGATTCTGTAACTGAGATTATGGAGGCGTTTCCATGTCCAAATAGGCACAGTGGCACTATGGTACACGGTGTCACTGTCTGCAAAGGTGAACCTGCGTAGGTGATCTGAAAACTACAGAACAGTTGAAATACTTCTGGAACTTGACAATGCTGATATTTTAAGACTATTTTTCTAGGAATCACCAAGTCCACAAAGTCATGGGAGCAACGCTCTCTTGACTCTACCACTGTCAAAAAACGTGTACCTGGTGTTTCAATACCAACAACTGTAACAGAGAAAGTCCCGACAGAGGTTACCTATCTCCTTGCTGATTAATATTAGGGAGAGCTTAGCATGTACTCTAGAACAGGGGTCCCCAACCTCTCGGTTGCGGACCATTACCGGTCTGAGGCCTGTTGGGAACTGGGCCACACAGCAGGAGGTGAGCAGTGGGCAAGCGAAGCTTCATCTGCCGCTCCCCATTGCTCGCATTACCACCTGAACCTTCCCCTCTCCTCCACACTGTTCAAGGAAAAATTGTCTTCCACAAAACCAGTCCCTGGTGCAAAAAAGGTTGGGGACCGCTGTTCTAGAGGGCACTGCTCTTCTATGTTAGTTTTCCACCTGAGTTCTAGAAAGTGTAGCTAGCTGTTGACAGAACCATTGAGCCCAGACTAGTTTCAGAGCAAGAAATAACTATTTAGTTGAAGATTTGCTTCCTTGTCTGTTTTCCTCCAAATAGTATATTTTTCCTATATAGATTTAGTTTTCAAAAACTAAATTTTTTTGTTTAGTTTTTTTCAAAAACGAAAGAGATTTTCTTCCTCTTTTCTTTAAAAAAAATTTTTAAACTAAAGATGGTATTTAACCTTTATCGGCACCAACATTATTTTGCCGTCTTTTTGCAAATTACAAAGACATATTCTTGACACTATAAGCATGTGATAGTTTATTGTCAAAATGCTCTTTTAAAAATGTGTATTTGAAATTAATTTTTAAAATTAAGTGTATCTATTGGGATGATGAAAATGTTCTGAAATTAGGTTTTGGTGATGTACAAATCTGTAAATATACTAGAAACCACTGAACTGTACACTTAAAACAGGTGAACTTTATGATACATAGTTACATTTCAATAAAGCTGTTAAAATTGTTTATCTTTTAATGATTCTTAACTTACTGCAATAACAAAATTACCAAACTTTCAAAGAGTAATTGACAGTGGGTGGACTTGAACTCACAGAGACAGAAAAGGACTCAATAACCCATTGAGTTCAAGTTTCAGTGCCATTTCCTTGAAAGCAATTCTCATCTAGGTATTGGAATACAGTGGTGTGTTATTGTTAATAACAACAACAATAGCAAACAACTTGTTACAAATAATAGTTAAAAGCATTAGAGTTTTGAAATGATTTACTTCTTACACAATTTAGAGCAGATAATTCTAGCATAACATTCCTCTCACTCATTTGTATTTTCTTTCTTCTTTTTTTTTTTTTTTTGAGTGAAGTTACAAGGAGTGCATTAAGAATTGCTTATAAGCCTGGTTAGATCAGGGGGGTATGTCACACATATTACTGTTACTTGTCAGGGTGGAAAAAAAGAACTAAGAAGTCCTAGAGAAAAACATATTTAAATTTCAGCTGCTAAATGACAAAAAAGCCATTCATTTTCTGTGCATTCCGCAATTCTCCTGGGGAATTCCCAATTCCCCAATTTCTTCCTTTCTTAAGCGGCCTGACCTGTCTAGATAGCAGTGTCTCCCAAACTTATTTGAGCTCAGAAATATTTATTTCCAAAATACCTAACATTTTGAGGAGCACAGTGTTCCTGGAACTCAGTTAGGAAAATGCTCCTCTGTGAGTTGTGACTTGCCCAAGGCACTAAAGTGTTTCTGCAGGAGAGGAATGGGAAATGTATTGCACACCCAGGTTAGAGGGCATGCTCATTCATATTTAAACACACAAAGATACTTCTTGCTGTACCTCTCTTTCCATTTTGAATACTTGGGAGACTACCTTGTAGCTGTTTAGTTTAGTTGAAGTTGTTTTGTTTAGTACTTCTTATATTTTAATGTATCAATTGCCTATTATGTGAACTTAAACTTAGTGAATCTGGGGTTGGGCCCAAGATTCTGCATTTCCAACAAGCTCCCAGGTGATGCTGATGCTATTGGTCCCAGTACCACACTTTGTGTAACAAGGGTTTTGGATACATTTAGATCAGAGTAGCTCCAAGACAGAACAGAGTGATTTCTACTGAAGACATCCTAGTTTCTTCTCTGTTTCCTAAAGTCCAAGTACAGAGACAATCCTTTTCTGCTATAAGATCATTATGAAATGTCCAAAACCTTAACTTACTGCTTTGTCAAAATAAAACTAGATACATATTTGCTTTCTATAGAAAATAAATGGGTGAAGTATTTGGGGGCCCTTACTCCTAGCTCATTGTGACCTGATTTGTAGTACTAAATTGAAAGTATCAGGATATTCCCTGTTTTATTGTTTCTACAAAGTGTGTCCCAATGAGGTGAGAAATTTGGTACATCACACTCTGGAGAAGCACAAGGCAGCATTTTTTGCCCCACATGTGTTCATCTTCTAATATTTGATTTGATTGTTATATATAGACCCAAATATTTAAAAATTCTAACCATTACCAAGGAGACAATCCTGTTTAATTTGTATAGAGAGATATATACCAGATTTTTAACATTGTTTACTTGGGGCAGGTGGGGCAGGGAGGCAAGAAAGGAGGTACAATGAAAAATGGGTTGAAGAAAGAAAAAAGAAATGTACAAGTTAAGTAAAAATGTATTAGTTAAGGGTTTAAAGCAAGAAAGACATTTCAGCACAAACTAGATGAAATAAATTAGTAGGAATGATAGAACAGAGAATCTAGAAATTTACTTGAACTGTTCTCTCAGAGCTACTAGTTAAGGGTTATTACCAGTAACTTGGAAGAAGTGGAGACTGAAACCAGAACCCCATATGTATTTATCATGGTTAGGTCTATTTAACTATATCCAGTAAATGATGATTGTTCTCATAGAAAAAAAGTAGCTTCTAATGAATCATGGACCAAACCCAAGATTAGTTGTTTCCAATGCTCTTGAGTAATGTTTAGTTGTATCAATATATTTTTTAAAACATCTTGTACTCAAACCCATCTGAACTTAATCCTCGTGGCTTCTTGCCCAGATTTTCTAAAGAAGCAGGGTAAAGAATTGAGATTCTCAGTATCATTTTCCCAGGATGATTAATGAAATTAGCAGAGTTCCAAGGTCTATGAAACTAGTATTTTTGAAGCCTACATAATAAAATATATTCCTCAGAACTTAGTAAAAATGCTGCCAGATACAAAATGCTGGCATTTTGTAAGAGTAGTAACATTCTTCAGAATCACAGAATGTTAGCAGTGGAAGGGAACTTCAGGAATATCCACTCCATCTTAACCATTATCCAGATGAATTGACTGATCTAAAGAGAGATTAGGTGGTGGTACAGAGATGCCTCTTCATTTTCTTAATCTGTGGTTTTTTTCTGAAGTCTTATTTATTTATTTTTCAACCCAGGACATGGTGGGCACTGTATTAACACAGTGTTTATTGAATGAGTGGTGGAAAAATCAATAGATATTGAATACTTACTATGCCATTCTGCTAGACACTGGGGACTTTAAAACAATGGCCAATTGTCCTTGCTTAAGGCACTCATGACTTTCTGAGGGAAGATAAGATATAGCCTATTAGCAGTATTTCACACCCTTGACCATTCCTTTTTATTGAAACACTCTCTTTCTGTTAATTTCCATGATTCCACACTCTCTTTATCCTTTTGACTCTTATTTTAAATGTCTTTTGCTGGTTACTTCTCCTCTATTCAACCTTAAGAGTCTAGTGTTGCTCCATGCTCTGTCTTTGGGTGTTCACTTTTCTCTCTAGTTGATCTCATTCAGTCAACTTCAATTACCATCTAAGCTAACAGTTCTCAAGTTTTTGTGTGCGTAAAAATCAGTTGAGAAGTTTGTAAAAACCATGGAACTGGATGGAATCACACAGAAAGTAAGCAGAGCTACAGAAGAAAAGAAGTTATACCTCAAATTACTTAGAATTTGGACAACAGTAAAATGAGAAGGATCCAGTAACAAAAACTCAGAAAGTTTGACCAGTGGGATAGTAGAAAAATCAAGAGAGAATGATGTTTTGGAAGCTTTGTGAAGACTGTGTTTCAAGGAGGGAATGATCTGTTGTGAAGCTGTTAAGTAAAATAAACTCTGAGATCTGACCACTGGATTTTGCATGATCACTGGAGAGCTAGACAAGAGCAATTTTAGAGCTGTGGAGATGAGAATCTGTTTGTAATGGGAAAAGAGAGAATAGGTTAAAGATAAACATGCATACACTCTATGGTCCAGAAAATTCATTTGCAGGAGCATACCCAAGAGAAACTCTTGCACATTTGTACCATTGGACCCATTCAAGAATGTTCAGAGCTGTGTTATTTGTAATGGTAAGATCCCCAAACAGTGGATATGTAGGTTATATTATACTCCTACAATGGGATATCATATAGCTGTGAACACGAATAAGTTATTACTATACATCTTATAAAACCTAATTTTGATCCCATGTAATGAATTTAAAATATAGGTAGAACTAAGCACTATGTTCTTTAGGGAGATATATATATATACACACACACACACACACATGTATATATATATACATATATTATATATATATATATATCATAAAGATAATCAAGGAAATTTAGATACCACGACAGATAACAGTTACAAGGGCAGTGTTGGGGGAGGGCAGTTAGTGAACAAGATGTAATTGGGGAGGGGCCCAGAGGGTCTTCTAAATTACAGTGATACTATTTTTCTTAATAAATGCTGAGTACTCAGAGGTTCATTTTTAAATAAGCCTTTGTGTGTGATATATTTCATAATAAAAAAATTTTTAAGTAAAAAAAGTGAATGGGAGAAGAAAACAAATCGAGGCAGTGGGTCTAAAGAAACTTTTACAAGAGTTTTGCTGTTAAGGGGAGAAAATGAGAAATGAGGCAATAGCTAGAGAAGAGTTGTGGATCAGGTAGGAATTTTTTTTTTAAACTGAAGATAGCATGGTATGTCTTTATACTGATAGGAATATTCCAGCAGAGAAGGAAACTATATGTTTTAATTTGTTTAATTCAGAATAAAAAAATGTCTAGGTTAGAAAAATGTTCGATGGATTTATTTATCCACTGACTTGAAATTTGAGATCACATATCCTTTTATTAATCATTGATACATTTGTTTATACTTCTGGCACATGGATATTGAAAATATTGTATTGAATCTGCCATTTCTTTTTGTTGAGTTATTCATCAGTGTAAACTTTTCCAAAGTCAGTTTTATTTTCAATGATCTTAGTTACCCAGTGAATGATTTTAGACTTGGGATGGTACTTTAATTTTATATATCATGAGCACATGCTAAATTTAGACTTAAAGAATACTATGAAAAACTGAAATTATGGCAAGTTTTCTTTGCTCAGGAGAATGAGATCCTTCAAGTTGGAGCAATACCTTTTAAGGAATTGGATTGGGTATCTTTAGGTTCCCTTACAACAACAGATACTGATTGTTGTCCTCATGACTTATTTTAGGGGTGTCAACTGTAACCACCCCTATGGTGGCATGGAGTGGCATGAGTCAGATAAGTAACAAATTTCTGAGGAAGTAACTTGAGTTCCTTCTGGAGGACAAATTGGCAGTGGATATAAGAGAATTTGCTAGAAAATACATGATTCTAGGGGACTGATTGCAGTCACCATGTATTATAATGCCATCACCACTCCCCAGCCTGTACCAACATTAGAAAAATAGTCTGGCCAAATGGGCAACTGGTTTAGCATGTGGCTTGAGGCTTTTATGGGCAATACCTTGTGCTTTAAATGTACCATTTTGGGCTCCATGACTGTAAAGGTAAGTTGATATCCACTTGTCTAATTTCTACTAAGAAATATGTCCTTTGCCTACTGATTTACAATTTTAAGCGTGGTTTTGGAAAATTAAAATAGCAATTCATAAACCAGAATTGAAACAACAGGAAGAATTTGGAATACATTTTTGACAGTTACAGTCTTTTTTTTTTCCATGGCATTTGATTGGCTTTGGCATGTCTCTCTGGTCAGTTAATCATATCAAGAGCACAAACAAAAAGGAAGAAAATGGAAATAAGATTTGTTATGGTGGGAGGAGTCCTGCTAAGACCTGTCTGTACCTGAGCTGAGATATGCTCATTTGCCTTAAATCTTTCCTTAAACTACATTCTGAATTCCAGCTTTTAATCTTCATCCTGTTTTCCAAACTTCATCTCATACTTTTTATGTAATCCAGTGAAAAAGATACTCTCTTAGAGGACCTAAGAACATCTGAAATACTTAAGGATTTGAAATGAATAATAATTATATCACGATAACAGAGCTGCCCAGGTCCTCTAATAGGATTTCCCTCTTCAGTGAGGGGTGAACAGATAGGTAAAGAAAGAAACACACCATCTTTGCAACCTCCAGGAGTAGACAACCTAAAAAAGGTCTGGAAGTTTAATTTATACATAAAAGTAATCAAACCATTCAAGAGACCCCATTCTCAACAAAAGGTATCACAGAATTACCTGGAGATTTACCTAAAATTACCTAAAAATGACGTAGAATTACCTAAAAACATATTACTTTCATTTCCCTTCCCCTACCCAATTTGGATACCCTGCTCCCTCAGAGCATATGGAGGAACTGGAAAATAGTGAAGTTTGAGTTTTTTTCTTTTAAATTAAAGATAGTGAGGTGTGTCTTTATGCTGATGGGAATATTCAAGAAGAGTAGGAAACTATGTTTTAATTCATTTTTTACACTATTAAACTCAGGCATGTATCCTGTCAAAATAAAAATTGGGGACTTCCCTAGCGGTCCAGTGGTTAAGACTCCACGCTTCCAGTGCAGGGTGCGCGGGTTCGATCCCTGGACAGGGAACTAAGATCCCACGTGCCTCGAGACGCGGCCAAAAAATAAATAAATAAAATAAAATAAAAATTTGTCTATTTTTAAATTACGCAAGCCATTTGAGTATACTCTCCTCTTCCCACTAAAAATTCTACTCTTTACTCATGTTGACAGAAGGCATTGTTTTCTAGTCATGGGTCCCCAAATTGATGAACAAGGTCCATAAGTTATTTTCAAAATTTTACCAGTTTGGCACAGTGACTCTGATTATCTTGTTCCGATAAAATCAACCAACCAACCAACCAACCAATGAACAAACCTAATTGTGAGTTATATATTTTTAGGTTAATAAAAAAGGAAAATCTGATTATATGTAGATGCAGCTTATTTTTAAGAGATAAAGTATTTCAAAGTATGATCCATAGAAACCAAGTTGCAAAGAAGAGTTCTTTGTAATTATAAAGTTTGGTTCTGATTGAGTATAAGGATGGATCAATTTATAAATTAGATTGATTCAAGGCATTCTGAAATTGTACATCACTTTCATAATTTCCATTATTTCCATGTTTCCCTTTATTTTCCTTTGAATAACATTTAGCTGTTTATGAGATTCCATTTCTTTAAAAAATCAGAGAAATTTCTTTGCAAAATTAAAAACGTTTCAGCAAAATACATTTCAAACTCTATTGTGTTTACCGAAACAATACCAGATTGTTATAGGAGATTTAGGAATAATGGGAAAAATATAATTCATAAGCTCACCACTATAATACAACAAACACGATTAGTGTTTTATATTTCTCATAGACTTTTTCACATGTATAGTTTTACAAAGTGTTAATCAATGAGTGAATACAATTTTGTGATTTATTTTCACATAAAATGAGAATACATACCATAAATTATTTCATAGATTTTAACCTATTTTAATGTGTTATTAAACCTATCCCTTCTATGAATATGAAATAATTTATTTTTATTATTTTCTTATATTATTACTTGTTAATTATCATTTATTTTTGGAAAATTAGATTGCTATCCATTTTTTATTTTATATATATTCAAATGTACATAATTGTACATATATTTTATTAAAATTATTTGAATTTTGATTGAGTCTTCTAAAGTTCAGGAGATTTAAAATAAGCACAACTACACTTAACATGGCCAATAGATTGTCCATATTTTATTTATTCCTCTTTTAAAATGACTTACCAATATCATACTTTTCTTTGTTCATGGGAAAACAAAATGAACAATATACTCATAGATGCAGACACAAACACGTCAAATTATGTAATTTTGAGATTGTACCATCTAACTCTAGATTGTGCTACAATTTGTTGCTTTTTCTATGTGAAAGTGTATGATCATAAATAGCTATTAATTGAAAAGAAAACTAGGCAAATACTATTTTTTTCTTAAGTATCAACAAGAACTTGAAATTAATGATATCATAGTATATAATAGGTAGACAAATATAGTCTTTGCTTTCTTAAAGAGGACTTCAGGATTCACTGCATATTTAATAGCTAGTAATAATATTGCGACAGGAGTAAAAATAGAGAATCCTTAAAAAACTTTAAACAACAGAGGTATTTTTTACTGATTACATTTTAAAAGCCACACAGCAGTTTTTTGAAAAGTTAAATATGAGAAAACAAAAACACTTCCTTATTCAAACATGTTTTCATAACGCTAAGCCATCTTTTTAGGTTTATTCATTTTGTTAAAAATTTAGTCAAGCAGTCAAGCACCTTGTTTAAACAATATCAAGCATGTTATCTAAACAATATCTAAGAGTTTCAATGAAGTTTTGAGAAAAGTAACTAGAAGATTGCTAGGCACAGCCAAAATTTCTTAAGCTTCTGTACATTTTTCAAATGCTTTATGATATAGTCAAAATTTCAGAACTACAGTGGCAAAAATAGGACTTACCTATACATCTTAATCCTGAGTAATAAAGAGGTCCTTTTTTCTGCCTGTCCAACTGCTCTGAGATTTCCACTCAGATGAATGACTCTTGTGTGTTATATGTGATCTATGAAAGAACTGAAGACAGAGGAGGAAATCCCACACAATTAAAACCTAACTTGTTAAACAAGTCTGAAGGAATCAACTTGAACCAATTATGTGACTTGTGGAATGGAATCAGAAATAGACAGGAAATTTTACAAATCAATAAAAATTTTATTTATACTGGTAAATTGTGATTACACATGATAACAGGTGATAGATATTTTGTGAAAGCTTGAAACTAGTCCACAGGCTGTAGTGTCATAGTTTTTCATTTAAAAAGGATGTGACACTCGCCCATATTATCATGTTGTCATACAACTTATTCTTTGCCACAGCAAGCCAAAGACTATCAGAAAATACTTTCCAGATATTAATTGGTAGTACTACCTTTGAATTCTCCCTTCTTTGTGATAAAATTCTGTTTTTCTCATAGCACTTGAAACAGAGATTCAGAGAAGTAATTGATTACATATGCAAAGTTGTGGGATAAGCAAGCAGAACAGTTGGAACTAAAATTCACTTTATCTTTTTCACTATGCCTTTTTAAAAAAATATTCTAACTCAATACTGCTAGTGGATGAGTGGACAGCAGAGTGTAGTACGAATATTCCATGTAGAATAGCATGGAAGTGAGAAAGGACATTCCTGTTTATTGTGTTGGGAAGGACAGGAGATAAATTTGGAAGGTTATGCTGAGGTTACTTTGGGAGAAATAATGAATGCTAAATAATTGGAATGTGTAACAGAATTAGGAAATTTGAATTTTGGTCTCAACTTTTTCACCAACTATTAGTTGCAAAGCCTAAGCAAAAAATCACTTATCACTATATGAGTCTCATTTACTTACTGAGAAAAATGAGAAGCTGAATTACGTGGTTTTAGAGGACATTTTTATCTCTAAAATTCTATGACTTTATCTTGTAAATCACTGATAGCTAATGTCTAATGGATTCACTCCAAGACTTCAATTCCAGAAGTGTTCAATTACTTATGCATTTTTTATATAATGTGCATACCATACAACAGGAACAGGAATGCATGGGCTCCTCCCTGCCCTTCTCCCCTATATATTTTCATCAGATCCTATGTCTCATGACTGATATTCTGACCTTTTTTTTTTTAGTAAAAAGAATAAAACAATATATTCAAAACATTTGAACAAAGTTACCTAAACAAACCATTTTCATTTTATATGTTAACCTTTAAGTACTTTTCACATGTACAGCTCTTTTTCACAAGTTATATCATAGTATATAGCTTTGTATTGTGCTTTTTATTATGCTCAATGTTATTTCATAAGCATATTCTTGTGTTACTAATTTTTATTTCTAGTAGCTGTATATATTATTTCTGGTAGCTGTGTATCTGTCTAATGGCTGCATAAAAAGTATAACTTTTTATTTTGATATAATTTCAAACTTACAGAAAACTTGCAAATATAGTACCTAGATTCATCAATTATTAAGAATTTTAACAGCTGCATTTTAAAAGGTGAATCATATCACACTGAACAGATTCATCATAAAATACTGAAACCATCTCCTAATGTGAAGTATTTTGACCACCTTCACAAATGTAGTCTTTTTTTTTTAACCCTGCTGCTGAATTTTTCCTTGAAATAAATGAAAAAGAAAAAATAGCATACTGGGGCAAATTATTTAAATATTTTAATGACCTTTAAAAATTTGCTTTTATTTTAATAATTTTTTTTAAGATGTGGAGTATATTGTCTTCTGGGTTTTGTTGACAGTACTTTCCCCCAACTATGTGTGCTCTTTTTTCTCCATCTTTGTATTTCCTGGAGCAATCAGCAAAGCCCTTTTTAATGAGAAGGTACTTAGCACACATTAATTGAATGCCCAGTAACTGAATGAATTAATGCAGATCCTGGTTTTGCAACACTGTTCACAACAGAACTTGGGAATGAGTCGGGGAGAGGCATGGGGTAAACTGCATTCAGTCTGAAAGCAACTTTCTGCTTTCCTATGATGAGCTCAGCACAAGAAGAGAGGTGGCATGAAATTATGGTTTGTGAAAGCAGAAATAGAGTCACAGATGTAGAGAACAAACTTATGGTTACCAAAGGGGAAAGGGAGGAGGGTAGGATGAATTGGGAGATTGGGATTGACATATATACACTACTATGTATAAAATAGGTAACTAATGAGAACCTGCTGTATAGCACAGGGAATCTACTCAATGCTCTGTGGTGACCTAGATGGGGAGGAAATCCAAAAAAGAGGGGATATATGTATATATGTATAGCTGATTCACTTTTCTGCACAGCAGAAACTAACACAACATTGTAAAGCAACTATATTCCAATAAAAATTAATAAAAAACAAAAAATTATGGTTTGTGAGGCAAAGGAATTGCTCTTAACAAGGACTTTTTCAAAAGATGTTGACTCTTAATTTTCAGATCCTCAGGGAGTGGCAGGATAGGCCTTGACTTTTTCTATTCTATAGGGAAGCCATTGCGAGAATAAGGAATGTAGAATGACATTGTACAAAAAATATCAGAATCCTCTTCTTCTCTGCCATAGGCTTGATTTTATTCCTCCAGCTGTATATTCACAAAACCAAGACAATGTGACCTAAGACTGACAGGAACAAGCTTCAGGGAAATATCAATAGAAGAGGTCATTTGTTTTGATGGAGGATAAATCATGTAGTGTAAACGATATCAAGATTGGTTCTTTTGCCTGCCTAGGCTGAGTGGGGAGATCGTGGTAAAGACAGTATCTCCAAATACACAAATGTCTGAAAATAGACCTAGGTTTAAAAGAAGTATGAGTCATTCAGTGGAACCCGTCACAGCAATATGAGCAGAAGAAAACAACCAAAAGGCAGATGATGTAAGAAGGCGTGGGCCAGAGTGTTTTCTTTGAATTCGGAGACTGTTTAGTCATCATGTCCAGGGCAGCACTTTCATATGGCTATGGCTGGTAATGAATTTATCATGACCTCCTTCACAGAGTTATTATATAGATAGAAAAAGAAAGATAATGGATGTGCCCACCATTTGAAAGTTGTAAATATTGTTTAAATAGAAATGTTTACATTTAGTATAAGTGTAAATTTAAAAGTGGGGTAGTAATTGGATTTTCTCAGTGTGGCCAAGTCTATTTTATTTTGTTTCTTACTATGTGCAGGTTCTTTTTTTAAAATTAATTTTTATTGGTGTATAGTTGCTTTACAATGTTGTGTTAGTTTCTGCTGTGCAGAAAAGTGAATCAGCTATACATATATCCCCTCCTTTTGGATTTCCTCCCCATTTAGGTCACCACAGAGCATTGAGTAGAGTTCCCTGTGCTATACAGTAGGTTCTCATTAGTTATCTATTTTATACATAGTACCGTATATATGTCAATCCCAGTCTCCCAATTCATCCCATCCTTCTTTCCCCGCCTGGTATCCATACCTTTGTTCTCTATATCTGTGTCTCTATTTCTGTTTTGCAAATAAGTTTATCATTTTTCAGATTCCACATATAAGCAATATTATATGATATTTGTTTTTCTCTTTCTGACTTAGTACAGTCTGTATGACAGTCTCTAGTTCCATCCATGTATCTGCAAATGGCACAGGTTCATTCCTTTTTATGGCTGAATCGTATTCTATTGCATATATGTACCACATCTTCTTTATCCATTCTTCTGTTGATGGACATTTAGGTTGCTTCCACATCCTGGCTATTGTAAATAGTGCTGCAATGAACATTGCAAGTGTCCTTTTGTATTATGGTTTTCCCAGGGTATATGCCCAGGAAGGGGATTGCTGGGTCATATGGTAGTTCTATTTTTAGTTTTATAAGGAAGCTCCATACTGTTCTCCATAGTGGTTGTATCAATTTACATTCCCACCAACAGTGCAAGAGGCTTCCCTTTTCTCCACACCCTCTCCAGGATTTATTGTTTGTACATTTTTTGATGATGGCCATTCTGACCGGTGTGAGGTGATACCTCATTGTAGTTGTGATTTGCATTTCTCTAATGGTTAGTGATGTTGAGCTTTCTTTCATGTGTTTGTTGGCAATCTGTACGACTTCTTTGGAGAAATGTCTATTTAGGTCTTCTGCCCATTTCTAGATTGGGTTGTTTGGTTTTTTGATATTGAGCTGCATGAGCTGTTTGTATATTTTAGAGATTAATCACTTGTCAGTTGCATGATTTGCAAATATTTTCTCCCATTCTGAGTTTTGTCTTTTGGTCTTGTTTATGGTTTCCTTTGCTGTCCAAAAGCTTTTAAGTTTCATTAGGTCCCACTTGTTTATTTTTGTTTTTATTTTCATTACTGTAGGAGGTGGGTCAAAAAAGATCTTGCTGTGATATATGTCAAAGAATGTTCTGCCTATGTTTTCCTTTAAGAGCTTAATCGTGTCTGGTCTTACATTTAGGTTTTTAATCCATTTTGAGTTTATTTTTGTGTATGGTGTTAAGGAGTGTCCTAATTTCATTCTTTTACATGGAGCTATCCAGTTTTCCCAGCACCACTTATTGAAGAGACTGTCTTTTCTCCATTGTATATTCTTGCCTCCTTTGTCAAAGATTAGGTAACCAGAGGTGCAGGTAACCAGAGGTGCGTGGGCTTATTTCTGGGCTTTCTATCCTGTTCCATTGATCTATATTTCTGTTTTTGTGCCAGTACCATACTGTCTTGATTACTGTAGCTTTGTAGTATAGTCTGAGGTCAGGGTGCCTGATCCCTCCAGCTCCATTTTTCTTTCTCAAGATTAGTTTGGCTATTCAGGGTCTTTTGTGTTTCCATACAAATTGTAAAATTTTTAGTTCTAGTTCTGTGAAAAAGGCCATTGGTAGTTTGATAGGGATTGCATTAAATCTGTAGATTGCTTTGGGTAGTATAGTCATTTTCACAATATTGAGTCTTCCAGTCCAAGGACATGTTATATTTCTCCATCTGTGAGTATCATCTTTGATTTCTTTTGTCAGTATCTTACAGTTTTCTGCATACAGGTCTTTTGCTTCCTTAGGTAGGTTAAACCCTGGTATTTTATTCTTTTTGTTGCAATGGCAAGTGGGATTGTTTCTTTAATTTCTCTTTCTGATCTTTCTTTGTTAGTGTATAGGAATGTAAGAGATTTCTGTGTATTAATTTTGTATCCTAGAACTTTACCGAATTCATTGATTAGCACTAGTAGTTTTCTGGTGGCATCTTTAGGATTTTCTATATATAGTATCATGTCATCTGTAAACAGTGATAGTTTTACTTCTTGTTTTCCAATTTGGATTCCTTTTATTTATTTTTCTTCTCTGATTGCTGTGGCTAGGACTTCCAAAACTGTTGAACAATAGTTTTGAGAGTGGACATCCTTGTCTTGTTCCTGATCTTAGTGGAAATGCTTTCAGTTTTTCACCATTGAGAACGATGTTTGCTGTGGGTTTGTTGTATATGGCCTTTATCATGTTGAGGTAGGTTCCCTCTATGCCCACTTTCTGGAGAGTGTTTATCATAAATGGGTGTTGAATTTTGTCAGAAGCTTTTTCTGCATCTATTAAGATGATCATACAGTTTTTATTCTTCAGTTTGTTAATGTGGTGTATCACATTGTTTGATTTGTGTATATTGAAGAATCCTTGCATCCCTAGAATAAATCCCACTTGATCATGGGGTATGATCCTTTTAATGTGCTGTTGGATTCTGTTTGCTAGCATTTTCTTGAGGATTTTTGCCTCTATGTTCATCAGTGATATTGGCCTGTAATTTTCTTTTTTTTGCTATCTTTGTCTGTTTTGGTAGAATCTTTGAGCATCTTTTTATGTGTTTGTTTGCCATCTGTATGTCTTCTTTGGAGAGATGTCTGTTTAGGTCTTCTGCCAACTTTTTTGATTGGGGTGTTTGGTTTTTTTGATTTTGAGGTGCATGAGCTGTTTGTATATTTTGTGGATTATGACTTGTAGGCAGTGGGAGGTAAGGGAATAAGTATGTCCTACTATGTTTCAAAGGCTTTTATCTATTCAGAAGGCATGTAGTAGAAACAGTACACTCTTTGGAGTTAGAATACACCTGGAATCAAATCTTGGTTCTTCTATTTGGTGCGCCAAAACGTTTGTTTTTTTCCATAAGATGGCTCTAGTAGCACTTAATTGTGTTTAATGTCATTCGAAACAATTTTGTTAAGTAGTATGTGACAGCTGTCATATCAGCATGCATTTAAAAAAAGACTTATCAAAATTGCTGAATTTTTGTGTAGCCATTTTAATATTGAAGATGGAAAAAAAGCAACATTCTTGGCATATTATGGTATATTATTTCAAGAAAGGTAAAAATGCAGCTGAAATGCAAAAAAATATTTGTACAGTGTATGGAGAAGGTGCTGTGACTGATCAAATATGTCAAAAGTGGTTTGCAAAGTTTCGTGCTGGAGATTTCTTGCTGGACAGTGCTCCACGGTCAGGTAGACCAGTTGAAGTTGATAGCAATCAAATCAAAATATTAATTCAGAACAATCAATGTTATAGCATGAGGGAGATAGCCTACATACTCAAAATATCCAGATCAAGCATTAAAAATCATTTGCACCAGCTTGGTTATGTGAATTGCTTTGGTGTTTGTGTTCCACATAAGTTAAGTGAAAAAAACCTTCTTGACCTTATTTTCATGTGCAATTCTCTACTGAAACGTAATGAAAGCGTTCTGTTTCTAAAACAAATTGTGATGGGTGATGAAAAGTGGATACTGTACAACAACGTGGAATGGAAGAGATTGTGGGGCAAGCGAAATGAACCACCACCAACCACACCAAATGCTGGTCTTCATCCAAAGAAGGTGATGTTGTATATATGGTGGGATTGGAAGGGAGTCCTGTATTGTGAGCTCCCTCCAGGAAACCAAACGATTAATTCCAACAAGTACTGCTCCCACTGAGACCAACTGAAAGCAGCACCCAACGAAAAGCATCTAGAATTAGTCAACAGAATATGTATAATCTTCCATCAGGATAATGCAAGACCGCATGTTTCTTTGATGACCAGGCAAAAACTGTTACAGCTTGGGTGGGAAGTTCTGATTCATCTTCTGTATTCACCAGACATTGCACCTTTGGATTTCCATTTATTTTGGCCTTTACAAAATTCTCTTAATGGAAAAAATTTCAATTCCCTGGAAGACTGTAAAAGGCACCTGGAACCGTTATTTGCTCAGAAAGATAAAAAGTTTTGGGAAGATGGAATTATGAAGTTGCCTGAAAAATGGCAGAAGGTAGTGGAACTAAATGGTGAATATGTTGTTCAATAAAGTTCTTGGTGAAAATGAAAAATGTGTCTTTTATTTTTACTTAAAAAACCAAAAGCACTTTTTGGCCCACCCAATATTTACTACCCAGTGGGGTCCAACAAAATTGTTTATCTGTGTATGCCTCAGTTTTCTTATACATACAAATGAAGTTAAAATACCATTCTCATGGAAAATGAAAATTCAGTCAAATCCAATCAAATGAACTAACAAATGTAAAGCACCTGGCAATGCAACAATTTGTAATGTGGTCACTCCTTCAACACTAATTCTCAAGGCAGTGTGTGTATACATGTGTAGAAGTCACAATTGCTGAGAGGTGGAAAGCACATACAGTTTGAAAATGGCCCTGGGTGTTTCTAAAATATCCCCTCCCTAGATTCACATATGTTACCATGCTTCTCCAAAGTAATCTTATTCCTACAGCATTCCTTCAAACATGGTTTAAGAAATCCAAAGAAGCTTATTACAATCTGTGATGGCTTTTATGTTGAGAGCCAACTATTTTCTTGTGCTTTCCACATGTAAATTTTTTTAAGCCAGTTTCTAATACTAAGAGGTCAAAGAAGCATCTTGGCTATAGATACCTTTTTATCTTGTTAGAGGAGGAAGCATGTATCCTTTACCCCTCTCCTAAGTTCTCCACTTCAGTCTCCCTTGAGCTGCATAGAGTCATTTTCTCCTTTATAAAGGGTAATTTCTGTCTTCCTATATACATATGAAAGTTTGACTCTTGCTCTTTTCCCTCCACATTCAGAGAGGCAATCAGGGCAAATAAAGAAAGTACATATTAATATACAACATAAGTCATCTGATCAGTTGAAAGGTCCGGCTGGTAAACTCAAATTAAAATTACCCAATATATCCACAAAAGGCTTTAAGTGATCTTTTATTTGGTCGATAATAAGAAGAGTATGAATATACATAACCGTTGTAAGTATCTAGTTTAATTTAAGATTGGTCCCATTATCAATTTATAACTGCTGGTCTTATCTGGCTCTTCACTACTGCCCAGCAATATAGCTAGGTTTCCATGGTCGGTGTTTAGTATTTACAAAAACCATTTCATATCTTATCTATTCTTCCCCAAATGTTTATTTTCTATCCCTTACTCTCTGCATTTGCTTTCAACAGATGACTTACAGTTCTACTGTTGGAGAAAAAGATAGAACTTTTTCTATCAACAGGTGAAGATAGAACCACCTTCAGATGGACACTCCCTCAACTACTTGTTATTGTATCTGTAAATTTTATGCATCTGCCTATATCCTTCTTATTATAGTGGAAGATGTTTTTGTCCTCCCTTGGGAGGCTAATCTTTTTACTTGTTCTTTACATGCACATCTTTATGCTTCCTCTTCCTAATATGCTTCTCCAGTATTTCCTATCTCTATAAGTCACCTTCCATTCACCCATTTTCTCAAACCAGAAATCTGGGTGTCATCCTTGACTCCATCTCTTTACTTAATGTCTTATGTGCATAAATATTTATTGAACCCATTTTCTCCTTGTCCTTATACCCACTGCCACTATATGACTCCAGGCTACTCTGATCTTTTAGCTGGATTACTGTCACAGTCTTCTGATTAGCTTTTCTGCCCATATGTTTTTTTTTCCACTCTAGTCTTTTTTTCATACAACAAGAGTGATCATTACACATTGAGTTATGTCACTATCCTCTTAAAAATTCTTCAGTAGCTTCCCTTGCATTTAAGAGAGTTCACTCTCCTTAGCATGGGTGGCAGAGCCCTGCAGCATCTAGACTTTGCCTACCTTTTCACCCTCCTTTCCCACCCTGCTTCTAGAACTCTACACTATACACTGAATTTCCTTTAGTTACTTGAATATACTGCCCTCTCTGTCTCCTCCAGCTCTGTTCCCTCAGCTTTCCCTATTGTTTCATACCTCTTTCAACAAATTTCTTTTTAGTGTCCAAATCTGAATAGTCTTTTCAGGAATGCTTATATGCTTTTCCATCCATGAGGGCTTCTTCACACTTAGGAGAGGTTGGTTCCTCTTCATTGTGATCCCACATCTGTTTGCTTCTCTTCTCATACTCATTACAGTGTTCAGCACACCTTTTGAAATTATTCTACAGTAGACCATAGGGCCCATGGGGGAAAGGACTGCTATGTTTTCAGAGCCAGTCATCCCTAACTGGTATGTGGTTAATTAAAAAGTAGTGAATGAAATAGTGAATAAAAATTCACTGCTTTCTGAAGTATTACAGCTATCATTGATCCACTTTAAAAATATCACTCCTGTAGGACACATGGAGGTAGCCTTCAGATCATTTTTCAAGACAAACTGCTCAACTGCAAAGAGTATGAGTACCTATATTTTAAAACATAGATTTCATTTTTATTTAGATAAAGTGAGGCTAGCAGATCAGGAGATGATTGCCATTGATTGAAAAGATAGTTTGTTATTTACTGTTCCCAAGAAGGGGACATGTCACACCATGCAGGGTCACATGGGGAAGCAGAGTCAGGAGGCAGAGGGAAAAAGAAAGAACTATGTGCAAGAGCCTTTATTGTGATTTCTATCAGGACAGATGATTCAGGGTAAGCAGGCTGATGCTTGGCTAGTTGAAATAATTTCAGGGGGCTCTGTGGCATAGGGGCTGTCCCCAGTTGTCCGGTACCTGGCCCTGGTGTGGGTACGCTATAATACTGCATACACTGTTCCCTGGCAGAGGAATGATGGCCCAGAGTATAAGAGCTCAAAAAAAGGAGATGGTTGGGTTATAAGCTCTGGGTTGGTTGGTTTGCATATGGAGGACATGCTCACAGTGGAGTCATTTGCCGTCTCTGGGAATTAGCTGGCCCTGGAAGAGGCATTCCCTCCAGGGTCAGCAAGCCCTCAGATATCAAAGTATCAGAGTAAAAATATATGCTTAATACAACCTGACAGACTCTAGCTGTTAGCTTTGTCAAGGTTTGCCTCAGTTTTCAAGCTCAGGGCATTTTCTTCTCTGGGTAGCCCTCAGCCAATGACTGAGCAAGGTAGTGGTATAAAGGTTTAGTCATTTCCACCCAGTGTGGATTTCTCTAACACATTATTTACTCCATAGTTCCCAGTTGGTCTGGAAGAGACTTTTGTCAGATTGGCGTTGCTGTCTGATAGCTTTCCCCGCCAGATCCTGCTTCCTCTCTTTTCCTTTAACAGGTGTTACTTCTCAATAAACCTTTGCACATTTACTTTATTTAAGTGTCTGGTACCCAGAAAGCCTAATTTGTAGTAGGTAGTAGGTAGTACTGAAAGAGCTCCAAGAAAACTAATGTTAAGATGAGATTTGGGGACTGGATCAATCACCACTCAGCTGGTGCTGGTAATGAGAACTTGGTGGTAGGTGGCATGCTGACAGCTTCTAGCTCAGGCAGTGGTGTGATTGTTAAAACTTTCACCACTGGCACTGGTAGTAGAGGTGAGTGCACAAGTCAGTGCCAGTTCATACATTTTAGGGTTAGAGGTGATAAACATAAGGACAGTGGAATTGCATGGTTGCTACTAGTTTGCAATTATGTGCAAGAGGTGGATAATGAAAAGTGGAGGGCAATTAACATAATTGAAAGCTGAGTTTGAGATCCAGAGATTCTCTTTGGTAGATTATTAAAAAGCTCTCATCTCATGCAGTGGGTGAGCAGGAAAAGCTGAATACCAAACACAGGACTGGATAGAGTGGTTGAACTGCAGTGATGGTTGGATGCTCAACATAGATCTGGTGATCCAAAGTCAGAGCCCTAGTTGGTAAAACTTGGGACCTGACACATGGGATGTGGCTATTGGGCTAGATAACCTGAAGTTTTTGACTCTGCAAACTTTTTTTGTTTGAGCCTTCTGAGTTTGCAGAGGTGGGTTCTCTCTCTCTGTTGAGCTAGCATTATGCAGGGATATTGCAGAAGCCTCTTCCTCACAAGGCAATAGCTGTCCTCTCCAGGAGCTCCATGCATTTTCTCTCCTGGCTGCCAAGCCTGTTACCAAAGTTAAGTCACAATAGGGGGGATTTCACTAGAGAGCTGGGACAAGTAGGGGTGTTTGGGGAGATAAAATTACATAAAGTATTAGTATAAAAATTTTTTTTTCATTTTTGTTTTTAGATGCTTTAAAGGAACAAAGCATATTTGTCTAAAACAGAATGATTAGACTATTATGAATAAGATGTAGAAAATCTCCCACCAAGGGAGGGAAGTATCTAGAAGTATTTACTGAGGTCTTTATTGCTCTGGGGATGGGTGTGTGTTTGGGGAATAAAATATAATGAAGAAATTAGCCATAAGAAACATAAGAAATAAATGGTAGAAAGAAAGGTGACAGAGTTATACCAAACATAAAACTTATGCTAATATACATGAGTAGTTTCAACAGATGGAGTAAAAGGCAAAGACTCTTTGATGGTTTTAAAAAGAAAATCCAGTTTTCAGAAGCTTGTACATTGTCAGATATACAACTAAAACAAAAAGTTAAAGAGAAGGAACAAAGATAGCAAGCAAGTATACGGAGATAGTAAGGATAGAGGTCCAAAGCAATAACAGTAACCAGGATAAAGAGGGTTATTTATATTGATAAAAACACACAAATATATAATGCAGCAATTTAAAAACTGAGAATAATAAGGTAACAGCTGACGTAGAATAGATAAGAATATGTGAAACTATACCAAAAATATTTAGTCTCAAGAAAATAAATTTCTGAAAAAATTACAATTATTGAAATTGAATCAAGAACTAGGAAACTTGAACAGAAAAATAACTAAGTGTGGAAGAAATAGAAAAGATTATATAAACTTTTTTTTCCTAAAAGCATCAGGACTCAGTGTTTTCAAGAAACTGTTATTTCCTATGCTCTCTTAACTGTTCCCAAGTATAGAACATGCTGAAAACTTTTCCGTGAATTTTACACTGCAGACATTATCTTGGTTAATAAAAATCTTGATAAGACACTAAGAAATGTACCAGTCTACCCCTGAGGAATGATTAACATATTTGAATTAATAAACCCCTGGGTCTATCTTTTCTAGATAAGCTACATAGGGTTGCTACATAGACCAAACACGTGTAATTTGGAGTGTTTGCCCTTTTGATCTTCGATTTGGGGTTGGTATTTGAAAATCGCATATACATTTTTGGTTTTACTTGCATGCAATATACATGACATGTCCTACTAGATCTTTAGTTACATAGACCTTTTTTTTTTTTAACATGCATCCATAATAGATTTATTGATTACTGTAGCTTTGTAGTATAGTCTGAAGCCAGGGAGCCTGATTCCTTCGGCTCCGTTTTTCTTTCTCAAGTTGCTTTGCCTATTCAGGATCTTTTGTGTTTCCATACAAATTGTGAAATTTTTTGTTCTAGTTCTGTGAAATATGCCATTGGTAATCAGATAGGGTTTGGAAGATTTTTAATCACAGTTTCAATTTCAGTGCTTGTGATTGGTTTTTTCATATTTTCTATTTCTTCCTCGTTCAGTCTCAGCAGGTTGTGCATTTCTAAGATGTTGTCCATTTCTTCCAGGTTGTCCATTTTATTGGCATATAGTTGCCTGTATTAATCTCTCATGATCCTTTGTATTTCTGCAGTGTCAGTTGTTACTTCTCCTTTTTCATTTCTAATTCTATTGATTTGAGTCTTCTCCCTTTTTTTCTTGATGAGTCTGGCTAATGGTTTATCAATTTTGCTTATTTTCTCAACGAACCAGCTTTTAGTTTTAATCTTTGCTATTGTTTCCTTCATTTCTTTTTCATTTATTTCTGATCTGATCTTTATGATTTTTTTCCTTCTGCTCACTTTGGGTTTTTTTGTTCTTCTTTCTCTAATTGCTACTCCCTTCTGGCTTGCAGAGTTTCTGCTGAGAGATCAGCTGTTAACCTTATGGGGATTCTCTTGTGTGCTATTTGTTGTTTTTCCCTCATTGCTTGTAATATGTTTTCTTTGTATTTAATTTTTGATAGTTTGATTAATATGTGTCTTGGCGTGTTTCTCCTCGGATTTATCCTGCATAGGACTCTCTGTGGTTCCTGGACTTGATTAACTATTTCCTTTCCCATATTAGGGAAGTTTTCAATATAATCTCTTCAAATATTTTCTCAGTACCTTTCTTTTTCTCTTCTTCTTCTGGACCCCTATAATTCAAATGTTGGTGTGTTTAATGTTGCCCCACAGGTCTTTGAGACTGTCCTCAATTCTTTTCATTCTTTTTTCTTCATTCTGCTCCACGGTAGTTATTTCTACTATTTTATCTTCCAGATCACTTATCCGTTCTTCTGCCTCAGTTATTTTGCTCTTGATCCCTTCTAGAGAATTTTTAATTACATTTATTGTGTTATTCATCACTGTTTATTTGCTCTTCAGTTCTTCTAGGTCCTTGTTAAACACTTCTTTTGTATTCTCCATTCTATTTCCAAGATTTTGGATCATCTTTACTGTCATTATTCTGAATTCTTTTTCAGGTAGACTGCCTATTTACTCTTCATTTGTTAGGTCTGGTGGGTTTTTATCTTGCTCCTTCATCTGCTGTGTGTTTCTCTGTGTTCTCATTTTGCTTAACTTACTGTGTTTGGGGTCTCCTTTTCGCAGGCTGCAAGTTTGTAGTTCCTGTTTTTTGGGGTGTCTACCCCCAGCGGCTAAGGTTGGTTCAGTGGGTTGTGTAGGCTTCCACATGGAGGGGACTAGTGCCTGTGTTCTGGTGGATGAGGCTGGATCTTGTCTCTCTAGTGGGCAGGTCCATGTCTGGTGGTGTGTTTTGGGGTGTCTGTTGACTTATTATGATTTTAGGTAGCCTCTCTGCTAATGGGTGAGTTTGTGTTCCTGTCTTGCTAGTTGTTTGGCATAGGGTGTCCAGCACTGGAGCTTGCTGGTCATTGAGTGGAGCTGGGTCTTGGCGTTGAGATGGAGATCTCTGGGAGATTTTCGCTGTTTGATATTATGTGGAGCTCGGCGGTCTCTTGTGGACCAGTGTCCTGAACTTGGCTCTCCCACCTCAGAGGCACAGCTCTGATGCCTGGCTGGAGCACCAAGAGTCTGTCATGCACACGGCTTAGAATAAAAGGGAGAAAAATAAAAAAGAAAGAAACAAGAAAATTAAATAAAATAACATAAAATAAAATAAAAAAATTATTAAAATTAAAAATAATTATGAAAAAAAAGTTGTTAAAGTAATTATAAAAAAAGAAAGAAAGAAGAGAGCCACCAAACCAGAAAACAAATCCACCAATGATAACAAGTGCTAAAAACCATACTAAAAAAAACCCAAAAAACAAAAACGGACAGACAGAACCCTAGGACAAATGGTAAAAGCAAAGCTATACAGACAAAATCACACACAGAAGCATACACATACACACTCACAGAAAGAGAAAATTGGGAAAAAAATACGTATATCATTGCTCCCAAAGTCCACCTCCTCAGTTTAGGATGATTTGTTGTCTATTCAGGTATTCCACAGATGCAGGGTACATCAAGTTGATTGTGGAGTTTTAATCTGCTGTTCCTGAGGCTGCTGGGAGAAATTTCCCTTTCTCTTCTTTGTTCCCACAGCTCCTGGGGTTCAGCTTTGGATTTGGACCCGCCTCTGCCTGTAGGTCACCCGAGGGCGTCTGTTTTCTGCTCAGACAGGATGGGGTTAAAGGAGCAGCAGATTCGGGGGCTCTGGCTCACTCAGGCTGGGGGGAGGAGGGGTACGGAACGCAGGGTGAGCCTGGGGCGGCAGAGGCCGGCGTGACGTTGCACCAGCCTGAGGCACGCTGTGCATTCTCCCGGGGAAGTTGTCCCTGGATCACGGGACCCTGGCAGTGGCAGGCTGCACAGGCTTCTTGGTGGCGGCAGCAGCAGCCTTAGCATCTCATGGCCGTCTCGGGTCCGCGCTAATAGCCGCGGCTCACACCCGTCTCTGGATCTCATTTAAGCAGCGCTCTTAATCCCCTCCCCTTGTGCACCAGGAAACAAAGAGGGAAGAAAAAGTCTCTTGCATCTTCGGCAGCTCCAGACTTTTTCCTGGACTCCCTCCCGGCTAGCTCTGGCGCACTAGCCCCCTTCAGGCTATGTTCACACAGCCAACCCCAGTCCTCTCCCTGGGATCCAACCTCCGAAGCCCGAGCCTCAGCTCCCAGCCCCCACCTGTCCCGGCGGGTGAGCAGACAAGCGTCTCGGGCTGGTGAGTGCTGGTCGGCACCGATCCTCTGTGCGGGAATCTCTCCGCTTTGCCCTCCGCACGCCTGTGGCTGCGCTCTCCTCCATGGTTGTGAAGCTTCCCCGCTTCGCCACCCGCAGTCTCCGCCCGCGAGGGGGCTTCCTAGTGTGTGGAAACCTTTCCTCCTTCACAGCTCCCTCCCACTGGTGCAGGTACCGTCCCTATTCTTTTGTTTCTGTTTTTTCTTTTTTCTTTTGCCCTAGCCAGGTACGTGGGGAGTTTCTTGACGTTTGGGAGGTCTGAGGTCTTTTGCCAACATTCAGTAGGTGTTCTGTAGGAGTTGTTCCACATGTAGATGTATTTCTGATGTATTTGTGGGGAGGAAGGGGATCTCATCTTACTCTTCCGCCATTTTGAATCTCTCCCTACCCAGACCTTTCATAGAACTTGGGTTTTTCCTGCTTTGTCCCTGGGAATGGTCAAAGCAGATTTCTTGAGTTTGTTTTGTTGGATTTGTTTTTGTTGTCATTTTGAATAGGTTAATTTTCCATTTCTTTTTCTGTTTGTTTAGTGCTAACTTCAAGACAATCTATTGATTTTCCCCTCAGCTTTATTGAGATATAATTGATATATCACACTGTGTAAGTTTAATGTATATAATGTGATGATTTCATACATATATACATTGCAAAATATTTACCACAGTCAGGTTAGTTAATACATCCTTCACCTTCCATAATTACCATTTCATTGCTGTTGTTGTTTTGGGTACATTAAAGCTCTACTCTCAGAGCAACTTTCAGGTATATAATACAGTATTGACTATAATCACTATGCTGTGTATTAGATCCTGGAGGTTATTCATCTCATAGCTAAAAGTTTGTACCCTTTCACCCAACATCTCCCCATTTCCCCTGCCCCCAACTCCTGGCAACCTAATGTTCAGCATAGTGACTATAGTTAATTATACTGTATTGTATACTTGAAATTTTTTGAGAGAGTAAATCTTAAGCATTTTCACTCAAAAAAAAATACATGTTAGATGATGGATGTGTTAATTAACTTAATGTAATAATTTCACAATGTATATATACAATCAAGTTATCATGTTGTATACTTTAAATACATACAGTTTTTTCAATTATATTTCTATAAAGCTGGAAAAGTGTTAATATCACCCAGAACACCCTCACAGAAACATCCAAAATAATGTTTAACTATTGATACATATCTGGGCACTGTGGCCCAGTCAGGATGACATGTGAAACTAACCATCATAGAGTTCAAATAACACACCCATAGTCACTCAGCTGGTAGGCTATGGAGCTGAAATTCAAATAAATTCTTTTTCTTTTTCTTTAAATAAATTCTTTTTAACTTCATATTGTTTACTTCAGTGCAGCAATTTTATGATTTGGTAGTGTAATCTTTTACAAACATTTTGAAAGATTTTTTAAACCTATATTTAATAATCCAGTTGATTCAAATGAGCATCAATGGCCAGGTTTTCTATTAGTGTTGAACTCTTTCACCAATCTGTGAAATATGTGATTGTAGGGAGGTACATGAACAGGGTTTGAGTTCATTTGGAACCATGAAAGTGCATAATGACATCATTTTGACACAAAGATAACAATTCTCACTTACTGTTCGAAGAGAAAGAACTTGAGTTGTTTTTTTTAGTAATACTGGTGCATTTCCACTGATTTACCCTTATTTGTTTTCCCAGGCTTTTGAACAAGAACATTTAATACTATGATAGTTTTGATGATTAGGAATAGTCTGTAGTCATGGAACAGGGAGAAGCTACCAGCTCACCTTGGAATTCAGTCTGTGTCTTTTTTTTTAATGTTTGCTTTATTTGTCTTGTGCTGGAGTCTGTTGATCTGATTATTTTTTTCAGAGGCATCTAACTGAGAAGGAAATGAGGAATGTGGATCAAATAGGAGATGGTATAATTATCTTCTATTTGATGGTTAGGTTCTTAAAATGGCCCAATGAAAGGCAATGTGAAGGCTAGGCTGTATTTAGAGTGGTTTTCATGGAAATCCAGAAGTAAAGTTTGTGCTTTTGCACCAAGAATACTGTCCTTTGCCTCAGACACCATGAGAGAGAGGAAACAGTGCTGTGGTCAGCTGTGGCATGACTTCTGACCTAGAATGGTCTCCATCCTACTTCCCAGTTGTCCATCCAGGGAAAGCAGGAAGAGTGTTGAAGCCCTAGCTAAAGGTTTTTGCTGGACCACCATTGTGTAGTGTATCATGGAGCCAGATTATGTTACCACTTTTAGTACAGTTTCAAGAAGAGCACTGACAGGAACCCTGAATGTTCTCTCTATCCAGACATGATCCCAGCCAGATAACTGATGACAGTTTTATAAGTGGGAATCTTCAAGGTTGGGCAAAAATATTTAAGGTCCCCCCAGTGATTCATTTCATACTTTTCTGCCATGGTCACTTAAACAAAACAAAACAATAACAAAACTTTACATGGGAAGGAGGTTTGTCTGGAACCCCAGAGACAACTGTGTACTTTCTATAGACAATGACAGAAATTACTCCAATCTCCTCCTCTAAACTACCCCTACCTTCCATCATTGAAATTGGACTTATCTTTGCTCAGGGACCAACATTATATATGATTCTCCAGGAGAGCATTCCCACAAAGGTAAAATACCTTATTTATTCAATATCAAGCACACTTTCAAGATTTAGAACTATCCCTTTGAGGGGGGCCAGCATCATGTCTCTAGACTTTCATGGTTTGTTCTACCATGGTTACTGTCACTGTCATTTTTGGTGAGTTGCTTTCGCTGAAGTAGATAAAGCAAACCTGCCAGATGGCTCCTCTAATCCTGGAAGCCAGGTTAACAGAGATTGGTAAGGGAAATTTTTCTTCGGGAAATCTTGAGAATTTTGAAGACATCTAGTTCCCAGGTTCCAACTAAAGCACATGATCCCTTAAAGGATAGCAGGAGAATCATGTGGATAATAGTGCCTCACTGAATGGCAGAACCTCCTGAGATGGCCCTGGGAGGCACAGGGTACATAGGTGGTCCTCTCTATGAGGGCTGTGACCACATAACTCAGTCAGAGACATGCTCAGCTTAGTGTTTTTTCTGTACCATGTTGTTACCACAGTTGATCATTGCAGCCCATACAAAGTATTCAACAGGTTATGTAGGAATTTTCAGGGGCCCTGTATGTGACATAATATCATCTATATGCCTAAACCCATAACACCTATTTCAAGGCTAAACACAGTTTAGGTTAATTTGAGGAACTGCTGTTCATTTATTTCTTTCCTTTTTTTTCTGACTCCTGAAAGCCTGCATTTTAATCTTTGATTTTCCCTCACTAACATTGAAGGTCTTCACTACACTCATGAAGTTGTTAATCCCTATACTGGACCTCTATCCTCACCATCACTATCAGTTTCCACAGAATTTTTAAATATAATTTTCAGCTATTCATTTAAGAAAAATACGTTTAGTTCCTCTTTTTTTTTTGCCTATACTGATTGATAAAAAGACTTTCAGCTTGGTAATTAGAAAACTCTCCTGTTGTATGTTTCCTGCAAACAACACAATTCAGCTACAGAAGAATTCCCTTATACTAACTCCTTGTGAGTCAGAACTCAATATTCCTTTATATTTTACCACATCCTCAAGGGCCTCTGAGACTCTAGCAGCTTTTGTTAAAAAATAGAGAAACAGAGTTTATATTTAGAGAAATTTTAGGTTCACGGCAAAATTGAACAGAAAGTACATATACCAACTACCCCCTGATGTGCACAGCTTCCCCACTATCAACATCCTGAACCAGAGTGGTACATTTTTTACAATCAATGGACTTACAGTGACACATCATTATTACCCAAAGTCCAAAGTTTGTATTAACATTAACTCTTGGTTTTGATAATCTATGAGTTTTGACAACCATTAGAGTATTATACTGAATAGTTTTACTACCCTAAAAGTCCTCCATGCTCTACTTATTTATCCCTCCCTCCCCTCAATCCCTGAAAACCACTGATATTTTTACTGTTTCCATAGTTTTTCTTTTTTCAGAATGTCATCTAGTTGGAATCATACAGTGTGTAACCTTTTCGGATTGGCTTCTTTCACTTAGTAACACGCATTTAAGCTTCCTCCACGTCTTTTCATGGCTTTATAGCTCATTTCTTTTTATCATTGAGTAATATTACACTGTCTGCTTGTAACACAGTTTATCTGTTTACCTATTGAAGGTTGTCTTGGTTACTTCCAAATTTTTGTAACTATGAATAAAACTGCTATAAATATTCTTGTGCATGTTTTTGTATGGACATAGATTTTCAACTCATTTTGGTTAAGTACCAAGGAGCACAATTGCTGGATTGTATGTAAGAGTATGTTCAGTTTTGTAAGAAACTGCCAAACTTTCTTCCAAAGTGGCCGTACCATTTTGCATTCCCCTGGTAGCTTTTTAGCACTTGAGAAATGTACAGGCCATAAGGAAGTGACACCACCATAGTCTCCATGGTATCAAGATCAGGTGCAAATGTTTTGGCATTTATGTAGCATCTTTAGGGATGCTGACTTTTTAAACTTAGGGAAGACTATTATGTAGAATATACTCTTTGATGTCCTTCTAGCCTGTGTTAAGATTTAAAGTTCTGTGGGACTGCTTTGAGGTGTTAGTAACTAATAATATTAATCTCATAACTTTCAGCTTCAGTTGCCTCATTCGTTGACATCCCTCCTTTCTTCCTCAGCTCTCCCCTATGCCAATTAACTAAGACCCCACTATAGCTTATGCCTACATATCCCAACAACATTAACCTGAGGCAGAAAACCCAAGTATGTTAAGAGGTTCCCAGCTGACTCCTATTTTTGTCTACTGAAAAGTGTACAGGCTGGAGGAAGGTGCTGTTGTAGCACCAACCTTAGAAATGTAGCAAGCACCTTTGGGTTTTTCAATGGATAAACCTGAGATAGTCTCTTTAACTCATCCATCATTATTTTTGCAAATAATATTATTACTCTAGTAAAATCAGCTTCATTTTTCCATTAGTTGGTCTAATAATTAGGTTTTGAATTTCCAGACTTTCCTTTGAACTTATTCTCTTTCAGACTTTCCTTGTTTCTAAGTGGATTTGTATTTAGATTTCTCTCCCCACAGGCTTTAATCTTCAGATTAAAAATCTATAAGATGTCTTTCGATTTGGCTTCTCTCTAAATCAGGACCTCAGAATTTCCAACTTTAGCTCAAAATACCACAGTTCATGGATAAGTTACTGAGCCTAAAAGGTAGCATCTTTATTCAAGCTTAGATGTCCCAGGCATGTACTTATGCAGTCTTGACACTCTTACTGTCTCTCCTCTTTTAGCCCATGAGCCCCTGATCATTTTCATTAGTATGTATTTAGATTTCAGTGCGACATTTGGGATTTTTTTCCGTTTATTTAATTTAGTGACTTCAGGTGAGGGAGGAGTCTCCTGAACTTGGAAAACAACAAAATCAGTTTTAAAAAGTTAATCAGTTAAATCTTGATTACTAATGGATATGAAAGGACAGGCTTATGGATAATTAAAATTGTTGAACCAAATGTCATGTTTTTCATGAAATTCTAATCCTTTTATTTCTGTGAGCTTTCAAAAATAGATATTGTATATGATTTTTAGTTTTATCTCTATTGTTTCCCATTAGGCAAATTCAACAAAGAAGGGCTTTGATCAGAAAAAAATAACCATGGATATCTAACAAGGCTTTTTGGAAGTACCCCGACCTCTTTTGTGAGGTCCATGAAAGAAAAAGGAGGAAAGGGGCAGTCCTTGTAGATCAAATAAAACCAAAAAAAAGGAAATGGGAGATTTGCTTGTTGGCCTTATTTCCAAATATCCCTATGGGTTTGGAATGTGCTCATTTAAGGGATATAGGGAAAAGTTTTTGATTTAGAGGAGGTCCTGAAATGTCAGGGACTTGCCTTACTGTAATTTGATTGCTTCTGGTGTAGGCAGAGAGCAGGAGATCTTTAGAAACATTCAAGAATGTGCAAAGCAGGACCAGCACAGATTGTAAAGCAGTGTAAAAGAAGGTGACCTGGGGGAAGCAGTTAACAACTGAGAACTGAGGTGTCTTTCCTTCATAGAAATCATAATTAACCTCTATTAATTTATTCCTTCATTAAACACAATATATACAGCATATTGTCCTAAATACTGTAGGGAATACAAAAATGAGCAAAGCAGTCTTTAATGGAACTTAAAATGTTTGCAGAGATAATAAATTTACATATAAGCTGTAATACAGAGTAAAGTATGAGGAATGCTCTAGGGGAAGAACAAAAACATTCAAAAAGAGTAATGTTGTCTGGGATAAAAAAGGTATTCTCAGTAGAAGTGATATTTGAGCTAGATCTTATAGAGTGAAGAGAACATTGCATGCCCCACTATATATATGTTCAGGAAATAAAGAGTAACATTCAGTGTTATAAGAGCACTGAGTACAAGTGAAACAAAAATTTTATTCGTTGTTGGCAGATTGTAAAGGACCTTACAAGTTATGGTGACGTGAATTTAGACTCTATTTGTCAGGCAAAGGGGAAATCAGTGAAGATTTGAGTGCGTGAGAATAGCATTATTGAATAGCATTATAATCTAGCTACAATTTGCTAAATGCAGTAGAGAGAGGTTGAAGGTGGGGAACGCAGTTGGAAGAGATGAGATAATAACAATATGGCGTTAATAATAGTGAATGATCATTCCAGAATGTGTTATAGGAACTGCAGGTTCACAATCTAACTGACTTGTTAGATTGTGAAATCAGTTTAGTTGGTGGGGCAAGCATTTAAAAATATGAAATAGAATAGAATAGAAATATTAGATTTTATTGTATTTAATAAGGTAGGTATTGTTTTATGAAACTTGTTTCATTTTTTCATACATAGTATTTTGTTACATATTTATGGAGCTGTGATATAAAATATATTTCTTGCTGTGGATTGTGGTCAAGATAGAGAAACTCTACTAGAGGGTATATTCATAGAAAAGCTATCTTCATAGTAGTGGTTGATGGTTCTCTATGAATATACTGTAGGCAGGAGTATGAGAGAAACACTAAGCACATTGTGTGTGGGAAGATCACTCTGTATTTGAAATAGCCACTGACTAAATCATCAGTCGCTTATTCTGCTGTTTCTTTTAGGAACATGATAGTGAACATACAGTTTGACCAGGAGACTATAGTTTTTGAATGCTCAGTGTCATAATTTTGAGATATCGCTGGCATTTCTGAAAATAATCAAATGTCTTTGGAACAGTAGTTCTCAAAAGGGAACAAGTTCACCCCTTAGGAGACATTTGCCAATGTCTGGAGACATTTTTGGTTATCATAATTTGGAGGGAAGGAGTGTATTTCAGGCATCTAGAAGGCAGAGGTCAGGGGTGCTGCTAAAATTCTACAATGCATGGAGTAGCCTCTTAAAACAAAGAACTATCCAGACCAGAGGGTCAACAGTGCCAAAGTTGAGAAATTCTGCTTCAAAGTGACCCAAACTAGTTATTTAAAAGAAATGTAATTTTTAACAGAAGTTGAAAGAAAGGTTCATGCTATTGGCCTAACACAGATTCAATGATATTATTTGTAGAATGCTCTGATCACCAACTTTATTATTAGATTTTAAATAATATATCAGTGTTTGTTTACACATGACCCAGGATTAAGTGCTTCACAAAACAGTTTAGAAATATAAAGTTATAACTCTAAGATCATTTCTTGAACCTTAACACTAGAAATCAGAATTATATCTTGCCACCATAATATCGAATAATTTATATGCCTATGTATATTTTTATATAAGAAAAAGCAGCTTTATCTTGAAGTGAGTTCAGAGAATTGGCAGCCAGCCGCCTAAGTGAATCACACCGTTTAAAATTCAATTTAAAACAGATTCAATAGAACTCACCGAAGTTTTTATACAGCTGATGATTCAATAAATATGGACAATCATAAAGATACTTTGTAAGAAAAGGGCCTGTGAAATTTGTACCTAGGTTCTAGGCCCACTGGGGATACACATTACCTACAGCTTCACAAAGTTATTTACTTTTCCTGGCTTCAGTTCTTTGAACCCTAAGTGTACTGGCCCACGTGACGTGTAGTCTTTCCTAAGCTTTAAAATTCTGTGAGTCTAAGTTATGGATCAATTTTTATGGTGAATAAATTTTAAATCTCTTTTAGATTATTTTAGGATTTTTAAAAAATTTATTTACTTTATTTTTGGCTGCGTTGGGTCTTCGTTGCATTTAGGATTATTTTTATGCCTTATTAATAGCACATGGGGGAGATTGTTATAAAATCACTCAATTTTCTAACAGTTTGGCTTATATCTGGACTGCATGAGTAAACCACGCCCCACCTATAAACCCTGATGTTTAGTCAGCATTGTCACACAAACAGTTTCCACAAAATCTTCATGTAATTGTATCATGGAATACATGAGCCTGACTCACCTAATGTCTTCATGAGACACTTAGGGGGTTCATTTAATCACTTTGTTCATGTGTTCTGTATGGTTGGTCCTCAAAATTTATATTTATTAAATTAAAACAAAAACTATTGTTTCATGGTTGCATTAGTCAGGCTGTTGCTGCAAGCCTTAGGAGATAATTGGCTGCAGCAATACACAGGAATAAACTTTTTCTTTCTGTGTGGAAGGATAATGCTCATTAATTCTTCAACATATTAACAAATTCTCATTTTTTCTAGGCATTTAAGTGTACAATAATAATGTACAAAGCTGCCTCCTGGTGGTCCAAACATGTAAACGCATCTATAAAATATCCAATTTTTGTGCCATTTTTTCCGGACTGCTCATGAAGTTACTATCACCTTCCCCCCAATTTTTGTAACAAAAATACATCTTTGATTAGCTAATTACCGTATATATTCATTAAGCAGGCTTTTTCTGGGTATATCTGAAGGTAGGGATAATCTGTGTGTGTGTGTGTGTGTGTGTGTATGTATGTTAAACAATCACTGAAAAATTAGGGAGATTTTGCAGCAGACAAAGGTTATAAGATCTCTGGCTTGATTTATCACCATACTTTGTTTCCTAGATATAACTTTTTAAAAAATTAGGATCCCTCCAATGGATTTATAAATTGAAAGTATGGAAAATTTCTTTGGAAAACCTGTAAGCACTAGAAAAAAGTATTTGTGACCTCTAGAGAAATGATAGAAAATTATGTAAGGGTTTCCTAAACTCAGAGTTCAAAAAGTTTCTCACTTAAGGGAAAAAGACACTGTAAAAATCATACAGATTATCCTCAAAAATTTGCATTGCTCCTCTTTTATACTCTAGCTTGCTGATTTAAAGAGCTCAGTATCTCTGCTGTATTTTTCAAGCCAGGCTAAACTGACCCACTACCTTATAAATTTAAATCCTTTACAAATTGGCTATGGGATTTTGATTGATTAAAGTGATTCTGAAATAAATCATATCATTTAATCTCACTTCATTGTACTACAACCACAGAATATATGGATTCTCATACATGTATGACCTGCATACAGCTCTCAATGTTTAACTTGTATAGTGAATTAGAGGCCTGTTCTTGAAGTAATCCAGTTTCGGTAATAAGCCACTTTTGTGTAGACTCCAGGTTTGTTCTTTTGCCCACAGTTATCTCCCCAGCTCACAATTCCAATGAGATACCAGGTATCTTTAAGATCCTTTCCAACTAAAGGTCCCCCAGAATCACCCTGAAAATAAAAAAAGAAAAAAGAGAAAGAAAATTAGCTAAATGTAAAACTTATTACTTAAGATAGTTTGATGAACCACATATTTTATTATTAGACAGTATATGTATAGATTACCAATTCTAGGATAATTTGTTGAAACATGGGTTTCAAAAGTTATAAAATTCAATTTCCACATTTTAGTTTTTCAACTTTATAGATGAATAATTCACAAATAAACATATATATTTAAAGTGTACATCATGATAATTTGACATATATACTTTGTGAAATGATTACCACAATCAGGTTAATTAACATACCCATCATCTCACAATACTTTGTGTGTGTGTGGGTGTATGTGTGTAGTAAGAATGCTTAAGGTCTACTCTTAGCAGATTTCAAGTACACAACACAGAAAGTCAATCTGATGTTAGTTTTTTCTGACTTCAAGTAAGGTGCCTGGGCTTCTGTTTTATCAGACAAAGCACCTCCCAATGTACCCCAGTAGCAATCCCTGTATTCCTGCTTAGACCCCTGTGCCTGAGTCACTTCCTCGATAACTTCCCCAATTTTTCTATGACTAGAGCTTTGCCTTATTATGCACTGAACAGTCATGGGGCAGGAATCTTACCTCTGCTCCCCAGTCCAGTGAAAGCTCTTTATGACCACCAGTCTTTCCAGAGGCTTATCACTGATCTTCCTGTTCGTCTAGATTCTCATTTTCAGTGTGTTCCTGTCACCACCTCCCACTTGCCTGCCATGGCATGAACCTCTCTTTGGAGTCCCTGAATTCTAGATGCCTCCTCCACATTCTCAGCAACTGGGGCTAGGTTCTGCTCTTGCCCAGCGTGTATGCTTGCAAAACTCCCTGCTATTTTTCTGACAGAGGTTGTCTATGTTGTGTAATTGGTGGGACTCTGCGCAGGGCTTTCTGCCACCTGATAACAATACAATTCCCATCAGTTTAGCATGTGGAATCACCTCCTTGGAGTTTTCAAGAATCTCACATTATAAAGCAAGTGCCTCCAGGAAGAAACACACTTTACTCCTTTGTCCAAAAATATACATGCAGGATAGATGCTGGACAACAGAGTAGGCCACTGGAAAGGGGACTAGATATTCACACCATGGCCTAATCCGCCTTCTCAGCATTAACAGCTTCTCACCTCTCATCCTCCTTAGGCTGAGACCCAACAGAGTACTTGGAGTTGCCTCAAATATGAATTATAATTTCACACCTTCAGAATTTTAGCTATGCTTTTTCTCTTTTCTATAATATTCCCCTCTTATTCTATAGGGTAAGTGCTCTTTATCCTTCAGGCCTCATTGAAGTATCATCTCTCTAATACTTGTTCCAGAAATGTTCCTTCAAGCTAAAAATGTTTGTTCTCCATACTTGAAACTAACACAATATTGTAAATCAACTATACTTCAATAAAAATTTTTGTTCTCTGTTATATAATTTATAACATTACATCATAGCTCATTGTTCATGATTGTTTCCTTTCTAAATGTGAGCTCTTTAAGGAAAGAGACTCTGCTTTATGAACCTGTGGATTTCTGGTATTAAGAAAATTTAATTTTATTGGTTGGTTGATAGCATCAAAGAAACTCTTTGCTTATTTTGTTTTGCTTAATAAAACATTTAAAGATATGTTTGTGTTTGAGATTTGCATTTATAAATTTTTGAACAGACAAGATCTCTGTATTTTACTAAAATAAAGAGCATTTTGAGCCAGATACATTTTTTGAGTTCATGATATCAAAATAATCTCTCTCCACCTACCATACAGGCATCATAAATTCCTTCCAGATAGCCAGCACAAAACATTCCAAATTTTATATGTCTGCCATACATATGTGGCTGCTTGCACACATCATCACTTATGATTTTCAGTCTGGCTTCATGAAGATCATTTTGGGATTCACCTTAAGGAAGAACAAAGTAATTTTAGTGTTTACAGTAAACATCTTAGCTAGAATGAAGTGTGGACCTTTTCCCGATTTTTTTTCATACTAAAATTGTTGATACAGAATGAGGTTAATGTAAGCAGTTCCTAAAGAAAAAAAATTCTGTTTAATATCTGGTATATGTAAATGATAATCGTCCTTATCTCATTTTTATAAATACCTATACTAGCAAGAAAAACATTTTGTTTCTTTTCCTGGAACCTTTGTACCTTAAAAAACAATCAGTTAATGTATTTAGGACGGCATTTTAAATTTTATTTATTTATTTATTTTATTTTATTATTATTATTTTTTTTTGCGGTACGCGGGCCTCTCACTGCCACGGCCTCTCCCGTCACGGAGCACAGGCTCCGGATGCGCAGGCCCAGCGGCCATGGCTTACGGGCCCAGCCACTCCGCGGCACACGGGATCCTCCCGGACCAGGGCACGAACACGTGTCCCCCGCATCGGCAGGCGGACTCCCAGCCACTGCACCACCAGGGAAGCCCAGGACGGCATTTTTAAAAAAATAAAGTTTGTATTTGTATGTTCCCAGAAACTTTTCAGGCCTCGTTTGCTCCCCTGGCTTGATAAAATAACTATATACATTTACTTTATCCTTTACATTTTATGAAGAACTTTCACATACATAATGACATTTAAAGGCAATGATTTCATTACCTCTTACAATTTTGGGACTCCAGATCATAAACTATATCCTGAGTTATAGAAACCGGTATTAATGCAGAAGACAACTATTTATGATGGAAAACAATAATATCACAAGCATTCAGGGTTTCTTTATATCAACCATACGTTGATTGGGAAACTGACCCTGTAGTACACAGAATTCTACTATGATCCCCAAGATTCCTATGTGATCTCCTTTCTCTGAGGTATGGGTGGGATCTGTGAATATTATGGATGTCATTCTCAAGATTAGGTTATGTTCTGTGGCACAGGAGAGGGAATTTTGCAGATTAATTAAGATGTAGTCAGTCTGACAGTGAGTTCATAAAAAGGGAGATTTTCCAAGGTGGGCCTGACCTAATCCTGTGAGCCCTTTTAAAAAGGGCTTAGGCCTTCCCTAAGTTCAGAGAGTTTTTGCTAATGGTGTTGGAGAAGCAAGATGCCATGAGCTCTGCAGCTGCAAGAAACTGAGTTCCATCAACAACCAGCTTGGAAGAGAACTCAGAGCCGTAGATGAGACCACAACCCCAGCCAGCACTTTGATTGCTGTTTTGTGAGACCCTGAGAAGAGAACCCAACTAAGCTATGTCTGAACTTCTGACTCATGGAAACTGTGAGATAATAAATGTGTGCTCTTTTAAGTTGTTAAATTTGTGGTAATTCGTTACACAGCAGTAGAAAACTAATATAGATACTAATTTCTGTAGAATGCCAATTCGGGATTTATTTCTGGACAGGTGTGTTTGCTAAAATGCTCAAATTATTCTGTTCTTTGAATATAATTGGTGTAATTTTTTTTGCCTACTACATTATCAATTAAAAATAATTCATGTCGGGCTTCCCTGGTGGCGCAGTGGTTGGTTGAGAGTACGCCTGCCGATGCAGGGGACACGGGTTCGTGCCCCGGTCCAGGAAGATCGCACAT
>NW_020172783.1:924367-1024851 GCF_003031525.2 Neophocaena asiaeorientalis asiaeorientalis | reverse complement strand
GGAGAGGCCACAGCAGTGAGAGGCCAGGGTACCGAAAAAAAAAAAAAAAAAAAAAATTCATGTCCAGTGCCGGGAAGGGTTGAAATGCATATTGTAGGTGACAGTGTAAATTCATAAATTTTTCATAAAACTAGTTGGCAAAAAGTTATAAAAAGTATAGTCTAACACAACACTGTAGATCAACTATACACCAATAAAAATTAATTAAATTAAAAAAAAACCCATAGGAAACAAACAAAAAGTATAGCCTATAAGTCCTATACATCCCTGAACTGTTTCTCAACTATTGTGGGAATGCTTAATGACATTTCTCAGAAAGTATTGATTTTTTTCAAAGAATCAGCTTTTTATTTCATTAATTTTCTCTATTTTTTGCTTTTGATAGAATTCATTTTCACTCTTACCTTCATTATTTCCTTCTTCCTGTTTATTTTAGGTTTATTTTGCTCTTCTAGTTTCTTGAAATGAGAATTTATGTTATTGAGACCTTTCTTGTTTTCTAATGTATGCATTTGCTATGTTTCCCTCTCTCTTTACTGTTTTAGATACATCCTTCATGTATTAATATTTTTTCATTTTCATTTTATTCTATGTATACTTACAATTTTCTTCAAGATTTTCTCTTTGACCTATGAATTATTTAGAAGTGTATTGCTTAATTTTTAAGCATTTAGAGATTTTCCTGTTATCTGTTACTGGTATCTAGCTTGATTCCATTATCATCAGAGAGCATACTATGTGTGATTTCCATTCTTTTACCCTAACTAATCCAACCAAACTGTGTGGAAAAGTCTGACAGAATAATATTGATGGACATTAAATCACACTGCCATAAGTATGGCTTAGTGCTCCATGATTCATTTTGGGATACCCACCACCATGAAAAAGTGCTCCAAATCCTGTGACATAGACAGTTGAATTTGGTTGGAAGGACACAGAGGCTTCTGGCAAACAAACTCTTCGGATCTCATCAGTGAAGGTGACGCTGGATGATAATTGCACAACAGCAATGTCGTATTCTTTTGCTGGGAAGTGATATCTCTCATGGACAATAATTCTTTCGATATTTCTTTTCATTAATGGAGGGTTGATTGTTGTTCCAAAGCTAACAGTCCATTGATGTGGATTTGATTTACTGGAAAGGATTAGAAATGAACAGAATATATGAACTGCATTACAATAATTGCATGCAGGCTAATAAAGGAGAAAATTCCACCCTAAAACACTTGGTTGTGATGATAGTTTTCTTTGACAATATAGTCTTTTGCTACTGTTTTGAAAGATAAAATGTATACAAATGGCATCTTTGAGCTGAAATTCAGTATAGAATTATTGAATTTTAGAACTGTAAAGCACATAAAATATTATTCATTTATTTCTTCAGCAAATATTTATTAAACATCTACATGTTGAACCTTATTTGAAGTGCCAGGGATAAAGTGGCAAACAAGATAGAAAGGTCCCTGCTAGTGGGTGTATTTGATTTCAGTGAAGGAAAAAGAGCAAAACAAATTAATGAATAGATAAATAATTTCCCACAGTGATAAGGTCTATGAATAAAATAGGGCAATGGAATAGAGTACAAGGGGGTAGTTAGATAAGTCTCTTGAGATCATGGCATTTGGGTTGAGACACGGTTGATGAGGAGTCAGCTGTGAGAAGGTGGAGTGACAAGTTTTCAGGCAAACATCTCAAGGGCTTAGACCAGACAGGCTGCAGTTCAGGACACAAGGGAATTATGGTGGGGGATGAGATCGGCGAGGTAGGCGGGGGCCAGATTTTAGAGTGTCTTATAGGTCATGAATAAAGTGCTTAGATTTTATTCAAGTGATATGGCAATTCACTGGATGATCTTAAGCCAAGCATAATGTAGTCTCATGTTAAAAAAAAAATCACATTGTTTCTTTCTAGAGAGTAGATTGTTAGAGGGCAAGAGTGAATGAGGCAAAGTTGTCATAAGTCCTTTGAGAGATGACCAAGTATGGGTGACTTCTAGCTTATGGGCTTGAGCAGCTGGTAGATCATGGCACATACAGGGACTGGGAAGGTCATCTAGTAATGAAAGGTCCTCTAGTAAAGGCTTTGTTTTATACTTAAGGAAAATAGGGCCTAGATGGTTTAAATTATATGCCTAGTATCACATGTCTGCTTGTCTCTCTCTGTTCTTTATAGGACACCATCTTCCACCAAAATGTATTATTAATAATGAGATTAATGTTCCTTAACTAATTAATTGAACTAACATCATCCAAGAGGGATAAGCAAAGAGACAGGTCCTGCTGATATAGACACTTGTTTCTCAACCTAATTATTTCTTTTTTTTTAAAAATTGAAGTATAGTTGATTTATAACATTGCAGGTATACAGCAAAGTGATTCATTTTATATATATATATATATATACATATATATATATATATTCTTTTTCAGATTCTTTTCCATTAGCGTTAATTACAAGATATTGATTATAGTTCCCTGTGCTATACATAGGTTCTTGTTGTTTATCTATTTTACATATAGTAGTGTGTATCTGTTAATACCAAATTCCTAGTTTATCCCTCCTCCCTTTCCCCTTTGGTAACCATAAGTTTGTTTTCTATGTCTGTGAGTCTATTTCTGTTTTGTAAATAAGTTCATTTGTATCTTTTTTTTAGATTCCACATGTTAGTGATATGATACTTGTCTTTCACTGTCTGACTTACTTCACTTAGTATGATAATCTCTAGGTCCATCCATGTTGCTGCATATGACATTATTTCATTCTTTTTTATGGTTGAGTAATAGTCCATTGTACATATATACCACATCTTCTTTATCCATTCACCTGTTGGTGGACATTTAGGTTGTTTCCATGTCTTGTCTACTGTAAATAGTGCTTCTATGAACATTGGGTTGCATGTATCTTTCTGAATAAAGTTTTCTCTGGATATATGCCCAGGAGTGGGATTGCTGGATCATATGGTAGCTCTACTTTTAGTTTTTTAAGGAATCTCCATACTGTTTTCCATAGTGGCTGCACCAATTTACATTCCCACCAACAGTGTAGGAGGGTTCCCTTTTCTCCACACTCTGTTCAGCCACAGTTTCTTTATTTAAAACCTTAAGGACCTGATACTAGGATAATGACTACTACCCCTACTGACTTTCCAAATAAGTGTAAGTGTAACACAATTTTAGAAAAGAAACTGAAAGAAGTTTTTCTCATTTTACCTCAGTAATATTTGGGGACATTGATTATTACTCAGAAGATGATAAAACTCAGAGGTTTTTTTTAAGCAGTAGTAGTAAGTTAACGTCAATCACTTACATCCTAAAGCAGTGCGCTGCGGTAACAAGCCACGTATTACTAATCAAAGTGGCCCCACATTGATGTATGTTATTATGCTGAAGGGAAGCTTGCCAAGGCCAGGAAGACTTGCCCGCAATCTCTCCGGATGTTATTCTGTTCACTATTAATGGAACAGCTCGTTTACCACAACCTGAAAGAGATGAGATCATTAGGTTGTAAGAAACATCTCTATAATCCCTGATACAGAGAAACTAGTAGAGTACTGCAGTGCAATATTTGCATGTCATTATATAAACATGTACAATATTAATATCCATCTTCTGTATTTCCTGATAGTTGATGTTTTGCTTACACCCTCCCTTTATAGATGTGGATATATATTGCCTACTAAAGCTATGTAAGGCTGTAAAGTGTTGACACACCAAAAAGTGTATGTCCTGAGGACCTGCAGTGTCAATTATCCAGATGTTCTGGGAGCTCCTACTAAGATTATTGTTTCCCAGTTTTAGATGTTCCCACCATGTTACTCTGACATGAAGCCTTCACCAAAAGAACTAGTCAGAGAAGTAATTGCTAATTCCTTGGAACTCCTACCCCCATACAGTTTTCTGAGTGACTAGTTCCTAAAGTGGGCACGGGTTAATGTATCATGACCAGTCTCTTACTCTTTGGGATGGAGGGTTCTATGTTTCCACATAAACATCACATTCACTATTGGTAGGAATAAATATGTACTTTATTATGTGCATCAGATCAGAGATTAGTTTGATGCTTAGGGTTCCTGCTAAGAATTAAGCCTGTTTAAAGCATGGTGCTCATAAAGAAAACATGGTAGGTTCAATTCTTGTTCCAACAAATTAGGTATCAAAAAGGAAATTCACTTTACTGGTACTGATTACACTCCTTCTGTGGCCAGTCATTTTAGAAATCCCCATCACTCTGCCATCGCTAGTTTAGACTACCGTTTTTCTCATCTGAAGGACTGCAATAGCTTCCCTGTTCATCTCCCTGCCTCCAGCTTTGCTCTTCCAGTCCATTCTCCACACTGAAAACTGAGTGACCTTTCTGATGTGTGTAAAACCCTTCAGTGACTTCTCATTGCCCTCCAAACAAAGTCGAAATGTTTCAGCATGGTTCTGGTCCTTGATCATTATTAATCACACCCCTTTCCCATGCCCACCCTATTCTATATTACAGCCACACTGACATTTTTCAGTGACAAGAAATGACCATGTTCTTGCTTTTCTGAAGACATTTTTACATTCTGCTCCCCCTGCCCGAGACACTCATTTCACTTGTCACTTGATTTTCCATCCTTCCTTTCACCTCAAGGATCACTTTCTGACCCCACAAGACCAGGTTAGCTGGCTCTGATTGACTCTCATAGCACTGTGCTCTGTCTCTGTCATAGCGTTTATCACACTGTTTTAATATTTCCTGATTTATTTATGTCTTCCCCTACCTTCAAACTCCTAACTTTAGAGGAGGAATCATGTCTTATTGACACTTGTATTCACTCTCTGGCACTTGGTAGATGTTAAAAAATTATTTATTGAATGAATGAATAAAATGTATAGTGTGTTTGCAAGACACAGATGAAAATGAAAGAACAACTTTCCTAAAATTCATCACTGCTATTATAAAATCTTTCAAAATTTAGGTCACAGTGATATAAAGTGAGTGAGTGGAGCTGCTGTCAACCATCAAGATGGGTATAATAAGTAAATTTTATAGGTCAGTCACAAATTATGGGGTCTATCTCTTTCCCATTTATCACTTTCTCATTTTATTTCTCAGTAGAAAGCATATTTCATAGCATTCAAAAAATTAGCAAGGCAAGTTTATTTATTCCAAACCAGAAATATATAATTTCTTTAAACTGCCCCCAAATTCCCACCATGTAAAATGTTTTTCTTGAACATTACAAAAAGATTGGTCTTAGGGAAAAAAAGTATTTTCATCTCTTACTCAATTGTTATTCTCTCCCAAAGAAAATGTGGGACATGGGTGGGAGATTATGAGGTAATATTTGAAGATATTATCCTCCCTGATATGGAAATTGAACTTGTTTTTATAAGCTAACTAGACTTACATGCTTGGACAGTTAGCTTCCCTGTCGATGAGCTCATTGCTGAAAAACAAAATAGAGCAAAGAATGATAATTTGATATTCTTCTGGTTGGTCTCAATGACCAGAAATTATCAGAGGATACTGACTGCATATGGATTCTAGAAACTTGAGCATATGGATCAGTCAGGAAAGTGGTTATCTGATATAACAGAATATGTGTACAGTTTTTGTAGAGGTTTATAGGCAACCGCTGATTAGGTGGGTAATACAAGCAGTAGGTAATTAAGGCACAAATATTGGATGATTAAAACCCACAAATCATTTGTATTAATACAGAACAGTGGTTTTCTAATGGTGCAGGATAAAGCTTCTTTGGATTTTATTTAAGGAAACAGAGAAAGAGGGGAAAGAGGGAGAAACTAGATGGGGTCTTCAGGTTGAAACCCAGGCTCAACCAGAACAGGTCTTCTTTTATCTCTTCTCTTTTTTTTTTTGTTACCGGTACGCGGGCCTCTTACTGCTGTGGACTCTCCCGTTACGGAGCACAGGTTCCAGACGCGCAGGCCCAGCGGCCATGGCTCACGGGCCCAGCCGCTCCGTGGCATGTGGGATCCTCCCGGACCGGGGCACGAACCCGTGTCCTCTGCATCGGCAGGCAGACTCAACCACTGCGCCACCAGGGAAGCCCTATCTCTTCTCTTTATTTAAGATTTCACATAAGCCTTTCTTTGGTCAAAGGGTTTGGGAATGGAAAAAAAAAAAAAAACTTTGAAAACTACCACATAAACTATATTTAAAATACTTCTAAAACACAGTTCCTAAATTATTAAAATTATTTTTTTCTGAGGTATAAACTACTGTATATTCTTATCAAACACCGGCTGGATATTGGTAAAGGCCAATTATTGGACAGAATCTAAGATTAAATTCTGTCACTTCCAACAAAGTTAGGAATCTGATAAAGGAAATACAAACATTTAAACTTAAGCTGATGGACAGTTGCATGAAAACTGTGATGTTTTTCAAAATAAAAGGGCTTAATGAGTAGAATGAGGGTAGATTGGTTTTACTTATTTCTACCAATGCCATGTTTCTCAGACTCATATTCTTTGTATCTAATTTCTCATTATACACAATAAGAATGTTTCTTTCTACTTACCTTCTATAAATTTCACTTGGGAAACTAGTGATAATGAACTCTACAAAGTGGGAGCTCTTGAGAATATCCAATTCAGGGATATCCTTAAAGGCATACCTAAATCATTATATGGTGAAGAATCAATTTCTCAGGTCAGATTCTCAGTACTTACTTATGAAAGGAACTCAATTTTCAGTCAAATATAGTTTTAAGGTAGTAAATTTCTTATTTTATGTTTTTAAATGTAGGCATACCTTGGAGATATTGTGGGTTCGGTTCCAGACCACTGCAATAAGGTGAATATTGCAATAAAGCAAGTCACAAAGTTTTTGATTTCCCAGTGCATATAAAAGTTTACTTTTACACTATACTGTAGTCCATTAAGTGTGCAATAGCATTACGTCTTGAAAAAACTATATATATATATATAATTTTAAAATACTTCATTGCTAAAACATGCTAAAAATTATCTGACACTACAGCGTTGCCACAAACCTTCAATTTATAAAAACACAACATCTCTGAAGTGCAATAAAGGGAAGTGAAATAAAAAGAGGTATTTTAATATGCCACATGTTAGTAATAAATTAAAATGGAAAATAGTATAATGTTAGACTTCTTCAGTTAAAACTTCTTGAGCTTAGTTTGAGCAAGATGCAAATCACCCCTTTCCAGGAATGATACCAGGCTGAGTGTAATAGTTGGGAGTGTAATTGAATTTTTAAGGAAAGAGAATGATTACGCCTGGAACTAAACTACCCATACACAAGTAACTAGCTGTTTCACATTTCCAGTTTTGACCAAATGCTTTTACTTTCCACGTCTAGAAGTGAAAAGAAACATTAACACCTTAGTTTTGAAAGTGACCCTCTAACACACTTCTGAGTTGGGAGTAATCATATTCAGGTCAGTACATGCTACAAGTAACATGATGATAACTGGAACCCACATCAACAACATGTAGGCGGTGAGCCGCTCTTCCACAGCCATGGTGTTTGCAATTCAAAGGAGCTGATTTTAATTTTGCTCTGACACATTACATCACGTGAAAGACCCACACCACACACTTATTTGTCAAGCCAAAACACAGATTCTTGACAAATTATGGATAAATCTTGGGCTGCAGGGTTGTTTCTAGACTTGGTCTAGAATTTCTGCAGTTCTCCATTCATTTGAAGTCCCCCAAATTAAGTTTTGCTGGAGAGCAATGTTTTTGTCTGTAAGAATTGCCTTGAGGATTCTACTGAGCTTTCTACTAAATGGGCCTTTCCTAAGTACTAGTAAACACTGCTCTTTTTATATTTGGAAATTTGGAAAACTTCAAAGTTATAGCTTTTTCTACAACCAGTTACTCACATTAATGCTTTCAGGTTTCCAACGCATCTGCACAATTTGCTAGCTTTCTAAGAGGTAATGGCCTATATGTTCCATATTCTATTTTCTTGTGTATCTTCATGGTATTTCTGTGACTTCAGGAATAACAAACATTATCATTGCAAGTTTATAGATGAGAAGATGGAGGCAAAGGCATGGGCCAATTACCTGGGTGTTCCTGCAGTGACTCAGTGGAGTTAGAATTAGGTAACTCTCAAATCAGGTTCTCCATCAGCACATCCTGCCCTTTAATCTACTATAGTCATTAAAATAAGCTGCAGGTCACAAACTGAACCTATAAGGAACAAAGAGCCCAGACAACTGATGACCATTTCATACTTCATTTCTGGTTTCAGATAGTTCAGGCTTTCAAGTTCCTGGCAGATTAACTGGTTGTTGGAAATTACATAGAACACATCATGTAATTTATCAGAGCTTCTACTATTTCACAACCTCGATTCATTTGTTTCCCCACAAGCAAGAAAACAAAGAAGGTGGATTAAGCCCTTGACAGGTTCTTCCCTCCTGGGTTGGGAGAGGTCCCCAGGTTTATTCCCTGACTAGCTGACTCTTTGTCTCATCAGCAAACTCCTGCCCATCCCATTCCTGCAGATTTTCACTTCCTGGTCAGGTTTCCTCTTAAAGGGTCAACCAGACCCTTGCAAGGGCAGGGCCTTCTGTTTCACATCTGATATTAATCACACTTACTCTGAATCTCTTCTGTGACTCATAAGTCTGGTGTCCCCTGGAATTTGTACGGGAAATCTGCAGTTGTCTTCCAGAAATAGATGCTTGTGGAAGCAGCTTAATGTACAGGGTTGAACAGGTTTCTGTCTAGCTGGTCTCCTCAGAGTCTTTAGTATGCTAATATAAGGGATGAATTTCCAAGAGGTGAATATCATAGACTGAATTTCTGAAATGCGTTTGACCACACCCTTTTTTCACAAGCCTCTCAAGAAATTAGTAATCTAGATTTGAATGTTTGCTCCTTTTTTAAAAATAGTTATTTATTTATTTTTGGCTGCACTGGGTCTTTGTTGCTGCACACGGGCTTTCTCTATTTGCAGCGAGTGGGGGTTACTCTTCGTTGTGGTGCACGGGCTTCTCATTGCAGTGGCTTCTCTTGCTGAACACGGGCTCTAGGTGCACGGGCTTCAGTAGTTGTGGCATGTGGGCTCAGTAGTTGTGGTGCACAGGCTTAGTTGCTCTGCGGCATGTGGGACCTTCCCGGATGAGGGCTCGAACCCATGTCCCTTGCATTGGCAGGGGGATTCTTAACCACTGCACCACCACGGAAGTCCCGAATGTTTGCTCCATTTAATTATTGGAGTCCTTAGCCTTTTTTGCCCCTCTTTCACATCTATAAAGGTGAATTTGCCTAATTCATAAGAATATAGAAATTAGATGCTGCATGTAAAGGATATAGAGAAGGGCCTTGATAAAGATTACTTCTCGTTCCTATGATTTCTTTTCTAGTTTAGTGATTTTTAAAGCATTACTTATAAGAAGGCTTTAGTGGCTCCAAAATTGATTTACCATTTTCTCAAATGCCCATAGGAAAAAATGTTAACATAAACTCCATAATTTCACTGTTTACAGAAACTATTCATATTTTTAAAAGGCAACAAATGAGTTTATGTTTTAGAAACAGAAAAACAGTTTTTGCTAAACACTTGGTATTTTCACCTGCTTAGTCATGGAGGAAGTGGCTGGCTCAGATTGACTATGTTAGTGGTAAAGGTTTGATTTTATTTCTGGTTGAGTGCCAGTCAATTACTACAGAAAAAATCACTTGACAACTAACTTCAGACATGCTTTCATCAGAGAATAATAAAACCTTTAAAAGTCACTTTTTTAACTTGAAATTTTTTCCATCTGAATTCTAGCCATTATTTGGAATAGAAATAATGGTAAATAAGTTTATGATTAGACAAAAAATGGACTTAATAGAGAACTTCACATCACATAGAAAGGTACCTACTTACCATTAACTTCAACTGACGAGGCATTTATTGACAAAGCTCTGGTGTTACTTATCTTCTTATATAACATGCTATGGATTTTCCTTTTTCTCACTGCCCTTGACTCGGCAGAGGGGAACTGGAACACCATAATGACATCTACTGTCACACCATCTTCCTCTGGACTGTGACACACAAAAGAAAGGTACTTGTTCAAAAAATACATCCAGTATTATCTAACTCTCTTTTCTGTATTGTCTTCTCCTGAATTATGCCTCAGTTGTTGAAAGTGTCAAGAACTAATCATCTCACATTGATAACTCATATATGTCACTTTCTGACTCAAGATCATTTCATATGTTCCCTCTTCAAGTTTTCATTATGTTCTGAGTGAATTTTCCCCATTAATTTGAAGGCTTGCTATAGCATTTGAGTTAGACTCAGACACCAAAATTTTATCATCAAAATTATAAACCCTGAGGATTGGAAAAAACTTTAATGGTGTCTTTGGCCAGTCCCTCGTATGATACCTTCATCAGCTCTACAGCTGCCATGATAAGTGGTCATCTAACCCCAGCACAGTAATTAAAAAGATTTACTTCTCTAAAGAGGGTATTTCTCTTTGGTCAGCTCTGATTTTAAGAGAGCTCTTCACTTGGAGTTGAAATATGTCTCCCTAAAGCTTACATTCCATAGGCTTAGGTCCATACATAAAACATCAGTTCCCTCTTCCACATAAAATATTTGAAGACAGTGATATTCTTGGTGTCTGAGTCTTCTCCAGATTACACATGTCCAGTTCCTTGAACTTTTTTCATATACACAAGTTCAAGCCCCTTCACTTGTGGGGTTGAATTTTTCCATACTCTTAAAGTAGGAAAACCAAACAATTAAAGGGCTTTAAGAAAAATGGAAACCTATGTGTTGATCTGTCATGTCTTTTATTTTTACATTTCAAAAGATCCAAGCTCTAAAAAGCACTGAAGCCCTATTTTCCTGAATTCTTCGATTTAAAAAAAGAGGGAATCATATCAGTTTAAAGGCATTTTATATATTGTGGTTCATTTAGGCTTTGGAATGTGAAGATATAAATAAACAGAATTTTATGTCAAATTGGTAAATATACAATCTAGTAATTTTCCCTCTTTTTAAATCAGAGGGAAAACATTGTTTACCAAGTGGGATTTCCCTGGACCCACACAAAAGCTTACAAAATGATAGTGGCTACAAATTCAAAGGAGTTCTTAAGACTATGATAATTTTGCTAGGATGCTATGGCAAGTCAGAATTTAAAAACAGAGGGCATGATATCTAGAAAGTTTCGGCAAATACATGCTTTTTATCTCCTAAATATTATAAAATTTATCCAATATATATTGTAAAATCCTTCTGGAGGTCACTAGTTACTCGATAAAGGTATAAGGAACTTGGGGTAAGTCTGCCAATAAAGCATTAGCCTATTGATGAGAAAACCGATTATTATTTCCTTCAAATAGATCTGTCTGACTATATTCATTTTCTTTAAGAAGATGAGTCACATAGGCCCATATGTTTGTTTCTGTTACGTATATGTTCTGCTTTGAGCTTTCCAAATAACACAATTGAAACCTCTGAGCAATTTCTGCAAATGACAGGAGTCTTCCCTCTCCACCACAACAAGCAGAAATTCATTAAAACAGGAACATCTTTTTGTTTGGGCATGGCTCCTCTAACTAGGGCTTCATTACAGGTAAGACTTATGATCCCATTTTGTAGTCAACTTTGCCTTCTTAATACTTTTGAAATGACATGTGTATTGAAAGAATACAGCTTGGTGCATTCAGTGACATGCTGCTGGGTTTTCCCAAAGCTATGGTTTTTGGTAGTCCCAGGCCTTATAATCAGTTGATGGGATTTGAATCCTGGTTCTGTCACTTGTGGAATTTTGAACATAACACTTAACCTCCCAGAGTCTTAGTTTTTGTGTTTACAAACTGGTGGTCGGCCCTGTATCTCGAGACTGTTGTCGAAATAATATTTATAAGAAATCCTAGCCAAAAGCCAAGCTCATAGAGGCAACAGTATATGAGGGTTCCTATCTCTTTTGCCCTTTGTCACTCCAGGATGTGAATCCACCTTTGCCCAAACATACATACGTCAGTTTGACTACTTGGTTCTTGATATAATGCTTGTTCAAGGCCGAATCTATAAATATATCATCCACCTGTTATTACAATAAGAGAGAAACTATGTGTTAATAAGATATTTTATAAGAAGAATATACCCCTGATTAAATGTTAAAGCGATAGAAAAATGTTTTAACATGAGTAATATCATGATTTAAACCAGTGGTTCTCAATTCCAACTGTGCAACAGAATCATTTGCAGAATTAAAAAAAAAAAATGACTTAAGATGCTGGGGCGCTGGGGCCCCTCTCCCAGAATTTTGGTTATAAATCATCTGGATGGAACCTAGGCATTTGTATTTGTAAAAATCTCCCCAGGTGACTCTAATGTGCTGACATAGGTATCTGGGGTAAAGGTTATCTTCCTAAAACTCCACAGAAGGTGAAGCAGAAAGTTGCAGAGCAGAGATGGGACATGGAGGGAGGCCTTGAGAAGTTGTGGAGAGAACCGTGGCTCAGTGCTGGGTTTGAAGCCTGCTTATCCTGCTGCTCTTGAACTGGGTGACCTTGGAAAAGTTGCTGAACCAAGCTGAGCCTCAGTATCCTAACCTCTAAAGCAAAGATATTGCTATGCTACTCATAGGGTTGTAAGGATTAAACACATATAAAATGCTGGGTATATTTTGGTAGTAGACTGCCGGTGGATCAGGTTAGCCCCCATTCTGGCATCACAGGTCTCAGATTTCTCTGCAGGTCTTTGGCTGTAAGTACAGGGAAGAGGCACTAGAGATTTAGGAAAGAGCTAACAATTTTCTAATTGTTGTTGATTCTGAGCCCTAGGGTAGGTCAGGAAGGAAGAAAGAGTAAGGTGGTTTTACAGGTTTAGGTCAAAGTTGTGTTCCTCAGTTTATGTCAACAGGGGAGGAGAACAAAAACTACTGTTTGGGGTCCATTTGCACAGAATTTTAATTGCCTGCCAAGACATTATGATGCTGTGACTTATCACACCTAGATTTTTGCTTGCAGTATCCCCCAGTGACCACCTGGTGGCAACAGTGTCATCTGAATGCAGGCACTGCATTTCATATTTGATAGTAGATGAGCCAAATGTGCTCATCTATTTAGGACAAAAATTATGTCCTAAATCCTTAAGAAAGAGACAAGAAAACCACCTCTCATTTTGAAAAACCCAAAGAATGGAAATAAAAAAGAAGACTCTTTCAGAGATCAAGGAACAAGTTGTGACTTCCTTAGTAGTATCAGGCATTCGTAAAAAGCTTAATTGGGAAACAAAATATATATCCCCCTTACTCCTTATAATAACTGTATGAAATAAGAATTATTTTGATTCTTATTTCATTTGAAGAGGAAACTGACACTCGGAGACATCATGTGAATTTCCCTAGCATCATGTGGATTAGTAAACTGGGACTTAAATCTAGGTCTTCTGTCTCTAGGTCCATCTCTTATCAATCACACAACCTCCTTGTTAAATGTGATGTACATTTTACTTCAATTTCTTTCATAGAACATACAACAATAAGTTATAACATAAACAGTCGATTGACTTAAAGTATAAAACTTTTAAACATATATTTGGTAATATATTTTTAAACTTTAGATCAAAGACAGTATTTAGAAAATAGAGAAATTGCTTGTATCCAGAATATACACTTACTTGTACTTAAATAAGAGAAGCTTAAATGGGCTGAAGAAATGTGGGGTTTATATGTTAGAAATGAAATTATTTTGTAAGATATGTTTTTGCAAGACCACTAATTGTTTTAATCATTTCTCTTCCGACATACACAGCCAGTCCTGTTACTCAGTATCTGGGGGAAATCCAAAAGAAAAGAAAAGCCTAACCAAAACAAAGGGGAGAAAAATGACCAGTATTAAAAGGAAAAAAAAGTAAATAGTGTTTGGGTATCTAAAGAAGTTTGGTTTGTAATTATCCTCTGAAATTCTACCCACAATAGATCCCTTGGCTGTTTGTGACTTGTTGGTGAAGGTACTGGATTAAGTTTTTGACTCTGGATGGCATCATTCATCTGGCAAAATACCTGCTGAGAAGAATATCTAGCCCCAGCATCCATTCCATCTTTGAATAGTTCAGGTGTCTGGGAAGATAGGAGCTTAAAGAATAACATAAGAAGAATCTAGGTAGAAGTAACTTTGGTAATCACAGAAATATAGAAGTCTCTTCTCTATAATTCAAATTCCAGGACCGTGTCCCTATAAAGCCTCATTGGTTGGGTCTGGGGTGAAGCTCAGGATCTTTATGTTATCCTAAAAAATGCTGGGGCACAGAGACTAGCTAACAGGGTTCCTACACTAAAGGAATTTGAAACAGGGAAATCAGAGAAAACATGAACGTAAACTTTATTGCTGAATGGAGTTTATGTAAGAACTAGCTTTCTAGAGACCCCACCCAAAAATGTTTCCCTGGCAGATTAAGGCCTATTTCATCAGAAACATTCTGCCAGCACTTTGGCATTCTAATTCTAAATTCTCAGAAGTTTCAAAGGACACTTTTAAAGCTGTGTGCCAGCTTGTTCTAAGTTTATTATTTACATATCTTAATAGAGTTAGTGATTTATAAATCTATCTTGCTCCCATTTGGAGCCATTTGTAGAGTTTTGTAGTTGGAGTTAGTCCCTCATATTGAACAAAAGACCTTTTTTCAAGGTAGTACCTCTTTATATTTGATGATTTTGAAATGCTGGAAGTTGCACTAAGTTCTAAGAGGGCAACTGCAGGTTAGTTGGGTGTTTAATGGAAGAGTTAGGGAGAGGCCTTCAATTCAAACAAACAGACGGGCCCAGCAATTTAGCTCTCATTCCCAGACTACCTTTGTTCACACATGTAGCCCGCCTTTCAGTTTAGATGCTTCCCAGCTTGCTCCTCTCACAGCAGTCTTTGTACTCACATAGGGGTGTTTCAGAGCTGAGACCACTAACTACAGAGAGATATGCCACTGAAGACTGGCCAATGGAATATGAAGGCAGTTTCTACCAACATCTTACCAGATGAGTGCCTGATAACTAAAAGTTTAGAGCCAAAACATGCCAAGAAAAAAATTCAGATCCTGTTGCTTTCTCCTAGTTATAATAAGAGTGGCACACAAAGGATGGTATAAGAGATGCTTTTAAAAAACACACCTTTAACCTTAAATAAGGTTTAATTGAAGTTGCTTTACTCCAGGGCTGAACTCAAGGTAGAAATAGAGATTAGAGCACAATTGCATTTGAGTCTCTGGTCACAGAGTCATATGTTCAAGGGCCTCACCATCTGTCATTCATCCCCACACCCACAACCCCCATCAACACCACCATTACCTTTCATGCTTGGTAGTGCTGTTTTCAGGCATGTCCTGTTTCCCTCTGTACTTGCCCTTCTCAGGCTATTCCTTTGGTCTGTAGTCCCCTCTCTGATTCTGCTGGCTCTGCTTTTCTGAATCACAACTCTCCTTCACAGTCTATTTCAGATAAGACCTACTTTGGGTTTATTCCTTGAACCTCAGAGTAATCTTTCCTCTTCCTGTCCTAATTGTTCTTATTCCTCTTATATCTTCTACTCCTTAATATAGTTATTTATGAAAATATATTATCTCCTCTACTAAACTGCAAACCTTTTATGGATAGGGACAATCATTCTTCTTTTCATACTCTACAATATGTAAGAATTCAGCATGCTTTTTTGAATGAATTAATAAAAGGAAGTGAAAATTTATTTATCAGAAAGCCTTGCATTTATCAGGAAGATTTTATTAGTGATTTTAATGAGATTTACATCAGATTGAGATCAGTGCTTCTAGAGAAAAAAGAAAACTGCACATGAAGTATTTGAGGGAAATTTTTTCTCCTTGTTGACATTTTCAGTAATTTGATTCCTATGGATTAAGAGCTCCTACCCATTGATATGTACAAGCAACATGTAATTGTTACCCCTCTCCAAAGGCAGCCTATATTCTTTGCCCTCTAAAAATAAAGACCATAATCTTGATAGTTCTTATTGCAATCCTTTAAAGTTGTTATTCTATCTATTTAAAATCCAGATTTTTGGCAAAACCCAAGATTTAAGAAGTCAGCTGTGAATCATTATCCTAAGCCTATGTAGAATATGGCCAACCTGAGCACTGATGGTGCTCACAGGATTTTGAGGCTTATTGGTCTTTTGATCTCTTTACCCCTCAAGGAACTAGAAAAAGAACAAACTAAGACCAAGGCTAGCAGAAGGAAAGAGATAACAAAGATAAGAAAAGAAATAAATGAAATAAAGATCAGAAAAACAATAGAAAAGATCAACAAAACTAAGAGCTGTGTTTTTGAAAAGATTAACAAAATTGACAAAACTTTAGTGAGACTATCTAAAAGAAAAAAGAGGACTCAAACAGAATCAGAAATGCAAGAGTAGACATTATAACACAAAAATACAAGGGATCATAAGAAACTACTATGAACAATTATAAACCAACAAATTGGATAATCTAGAAGAAATGGATAAATTCCTAGAAAAATACAACCTACCAAGACTGAAACATGAAGAAACAGAAAATCTGAGACCAATAATGAATAAGGAGATTAAATCAGTAATCAAAACCCTCCTCAAAAGGAAAAGCCCAGGACCAGATGGTTTCACTGGTGAATGTTACCAAACAGTTAAATAAGAATTAATGCCAGTCCTTCTCAAACTCTTCCAAAACAATCAAAGAAGAAGGAACACACCCAAACTTATTTTGTGAGGCCAACATTACCTTTATACCAAAGCCAGATAAGGACACTACAAGAAAATAAAACTTCAGACCAATATTCCTGAAGCAAAAATTCTCAACAGTGTATTAGCAAACTAAATTCAACAGCACATTAAAAGGATCATATACCATGATCAAGTGAGATTTATCTCTGGGATGCAAGGATGGTTCAACATATGCAAATCAATAAATGTGACACAACACATCAATAGGATGAAAGCTAAAAATCATATGACCATCTCAATAGATGCAGAAAAAGCATTTGACAGAATACAAGGTTCTTTTATGATAAAAACACTCAACAAATCACGTGTAGAAGGAACATACCTCAGCATAATAAACTCCATATATGACAAATGCACAGCTTACACCAAAACTCAACAGTAAAAGATTGAAATCTTTCCCTCTAAGATCAGGAACAAGATAAGAAGGGTGCCCACTCTCACCACTCCTATTCACCATGTTACTGGGAGTTCTAGCTAGAGCAATCAGGCAAGAAAAAGAATAAAAGGCATTAAAATCAGACAGGAAGAAGTAAAATTGCCTTTATTTGCAGATGATATAATTTTATATATAGAAAATCTTAAATATGCCACCAAAACACTGTTAGAACTGACCAATGAATTCAGTAAAGTTGCATACATATCAAGAGAAATCAAACATATAGAATCAACATTCATAGTGTATAGAAATTAGTTGTGTTTCTATACAATAACAACAATATATCTGAAGAAGAAATAAAACAACGTGATTCATAATAGCATCAAAAACAATAAAATACTTTGGGATAAATTTAGCTAAGGAGGTGAAAGATCTTAACAATGAAACTTCAAGACTTTGGTGAAAGGAGCCCTCGTGCACGGTTGGTGGGAATGTAAATTGGCATAGCCACTGTGAAGAAAGCATGGGGGGGCTCCTCAAAAAACTAAAACTACCATCTGAGCCAGCAATCCCACTTCTGGGTATAGATCCAAAGGAAATTAAAACAGGATCTCAAGAGAGATATCTGCACTCTCATGTTCATCACAGTATTATCCACAATAGGCAAGATACGGAAACAACCTAAGTGTCTGTCAAAAAATAAATGGATAAAGAATATGTATATACATATATATACAGTTGACCCTTGAACAATGTCGTGGTTAGAGGTGCTGCCCCCTGTGCTGTTGAAAATCCCCATATAGCATAACATCCCTCTGTATCCACAGTTCCCATATGGTTCTCTGTATTCATGGTTCTGCATCTGTGGATTCAACCAACCATGGGTCAAATCATATAATCCTACAGTATTTACTAATGAAAAAAAAATCTGCATATAAGTGGACCCTTGCAATTCAAGCCCATAGTGTTCAAAGGTCAGCTGTATATTCCTCAGCCAGGAGAAAGAATGAAATTCTGCCAACATGGATGGATTTTGAGGGCATTACACTAACTGAAATAAGTCAGACAAAGATAAATACTTTATTCCAGTTTTATGTGGAATCTAAAAAGCAGAATTCATAGAAACAGATAGTAGAATGGTACTTACTAAGGCTAGGGGATGGGAAAAATGGAGAAATATTGATCAAAGAGTACAAACTTCTGGTTACAAATTAATAAGTTATGGTATCCCATGTACATTGTAATGATCATACTTAATGACACCGTGTTATATACTTGAAAGTTGCTAAGAGAGTAGATCTTGTGTTCTCACCACACACAAAAAATGGTAATTATGTGACATGATGGAGGTGTTATAGTGATAATCATTTTGCAACATAAATGTATCATATCATCACATTTTACACCTTAAAATTACACAATGTTATATGTCAATTATATTTTAATAAAGCTGAAAAAATTGATACAAGGAAATGAAGAAACTAAGAATAAGACATCTTTATATAATTAGTAATGTAATCCCAATGTGTTGGCTAAGTAAAAGTGGTCTGACAGAGCATATAAATTTATAATCTTTATGGATTTAAAAATTAAATGGGAGAAAAATTGATGTAGAACTGAACTTCCTATTATAGCTTAGTCCCTTCCTGATAAATAGAATAATTTAGTGGAGATGGCACCTGTTGGAGTTAACCTATATGGCTTCAAATCTCCCCTCCTTGATTTACCAACTGTGGACCTTATCTTCAGAGGCTTAGTTCTCTTATCTATCTATAAAGTGTGAATAACAATGCCTCCTTTGCAGTGTTATATTGAAGATTAGACATGAAATATACAACAGTTAGCTTTTTCTTTCAGTATTCAAATTTAACACATTGAAGGCAGAGGTTGTGATACACATTTTCCTCTTTTAGTCATACCTAATCTTCAGTTATGAAGTGAATGTGAGTTTGAGCTCCCAAGTAAGAACTCAGTCACATTCTACACCCAATTTTTCTAACCTCTGAACACAAAGGTTTTTTTTTTTTGTTTTTTTAAATAATTGCTGCTTACTTTCTTTTCTAAGCTTTCAAATAAGCTTTCAAATTCATTTCTTCTCTGAGCATAGGACCATAGGCCTACACCAGGCATTGGGCCTCTTACTTCTCTTACATTATGCAACTCCAAACTTTAGGTAGTCTAATACCTTTGCTAAGTTGTTTACCTTGACCCAGTTGCCTTTTCTCAAGAGAAGAGCTTCCTGCTTCAGAGAGCCAAGTCTCTCATTGGTGTCTTCAAGTTCCTTTAGAGAGTGTTCCTAAACTACATTATCTCCTTACATCACTTCTGTTTCCAAGTTCTTTGTCTCTACAACTCTAGACACATAGTCCAAAGGATAGTTTGAGGATCATTTCAGGCACTGTTTCTGGTGTTCCTGGGCACAAAGAAGATAAAATTTAGGACTGCTTTGGGCACAGGAGAAGTGAGTTTTTTTGGAGACAACACTAAGAAAATTCCTAACTGATGCCATTGTTAATTCAGATGGTGGTCACTGGCACATGCTAATACTATACAGTATTCAATGACCATTGAACCATGTGGGGGGTTGGGTCAGAAATCTGCATATAACTTCATAGTTGGCCCCCTGTATCCCTGGTTCTGCATCTGTAAATTCAACCAACCACCAATCATGTAGTACTGTAGCACATATTTATTTATTTATTTATAGCACGTATTTATTGAAAAGACTGCATGTAAGTGAACCTGCACCGTTCAAACCCATGTTGTTCAAGGGTCAACTGTAACTGAAAGAGAATAATGTACCAGGTATAATTACTTGATTTCTGGTGTTTTGTGGGATGGTAGATGGGAAGTAAAATCACACAGATGATTCTTATGGATGACGAAAATGTATTAAGAAAATGTAACCTAAAACCCTAACTATATCATTTACTAGCTGAATGATCTTGGGTAAATTAACTTTTGTGTACCTTGATTTTTCAATTTGTAAAATTGTGATAATAATTATACTTACCTAATAAGTTTGTTTTTGAGGATTAACTAAAATAATACAGATACAGTGCTTAATGTGCTAAGCTAATTGAGTGCTTGGCATTCAGTGTATGTTAACTAGTGTTATTGCTATAGTGTTACAAGTTTTTAACTTTCACATTTGTAATGATCCTATACTTTAAAAATATTTCTGAAATATATTTCTTCAAATGAAGTGCTCGCTCAGTCAGTGATCCTACTCAAACTTATAATAATAGTAAAAATGACCTACCTATTTAGGAATATCATGGTGTCTGGTTACTGGAGTATTCTCTGAAGAATGTTATGAAAGATGAGATATGTCTGTGCTGCTATCTCAAGGAACTTGAATGGGTTTTAGCAGTATCTGAACGTGAACTCATTTTATATTTGCATCTCCATTTCCATTCAAATCAGTGAATCCCCAATTATGAGGAAGAACAGGATCTACAACCTGTATTTCTTGGCTGTCTAATTAGCACACACATAGGTCAGAGAGAAGAATCTGGTTTCACTCATTGGGATTTAGCAACAATAAAAAGGAGTGGCTCAGGATGAGGCATGAACACTTCCTGTAATTCTCCTGAAGGTAAATTGGTGGGGATTGGAGGGAAAGGGACATTGTCTCACTTAAACAGGGCTAAAATAATACACAGCCTTTCCTGACCACGTGAACCCTAGTTGATCTTCCTTTTCTTTGAAGTTCTTCTGCACTTATAGTCCTCAACATACAGTTTAGTCCTTAACCATATCATGTCATGCTGTTCAGTTTCATGTGTGTTACTATCATCTCTCCAAGGAGATGGGAAGCAGTTTGAAGAGATGAGGATCATCGTTTTTTTTCTGTAAGACTCAGGGTCTAAGAAGTGTCATAAGCTGAATAATCATACCATATATTGGTGAGACAGATTGTTTAGTTAGTTACATTGGGAAAACTGGATCACTACCTGGGTTCCTACTTAATATCACATTCAAAGGTGGACTTCAGATGCATTAAAAACCTTCTGTAGAAGGTAGAAGTTTAATAGTTTAATAGAAGAAAATACAGTAAAATAATTTTATAACTTAAAAGAGGAAATAAGTTTTAAAAAAAATCTTTAAAAACACAACCATAAGGCTGAGAAAACTGATAAATATGATTACTTAAAAATTATGGATTTTTGTTTTATGAAGGGCAATATGGTCCAAATTAATAAAAGATGGAATGGATAAGTGCAATGTTTACTACCAACAAACTGTTCCTATCTAGAAATCATAAAAGTCAGAGCAGAAATAAATGAAATAGAGATGAAGAAAACAGAAAAGATCAATGAAACTAAAAACTAGTTCTTTGAAAAGATAAACAAAATTGATAAACCTTCAGCTAGACTCATCAAGAAAAAGAGGGAGAGGGCTCAAATCGATAAAATTAGAACTGGAAAAGGAGAAAGTTATTATACAATGGACACCACAGAAATACAAAAGATCTTAAGAGACTACTACAAGCAACTATATACCGATAAAATAAACACCTAGAAAAAATGGACAAATTCTTAGAAAGGTACAATCTCCCAAGACTGAACCAGGAAGAAATAGAACATATGAACAGACCAATCACCAGTACTGAAATTGAAACTGATTAAAAAACTTCCAGCAAACAAAAGTCCAGGACTAGATGGCTTCACAGGCAAATTCTATCAAACATTTATAGAAGAGTTAACACCTATCCTTCTGAAACTCTTCCAAAAAAATTGCAGAGGAAGGAACACTCCCAAAGTCATTCTGTGAGGCCAGCATCACCCTGATACCAAAACCAGACAAAGATACCACAAAAAAAGAAAATTACAGGTCAATATCACTGATGAATATAGATGCAAAGATCCTCAACAAAATACTAGCAAACCGAATCCAACAATACATTGAAGGAGTCATACCCCAGGATCAAGTGGGATTTTTCCCAGGGATGCAAGAATTTTTCAGTATCTGCAAATCAGTCAGTGTGATACACCACATTAACAAACTGAAGAATAAAAACCATATGATCATCTCAATAGATGCAGAAAAAGCTTTTGACAAAATCCAACGCTGATTTATGTTACAAACCCTCCAGAAAGTGGGCATTGAGGGAACCTGCTTTAACATAATGAAGGCCATATATGAAGAGGTGCAGCCTTTGGGAGGTGACTAGGTCATGAATGGGATTAGTACTTTAGAAAAGAGACCCTAGAGAGCTCTTTAGCTCCCTGCTCTGCACCATGTAAGGATACACCAAGAAGTCTGAAGTCTGCAACAAGAAAGAGGGTTCTTGCCAGAACCTGACCATGTTAGTGTCATGGTTTCAGACTTCCAGCCTCCATTACTATGAGAAATAAATTTCTGTTGTTTATAAGCCACTCAAACTATGGTACATTTTTATAGCAGCCCAAACTAACTAAAACAAGGGATTTATAACACAGAATAAATCAAAACCATGTGCTCTGCACAAAACAAGAAAATGCATTTTTGCAAGAATGAATACTAATAAAAGAATACATGTGAAATACAGTATGGTTGTCTGCAGGGGGAGGAGAATGAGAGTGTGGTATGAAAATAAAAGAGAAGAAATAAATAATGACAACTAGAGAAAGGCCTTGTAGGTCTTTATGATGATAATGTTTCATCACGTAACTCAGCCTTTGTACCTGAGGTTCTTTCACACCTAAAAACGTGTGCTTTAGTGAAGCTTCAAAGTTCACCTTCAAACACATACCTCTATAAGTGAATTCTTTCACTTTTTTTAAAAAGACCTACTTCATTCCTGTCCATTTACTTCAGTAGAAACAATGTCTTAGTTAGCCTAAAACAATGCCAACAATATTGGCTGTAAAACATAAAGAAAACAAATTTTAAACTTTCCTGTTAAATTATAAATATTTTTTCAACATTCAAAGAAATTGTATATCTTTTTAACTAAGATTAATTTTTAAATTAATAAATAATTATTAATATTTTTACATTGAGGAGGTTATGTGGAGTCACTCAGGGTCAGAGGAATAAAAGGTACTAGGGTATGTATCCAAGTTTTTTCTGGCATTCCTCAAGAAATGATCACAAATGCTATTTTCTAAGGTGCTCTGAATATAAAAGAATGGAGGATATATATCAATCTATAAATGTAATTATTGATCTGGGGGGATGAGACTGCAAAATAAAAAAAATTGCATAATTTAATGAGAATTGAAAATATAGATTAAAAACTCCATTTGTGATGTGGCTGTGAATATGTTGCAACTGGGTATGCATGTGGACAAAGATCAAATAGTGGCATGAAAAAATGAAAATGGTTTGAGAAAGAAAGGAAATGTTTTGAGTAAAAAATGATTCTTTGACTAAAACAAACCAACACCTGACATTTCCACCCTTTTAAGATAATTTTATGCTCTGTGCTTCTTTGTCAAGGCAGTTAACTTGACCTTAGTTTTTGAGTGAGGGTTCACACACATCGTGAGCAGAGCTGTCATGCAACTGAGTTTACTTTTTAGGGGAGGTGGGGGTGGGGACAGTCTTGTATTTCAGTTTTAACAAAATCGTTAGCAGTTCATTTGAATATTGCACAATAGGTCTGGGTATTTTATCTTAATTAGTGTGTTTTTGAGATAAAATGAACATTTATAATCCTCTTTCCTTTTTTCATGTATTTAAAAAATATTTTAAGTCTTAAAATGTGGTCTAACAAAAAAAGCATGTGGTTTTACAAATAACCACTTCTGGTATGTTTAAGCTTTTCAATTGGGTAGTATCGTGGTGGAATGGGGGAGCGAAGGGCTGGGATACCTTGGCTTCCGTTCTCTCACTTTTAAATGAGGTGGTTTAAAAAGTGGTTTATCAGAATCACCAATCTGCTAGAATGCAGATTCCCTTACTCCCCTCTCGCTACGCACCCACCCCATCAGACACTGATTCAGAAGATCTGGAGTGGGACCTGGGAATCTGCAAGATGATTCTGATGCAAATTGTCTGAAAATCATGTTTTAAGAAATAGTGGGGAAAATGATTCACAAAATCCCTTCCTCCTGCAATATTTTATGATAGAAACAATTTTATCTGACTTACCAAGTTTTCACTCATCTCCTGTAAGTCCTTAAGCTGGTATGGGCTGCTCTGTCCAGAATTACTTTTGACTCGTAGATCTGAAATTTTAAAGATGCCATGATAATACTCCATTTTCTGGCCTGTGATGAAAAGAAAAAGTAGGAAATTAAGTGGTTTGAGGGTAGATTTTGGGATCTAAGGCCCAACTATAATGGGGCTAATATGAAGTCTTGAATATATCTCTGAGACTTTAGTTTAATAATAAATATAATAAAGATAATGACTAATGTTATATGTTAATAGTAGCTGGTATTTATTCAGTGCCTACTATGTGCCAAGCTCTGTTCTGGGCACTTTATATGTATTAATTCATTTGACTCTCACTAAGCTCTCTAAGACTGGCATCACCTTCATTTTACAGATGAAGAAAGTGAGGCAGGAGGCATTAAGTAACTTGCTCTGTGCTATACAGCTAGTTAGTGGCCTCTCCAAGTTTAAACCCAGACAAGTGTGGCTCTAGAGCTGGAATATTTAATTACTGTATTGCTTCTTGCTGCGGTGAAATGTATACCACCTTGTACTCTACTGGAAGTAGAGGTAAATAAGTGTTCTTGTAAATTTTGGTTTTTAATGGAAGAGCCAGGCACACTAAGAAAGGTGTGAAAAGAAAGGCAGGGAAAAAACTGCCTGAGGTGGGAGGTGAGAACAGTGTGTAAAAGGGATGAATCATTCAGATTTCTGCTCGTCTCTCAGGAAAGGTTATAAAAAACAGAGCAGTGGAGGAGTGAGGTAATCTTAGGAGTATGGCCCTTGTGGGGCAAGAAATCTACAAAGAGTTAAAGATAGAAAATGGAGCAACCACAGAAGCATATCTCTCCTTGGGAAGCTGTGGATCTAGGAAAGAAAGAGGACCTCAGGATGGTCTGTCTCCTAGGGACATCTCTGGACTCTGTACTGCTTTTTTGGTCCCCCGATTACTAATCTATATAGTCCATTTGTAATTGAACCCTCTACTCATAGAAAAGGGGCTTCTATACATTAAATTAGCTGACCTGAGAATCTTTTGCCATTGGTGTAAACTACAGATGGGGTAGTTATATGGGCCCAAGAACTATGTTCTTAAGCCCTTTAAAGCTCCTAAAAGAATCTCGACTCCCCCATCAAGTCTGAGGAAAGAGACAACAGATAAGTCCATTCAAGTAAGTCCCCTGAACTAGTTGTCTTATCACATACATCTGTGTGAGATTGACATTGTGGGCATTTGTCAAAAATGTAAATGGTTTACACTCTGCAGAGTGATGCAATATAAAAAGAGAATTCTGCAATGAATTTTTGTGGGATTATAAATATATCAGGCAATAGAAAAATAATCTCTCGATATTGTTTTGGAAAGAGTAAAATTTTTTCTCTAAAAATAAGTGATAGGGGCTTCCCTGGTGGTGCAGTGGTTGAGAGTCTGCCTGCCGATGCAGGGGACACGGGTTCGTGCCCCGGTCCGGGAAGATCCCACATGTGTCCCCAAAAAAAAAAAAAAAAAAAAAAAAAGTAATAATACTGTATCATATTTATACTTTACCAATAATTTTAAAATTCATTATTTCATTGGACACGTGCTTTTCTTTTTCCCTAGAAATGTTAGTGGGCAGAAAATGCTGAGTAAAAGAGCCAATTTTAATAACTAATTCATCATAATTTTTCACTTGCATATACATGAATGATTAGAGTTTATTGTGATTACTAGTAAATTTTAGACAATTACTGTTTTGGTCTTTTGTATAGATTCTGAAAAGAATACTAGACTGTGAGCTCCAAGGAGATGGGAAATTTATCTGCTTTGCTTAATGCTGTTTCTTGAGTGTCCTGAAAAGTACTTGGACATACTAAACATTCAGTAGTTTTTTGTTGATGAAATGACTGAATAAATTAAAAAATTCAAAATGTGGACATTTACTAGTGAAAGTACATTATTTTTGGATGGAAATAAATTTACATTATTCAAATGAAGCTTTACAGAAAACTGAAATCAAACTGAGCAAAATCCATAATTTTACCTACCAGAGACTAAGAAGTAAGCCAGAAGACCAGTGGCCACAGTTACCACTGTCAGTAATAACACAATAAGGGCAATCATCCATGGTTTCAAACCTCTGCTTTGGGTGCCAAATCCTACCGATCTGCAAAAAGGAAAACTCACCAGTTACTCTCATGTTGTAATGGTTACAGGTTTTCTGCTTCTTCTTGGATAAGTGCATGTTGCTTTAGCCCACCTTTCCCAGCAAGAAGACATTTGTCTTCAATTTTGGTCAAGGTCATCTCGGCATGAAGGGAGGTATTAAAAAGATCAGTATCTGGGAATCCATGCTATTGCTCCTGGTTTCTATTTCTAGAGGCACTGGGTGGATCTCTGTGGTGGCCATTCCTGACTTCTCTTAGCAGTGTGGTCCAAAGTAGCACATATGCTTGAAAAAAAACCATTCCTTCTTTCTCCAACAATTTCTTTAAAAAAAAAAATCTCTTTTATCCTTTTAAAGTTTACAAAGTGATTTCAAATATATTGTCTCATTTATTCTTTATCTTTCATTTTTAACTATTATGAAATTTTTCAGCCACAGAAATTTAGAAAGAATGGTATAGTAGAACACCTCTATATTCATCACATCATTTTGTCAGTTAACATTTTTGCTATAATGGCTTCATTCATTATTTTCTGCTGTATTTTAATGTAAAATAGGACTTCATGAGTTTTTACCAAATCATTATTATAAGCAATTAGGATACTTACAATATAACCACAATACCATAACACTCTTAAAAAATTAACAGTATTTCTCTAATCTTTTTATCTTCTAAACAAAATCCATCTTCAGATTTCCTTTATTGTCCCTATTTACAGATGGATTGTACAAATCAAGGACCTCATAGTACCTTGGTTGTTATGTCTTTTAAGTCTTTTTTAATATAAAAGAGTCCAGCTTGCTTTTTAATTTTTAATGGCATTGACTTGTTGAAGAGATCAAGCCAGTTTTTCTTTAGAATGTCCACCTTCTGGACTTGTCTGAATGCTTTCTTGTGATCTCATTTAACTTGTTCTATCCCCCTCATTTCTTATAAGCTTAAATTTAGATCTAAAGATTTGATTAGATTTAAATTAGTTTGGCAAAAATACTTCAAAAGTGATGCTATATACTTTATATTGCATCACCTCTGGATTAGAGGAAATTTCCACAGTTTAGGAGAAAAAAGGTAACTCTTTGCTCTTCCTCTAGTTATGCTCAACAATAGCGATAATCACATTGTAGTAACTGTTTATTTTCAAGTATATTAACCTATACGTAACAGTGAACTCAATGGGTTAAACTAGTCATGTTCATCTTTTAATCATTAAGACCTAATAAGGTGCCTGGTACAGAGTAGGAATTTTATAAATCCACGAGAATCAGGCAGGTATTATACCGACCTTACATATGAAACAACAGAGGCTGAGAGAGAAGATGCCTTATTTATTAGAGCCAGGAGACTTAAAAGGACCCAGGTCATCTAACGCATTTTCTAGTGCTCCTTCTCTGCAACTTGCCATTGTAGTCAACTTAATTTATCTCTTTCATTAGAATTTATCTTTTTGTGTGTGTATTGAAAAGCTAATTCTTTGGGGGCAGAGGTATTTTTCATGTTTCACAATATTTAGTGCATTGATTTACTCTAAGTAGACTTTTAATAAATATTGATTGATTTACAGGAATTTTTTTAATATAAAATACTTTTATACATAAATGCCAGCACGAAAGATATAAACTGTTTGGACCTAAATAGTTAAGAAGGTAATAGTTTTGGCATAAGTAATACATTTAGCCAATAAACTACTTCATCCTATATGAATAAACTTTCAACATAATATCAACTTTTATGAATGTGAACAAGCAATGCATGAAAGCAAATATGCATCCTCAACCTCCCATTCTGGAGAGGTCCTATTAGTGATCTGCATAATATCACTTCAGATTTGAAAGGAAATATACTTAGTAAACCCTTTGGAATCTAGCCTGTTTGTAGTTAGAGATGCTCAAGCATTCTTTTCCTGCTTTACCTGCACCCATAAAACAAACACTGGTGTATTAATCTTCTGTTGCTTGCTGTGTAACAACTTACCACTAGTGAAACTTGAGAGACCTGAATTTTGTTGTGTATGGAAAATACTGACAATGCACATTGACTGATTTAAAAGAATCTAGACAACTGGCTGTCGAAAGGCAGTTTTGGATGGACAAGACCTAAGGTTCCAGAACAAAAACAACAAACAGGAGGAGCTTCAAGATGGCGGAAGATTAAGACTCGGAGACCACATTCCTCCCCACAAATACATCAGAAATACATCTACACGTGGAACAACTCCTACAGAGCACCTACTGAACGCTGGCAGAAGGCCTCAGACCTCCCAAAAGGCAAGAAACTCCCTACGTACCTGGGTAGGGCAAAAGAAAAAAGAAAAAACAGAGACAAAGAATAGGGACGGGACCTGCACCAGTGGGAGGGAGCTGTGAAGGAGGAAAGGTTTCCACACACTAGAAGCCCCTTCGTGGATGGAGACTGCAGGTGGTGGAGGGGGAAGCTTCGAAGTCGCAGAGGAGAGTGCAGCAACAGGGGTGCGGAGGGCAAAGCGGACAGAGTCCCACACAGAGGACTGGTGCTGACCAGCACTCACCAGCCTGAGAGGCTTGTCAGCTCACCCGCCGGGGCGGGCGGGGCTGGAGCTGAGGCTTGGGCTTCTGAGGTCGGATCCCAGGGAGAGGACTGGAGTTGGCGGTGTGAACACAGCCTGAAGGGGGCTAGTACGCCACAGCTAGCTGGGAGGGAATCTGGGGAAAAGTCTAGAGCTGCCAAAGAGGCAAGGGACTTTTTCTTGCCCCTTTTGTTTCCTGGTGCATGAGGAGAGGGGAATAAGAGCGCAGCTTAAAGGAGCTCCAGAGACAGGGGCGAGCTGCGGCTATCAGCGCGGACCAAGGAGATATGCATGAGATCCTAAGGCTAATGCTGTAGCCACCAAGAAGCCTGTGTGCAAGCACAGGTCACTATCCACACCTCCCCTTCCGGGAGCCTGTGCAGCCTGCCAATGCCAGGGTCCCGTGATCCAGGGACAGCTTACCCGGGAGAACACATGGGGCGCCTCAGGCTGGTGCAATGTTAAGCGGCATCTGCCACCGCAGGCTCGCCCCGCACTCCGTGCCTCTCCCTCCCCCGTGCCTGAGTGAGCCAGAGCCCCAGAACCAGCTGCTCCTTTAACCCCATCCTGTCCTGAAGAACAGACACCCTCAGGCGACCTACACGCAGAGGCAGGGCCAGATCCAAAGCTGAACCCCGGGAGCTGTGCGAACAAAGAAAAGGAAATTTCTCCCAGTAGCCTCAGGGGCAGTGGATTAAATCTCAACAATCAACTTGACGTACCCTGCAGGCATTTGTGGAATACCTGAATAGACAACGAATTATCCCAAATTGAGGAGGTGGACTTTGGGAGCAAGGATATATATATATTTTTTTCCCCTTTTTCTCTTCTTGTCAGAGTGTACGTGAATGCTTCTGTGTGTGATTTTGTCTGTATAGCTTTGCTTTTACCATTTATCCTAGGGTTCTGTCTGTCCTTTTTTTTTTTTAATTACTTAAAAATTATTTTTCTTAATTATTTTTTATTTTAATAAGTTTATTTTATCTTCTTCTTTCTTTCTTTTTTCTTCCCCTTTTATTCTGAGCCTTGTGGAGGACAGGTTCTTGGTGCTCCAGCCAGGAGTCAGTGCTGTGCCACTGAGGTGGGAGAGCCAAGTTCAGGACACTGGTCCCCAAGAGACCTCCCAGCTCCATGTAATATCAAACGGTGAAAATCTCCCAGAGATCTCCATCTCAATGCCAAGACCCAGCTCCACTCAACAACCAGCAAGCTACAGTGCTGGACACCCTATGCCAAACAACTAGCAAGATAGGAACACAACCCCATCCATTACCAGAGAGGCTGCCTAAAATCATAATAAGGCCACAGAAACCCCAAAACACACCACCAGACGTGGACCCGCCCACCAGAAAGACAAGATCCAGCCTCATCCACTAGAACACAGGCACCAGTCCCCTCCACCAGGAAGCCTACACACCCACTAAAACAACCTTAGCCACTGTGGATAGACACCAAAAACAATGGGAACTACGAACCTGCAGCCTGTGACAAGGAGACCCCAAACACAGTAAGTTAAGCAAAATGAGAAGACAGAGAAACACATGGCAGATGAAGGAACAAGGCAAAAACCCACCAGACCTAACAAATGAAGAGGAAATAGGCAGTCTACCTGAAAAAGGGTTCAGAATAATGATAGTAAAGATAATCCAAAATCTTGGAAATAGAATGGAGGAAATACAAGAAACTTTTAACAAGAACCTGGAAGAACTAAAGAGCAAACAAACAGTGATGAACAACACAATAAATGAAATTAAAAATTCTCTAGAAGGGATCAGTGGCAGAATAACTGAAGCAGAAGAACGGATAAATGACCTGGAAGATAAAATAGTGGAAATAATGACTGCAGAGCATAATAAAGAAAAAATAATGAAAAGAATTTAGGACAGTCCCAAAGACCTATGGGACAACATTAAACACGCCAACATTCAAATTACAGGGGACCCAGAAGAAGAAGAGAAAAAGAAAGGTACTGAGAAAATATTTGAGGAGATTATAGTTTAAAACTTCACCTAATACGGGAAAGAAAATACTTAATCAAGTCCAGGAACCACACAGAGTCCCATACAGGATAAATCCAAGGAAAAACATGCCATGACACATATTAATCAAACTATCAAAAATTAAATACAAAGACCAAATAGTAAACGCAGCAAGGTAAAAACAACAAATAACACACAAAGGAATCCCCATAAGGTTAACAGCTGGTCTTTCAGCAGAAACTCTGCAAGCCCAAAGGGAGTAGCAGAACATATTTAAAGTGATGAAGGGGAAAAACCTATAACCAAGATTACTCTACCCAGCAAGGATCTCATTCAGATTTGACGGAGAAATTAAAACATTTACAGAGAAGCAAAAGGTAAGAGAATTCAGCACCACCAAACCAGCTTTACAACAAATGCTGAAGGAACTTCTCTAGACAGGAAACACAAGAGAAGGAAAAGACCTACAATGATAAACCCAAAACAATTAAGAAAATGGTAATAGGAACATACATATCAATAATTACCTTAAATGTAAATGGATTAATTGCTCCAACCAAAAGACATAGACTGGCTGAATGGATACAAAAACATGATTCATATATATGCTGTCTACAAGAGACCCACTTCAGACCTAGGGACACATACAGACTGAAAGTGAGAGATGGAAAAAGATATTCCATGCAAATGGAAATCAAAAGAAACCTGGAGTAGCAATTCTCATACCAGACAAAATAGACTTTAAAACAAAGACTATGACAAGACACAAAGAAGGACACTACAGCATGATCAAGGGATCGATCCAAGAAGAAGATATAACAATTGTAAATATTTATGCACCCAACATAGGAGCACCTCAATACATAAGGCAAATACTAACAGACATGAAAGGGGAAATCAACAGTAACGCAATCATACCAGGGGACTTTAACACCCCACTTTCCCCAATGGACAGATCATCCAAATTGAAAATAAATAAGGAAACACAAGCTTTAAAAGATCCATTAAGCAAGATGGACTTAATTGATATTTATAGGTCATTCCATCCAAAAACAACAGAATACACATTCTTCTCAAGTGCTCATGGAACATTCTCCAGGATAGATCATCTTGGGTCACAAATCAAGCCTTGGTAAGTTTAAGAAAATTGAAATCATATCAACTACCCTTTCTGACCACAATGCTATGAGAGTAGATATCAATTACAGGAAAAAATCTGTAAGAAATACAAACACATGGAGGCTAAACAACACACTACCTAATAACCAAGAGATCACTGAAGAAATCAAAGAGGAAATCAAAAAATACCTAGAAACAAGTGACAATGAAAACACAATGACCCAAAACCTATGGTATGCAGCAAAAGCAGTTCTTAGAGGGAAGTTTATAGCTATACAAGCCTATCTTAAGAAACAAGAAGCATCTCAAATAAACAAACTAATCTTACACCTAAAGGAATTTGAGAGAGAAGAACAAAAAAAACCCAAAGTTAGCAGAAGGAAGAAATCATCAAGATCAGATCAGAAATAAATGAAAAAGAAATGAAGGGAAATGCAAGAAGGCAGAGATATGGGGATATATGTATATGTATAACTGATTCACGTTGTTATAAAGCAGAAACTGACAGACCATTGTAAAGCAATTCTACTCTAATAAAGATGTTAAGAAAAACAACAAATAGAAGCTTCATGGGATATGACATTATTTAGCCTCTTAATTGGCTTAAAACCTAGATTCAGAAGTGAAGCATAATTTAAAGACTATTTAGTACAATGTAACACATTTTCCAGTTGGGGAAGTTGAGCCCTAGAGATGATTGAGTGCCTTTTCCAGTATAATAAAGCTAGTAGTCATCTCAAACTCATGTCTTCTAACTTGTAGTATGCTATTTTTTCTCAGTGCCAGAGTACCTCCCCATTGATTGTATTTTAATTCTTAACTAGATTTATTATTTATATATTCATCTCTTCACTTATTCATTCTTCATTTATTTGACCATTTATTTTCTTAGAGAATCTTATCAGTGTGTCTTCAAGTCATTCAAAACCAACAATGGACCAAAGGAGAAAGGCTAGACCTCAAGCAGATTTACAAGCTTTCAAATCTATCTTCCCATGATAACATAGTTCCTCTGAGTTGGACAAATGGAGAAAGTAGATGCAGGAAGATCACATCCCCACCACCAAGATGCACACAAACTCACACTATTACAGGCTGTGAGACACTAGGCAGAAGAGTGGTTCAACACTCACTGATACACTGCTTCAAGTGCCATGGAGGTCATGTCCAAAAATGCAATACAAGGAGCTGTTAACATCTTGCGGGAAATGGTGGCCAACAAACAGGGGTGATCAGCTGTCAGAGTGTTTCTCCTTTTGAGAAAACTTTTGGGGAATGTAACACGTGCGCAAGACCAAATTACAAACACTGCAGGAGCCATGGGTTAAAGCTGTAACTACTTAATCCTATATGAATAAACTTGCAACTTAGTATCAACTTTCATGACTATGAACAAGCAAGGCATGAAAACAAATATGCATCATCAACCTCCCATTCTGGAGAGGTCCTATTAATGATTTGCATAATATCACTACAGATTTGAAAGGAAATATACTCAGTAAAGCCTTTGGAATCTAGCCTGTATGTAGGTAGAGATGCTCAAGCATTTTTTTCCTGCTTTACCTGCACCCATAAAACAAACACTGGTATATTAATTTTCTGTTGCTGTGTAACAAATTACCACAAAGTTAGCAGCTTAAAACAACAGTCACTTCTTCACTCACAGTTCTGTATGTGGCATGGTTGAGTTCTCTGCTCAGGATCTCAGGAGGGTGAAATCAAGGTGTTGGTTGAGGCTGCAATCTCATCTGACGTATGTGACCCTCTTCCAGGCTCACTTAGGTTTGAGGCAGAGCTCAGTTCCTTGAAGCTGAATTGGGGTTCCTGTTCCCTTGCTGGCTGTCAGTCAGAGGGCTCTCAGCTCCTAAATGTCACCCACATTCTTTGCCATGTAGCCCACTCCATCTGCAAAGCCAGCAATGGGGAATCTCCTCCCATCAAATTTCTTTCACATTCTGAATCTCTTTCTCCAGGTAGAGCCTTGTTCTATTTTAAGGTGTCACCTGATTAGGTTAGGCCTACAAATTAGAATCTCTTCATTTAAAAGTCAACTGACTTGAGACCTTCATTATATCTGCAAAATCCCCTCACAGCAGCACCTAGGTTAGTGTTTGAATAATTGGGTGAAGGAGTATATACCCCAAGGGTTGGGAATCTTGGAGGATCTTAGAAGTTTTCCACAACTGAAAATATTACGACTTTCATAAAAAGGGACAGAAATCTACAGCTTTCAAAGAAAAACGTGAGATTTAAAATCTTCTCTAATTTTTGTGGAGTTGGGGCAGAACTATTTCATTAAAAGGGAATTCTATTTTAAGCATAAAATTAGAAGACGACTGTTTTATTCAAGTAACAACTTGGGGGGAATACAAAGTGAACTCTTCTAAATTAAAGTAGGAAAAAAGCTAAAAGTAATCCCTGATCATGACCTAATTAGCACTTTGCATTCCTTTAAGGAGAGGGCAAGTACAGCAGATATTTATTCAGAGTAGTAACCTATAATCTGCGTGAAATCCAATTTATCATATCCATTACACCTTCATTAACTTTGATTATTCAGTGTTTAGAAGGGTGTATTTATGGCATGATTTTTCCAAAGATGTTATCAATAAAAACATAGTGATAATATGAATAATTTTGTGACTTTGTCTTCTGCAATCTTGAAGACCGAAAGATATACACCTTGAAGAATATATAGAGCAGTATGAATTGTTAATGATCAGAGTTGGGATATTCATTTCCTTAGTAACAAAACTCTAAGCTGGGGACTTCCCTGGTGGTCCAGTGATTAAGACTCTGCGCTCCCAATGCAATGGGACTGGGTTTGATCCCTGGTCAGGGAACTAGATCCCGCATGCCACAACTAAAGATCCCACACGTGGCAACGAAGATTCCATGTGCTGCAACTAAGACCTGGCACAGCCTAATGAATAAATAAATATTTTAAAAAAGAAAAAAAACCCTCTAAGCTGATGACTTCTATATATGTGAGTTCAAAGATGACTTGAGTTAGCAGAAGACATCATGAACCCCCTATTCCACATGGATCTTCCTTTTCCTATAAAGACCTCCCTTGAAGGCAGTAACTTTGGCTCACTCCACAGTCGACTACATGCCCTTTATCATTTTTGCTATAAGCTCCAAATCTTTCCTTTTCAGGATTATTTTTCTGCTTTCTTGTAGTTACATTTTACCATTATACAAATGTAGATACATGTGATTATTATAAAAATGCCAATTTATAGACAGGTTATGTTCCCATAAATCTTCATAGAGAGAGTTTTCTGGTGTTTAAGATATACTATCTGATTTAAAAAGAAATTATTGGTTAGTTTCCCAGGCCAACCTACAAGTCTACTGAACTCCTAATATAAACTGTCAAAGGTGCTAAATGCACTGAATTCCTGGGAGACGGTGCAGAAAATTTGCTCTTCTTTTCCTAGCCTGGCTCCCACCCCTGGAGGAAAGTTCTTAAAGAACTAAAGTGCCAAACTCTCCTTCCACCAGTGAAAATTGTCATTCCCTTTGAGTGGCTGAACTCAGTCATTTGTTACAGAAAAGCAACCTTTTGTGGTGACCTAATATGCTCTGATATTCCTGTGACTATTTTAGAATGACCATTTAATACTAAAAGTGATAAGAACAAGAGCTACTATTTAGTAAGTGCTGACTTCGTAGGATGTGTTGATTTTTTCCTTTAAATGCTCTTGTCAGTAGAATGATTTATCTTCATTTTACAGGTGAAAAACTTGCTCAATTCATGCAGCCAGAAGCAGAGGCAGAACCTAGCTCTGGCCACTGTGACTCAGAAGCCCTTTTTTTCTGTAGTATGATATTTTCTTTTGAGAGTGATTTTTTTCCCTTTTACAGAACGGACTTCCTATTAATCCAAAAGAATAATGTGTGGAATATCAAGAAGCATAAAAGGCAGGTGAAGAGTTTTATGAAGTGAAAGCAAGGGTTGGTTTACTGACCAGAGGGACCACCCACGTCCATTGTGGTCAAGTCTTAAATTTGTTTTTGCTTTCACTTCTTCCTTTCTACTGGCTTTAAATTCTTGTGAACTCTCAAGAAGTAAGTATTCCCTTATCCCTCTCCAGACAGTAGCAGAGGTCATCTAGAAGGGAGGAGGAAGGAAAGGGGGCTGTGAAAACAGGCATGTACGAGAATTAATTACCATATTTGGGCTTGTCTGTAAACTTTGGAGGCTTTTATTTAATTTGACACTTTTTCCATGCTGCCATATGTTCTCTATAAGTTTTATTTCTTTAGATATTATGTGTACACCTATCTTCTTGCCCCAAAGTGCGGAATATCTTGAAGACAGTGAGTAAGTCATATACAGCATTGAGGCATTCTCAAGAAGTGTTCCCAGGTAGTGGGGTAAAGGGAGGGTTCCCATATTTAAATAGGTTTGGAAAAAAATGGGTTAAAGAAAGTTAAATAGGATTCTCACTTCTAGAAGTCTTAGAGCCTTTAATGGTTTTAAAAGGGAGTAAAGGGGCTTCCCTGGTGGCGCAATGGTTGAGAGTCCACCTGCCGATGCAGGGGACACGAGTTCGTGCCCCGGTGCGGGAAGATCCCATATGCCACGGAACGTCTGGGCCCGTGAGCCATGGCCGCTAAGCCTGCGCGTCCGGAGCCTGTGCTCCGCAACGGGAGAGGCCACAGCAGTGAGAGGCCCGCGTACCGCAAAAAAAAAAAAAAAAAAAAAGGGAGTAAAGGTGAGACATTTCTGCTTTGGTTTTGCATATGGTTTTGCATATATCCACATTTCTGCTTTGGTTTTGGGGTTTTGATACAACCCCAGTACCAAATACATTATCTGACTCTTGGTAAATACTTGAATACTATTTAATGAATTGGACTGAAATAAAAGTTTTCCAAATGTGCTCATTAAAAATCACCCTATCTAGTGGTATCTCATGGGGGTCTGATAGTCCACAGAACACAGTTTTGAAAACATGGCTCTAGATGTATTTACACCAGTGTGCTGCTCCATGGAATGCTTTATTGTCAGGAGGTTAAAAAAAAAAAAAAAGAAGAAACAAAGAAAACTTCTGATATTCCTTCTATATTTAACTCCCAGATATGAATGGAGTGAGGGTTGGGACAAAGAGAGAAGGGCAAAATTGAATAAAATACCACTGTGAGTCTAGACCAAAGAACATCTTCTGTAGAAAATAATGAAGAGTTTCAGGCTGAGCTGAATTCAAGGGACTCAGAAAAAGAAAATGAAGATGCCAGAAAAGACAAGACTCAACTTCTTCACATATCTAGGGAAATGCCTTCATCCTGGTCCCAGGGGTGGAAATTAGGCACACTGGCAAAAAGGGAGCATAACTGAGAATTTTGAGCTGGAAGAAGAAAACATGACCTAAAGGGGATTGAGAATACCTCTCCTGGATTCCGCATGGATGTACTTCTTCCTCTTGGAGGGATACTCCCACCCCTGACAGTTCCTGACGGGAACACAATTACTCATTCTTTATCACATCTGACCTGCTGGGCTGGATTTACTCCAAATCCTGGCAGCTCTATCTTTCCTCTAGCATTTACCCAGCCCTAGTGAGTTAAATTAATTTCAGATTCTTATCCCTTCTAGGTTTCCCTGTCCTGGTTCAGTAAGGAGGCATTCTCTAGCCTTATTCTAAGAAATGACAGGCATTTAATTCTCTCACCTTCATAAATAAGCAAAATAGGGAGTTTTATTGTGCTACTTTAGCACTTCCAGAGTGCATGGGCTCTGTAGTTTGCGGCACGTGGGCTCTCTTGTTAAGGCGCACGAGTTCAGTAGTTGTGGCACGCGGGCTTATTTGCCCCTGCGGCATGTGGGATCTGAGTTCCCTGACCAAGGATGGAACCCACGTCCCCTGCATTGGAAGGCAGATTCTCTACCACTGGACCAACATGGAGGTCCCACATAGTCTTTCTTAAATGGTGTTGAACTTAGATTTTGCATTAGAGGTAGAGCATAGTCACATGTTAGTTTAAATTAATGCAACATGATTGAACTCACTTCTACAGGGGGTGGTATAGTATTAAGCATAAGAGCCCAATCTCTTGAGCTGAACTACCAGAGTTCAAATCCTAGCCCTGCCACTTGCTAGCTCTGTAATAGGTGGCAACATATTTGACCCATTTTTGTTTTAGTTCCCGCAATTGTAAAATGGAGATGAAATTTATACCTACCTCACAGGATTTCCATGAAAATTAAGTGCATTAGTTCATGTGAAATGACCAGCATATTGTAAATGCTATATAAATATGAGATATTATCAGTATTTTTGTTCTTCTTAATATTACACACTTGTTAGAAATTCGCCATGCTGAGAAAGTGGGCATTTCACCCTTAGAATATTCATGGTAGGTAATTTTTATATCAGTAGCATTTTGGAATTTAGGATCATCTTGGAGTGGCCCTGCAAGAGAAAGCTTAGATAGGTAGTGTATTAGGAAATCCCCCAAATATTTTAAATGCAATGTTAATCAACAAAAAATGTGTCCTTGGGTGGCCGTGAGTGACACAATGAAATAGAAATCCTGTTTTACAAGTACACTATTAATAAGGGAAAAACAGATTCAGTAACAAAACAGAAATTTATTACAGATGTTCTAATTTACTAGAAAAGGTAGACAGCACCAGACGTTATGGAGTTGTGTGTGTTTGGTTTAGTCTAGCATGTTTTTGACGCAAAGTGCAGTCCCACCTATTAAGGTTTGTAAAATATGTCTCAGGTTAGAGGTTAAGGTCTAGGCTAGGAGTCTATGCATGTGTGCAAAATGAGTTGTTTGTATACAAATGCCTGGATCAGAGCCTTATATACCATAAATATGTCCTAGCAAACTACTGAGAATTAATCATATATTGCAATATTTCTTATTCCTCCTTTGTCCTTTAATTTGTTCTTTTATGTATCCATTCAACTATTCATCCATCTGTCCATTTACCCAACTATTTTTCTTTTCCACAACGTTTCATTGAGTCTTTATTATGTTTTAAGGAATCATGCTGGGCTTAGGGAGGCAAGGATGAATAAAATATGGTTTCTACCCTCATGTAACTCATGATACAACATATAATGCTTTTGTCTCAATCTGTGCCATATGGATGATAATAATTAAGTATTGTAAACTTCTTTTCTATAAATATTTAAAATATCACAAATAATGAATTTCCATTAAGGTAACAAAAATGAGAGTTAAAGATTATGAAATAATAGAAAATATATATATTGGTCTCTGCCCCGAGTTCCTTCTAAAACCTTTGTAATTTCCCAAGTGATGAAGAGCACTTGGAACATCTTTTGTTCTAATATTTGGTCTTTGGCCCCAGTTCCTGAGATAGAGGTCTTAAAGCCCTTGGAGTTTCCTGGGTGATAGCAGTGTCTTTTATTCCAGCTAGATACTCTTGATGGCCTCCTAGATGGCTTCAAGATGGGGGCTAGTCTTTCTGGGGGCCAGAAAGACGAAGCCATGATTAGAAGCTTGGAACTTTAAGCTCCACCACCCGCTTCTATCCTCTGGGAAGAGAAGGGGGCTGGAGATCGAGTTAATAATCATTCATACCGACGTGATGAAGCCTCCACAAAAATCCCAGTCGTATATGATGAAAGAGCTTCTGGGTTGGTGTACACATCTACGTGCTGGGAGGAGGGAGCATCTCAACTCTTTGAGGACAGAATCTCCTGCATTGGGGACCCTTCTAGACCTCACCATATATATTGCCTCATCTGGCTGTTTATATATATCCTTTAATAACCTTTGTAATAAACTGGTAATCTAGTAGGTAAACTGGTTTCCTGAGTTCTGTGGTCACTCTAGCAAATTACTCAAATCGGACGAGGGGATTGTAGGAAGCTCCATTTTATAGCCCACCAGTCAGGAACACAGGTAACAACTGGGACTTGGGATTGACATCTGAAGTGGCAGCACAGGCAGTCTTATGGGACTCAGCCCTTAACCTGTGGGGCTTGCACTAACTCTGGTTAGTGTCATAATTGAATTGAATTGTAAGATTCCCAGCTGGTGTTGGAGAATTGCTTGGGAGAAAACCCTACCCAGCTGATGTCAGAAGTATTGTGTGTGGTAATAGTGTGATAGTAAAGAAAAACACAGTTTTCCCAATACAAAGATTTTTTTTTTAATTCCTTTAAGTTTTTACCTGCCTGGAAAAACCTTCTCTAGGCCTATTTGTATTGCAGATCTGCCCTACCTTTTAGAGTCAAAGGACTTGGGCTTCAGTCCGTGCTTATAACTCTTTAACATGTATCTTGAGAGGTTAATGAAACTCTCTGAATTTCAATTTCCTCACCTGTAAGATGGTGATAATAAATACTACCCAAGGATGTGAGGTAGTGAAATGAGTATATGAAAGACTCTAGCACATATCAAATTCCTACTCTGGGTCAGGAGTTTTCATAGGAGCTATCTGATGTATTTGTTGCCACAGCTTGGTGAGGTGTGTCTTATCACCATTCACTAATAAGGAACTGAGGATCAGAGAGGAAAATCAACACAGGTTCCAAAGCTAAGGGGAGGCCTTATCTTTCTGACTTCAAATCTATCAGTACCATTCGTAACCAGGCCACTCTGATCATGAATGTGAAAGCCTTTAGTAGTACGCTGTTCAGTTGTTGCTTATATTATTTTTGTATCCGTAGTGGGTCAATTTCCTGTCGTTGCCCAGATGTTTCAGAGGCACAGTTATGAATGTATTGGGGGTAAGATGGTGTGTATAGCTTGGGTTTAAAGCTCAATAACTCTATGATCTAGGGCTGCTTTCTTTTTTTGTAAAATGGGATAATAATAGCTAACTTATATGAGGATTGTAAATAAATGAGACAATATATGGAAAATGATGAATATTTTGTAAATAGGTAATAAATGGTAGATGCTATTACAGTAATTACAAATAAACTACCACCTACTATAGATTCATATATGCTTATCTGAACATAAATTTCTATTATCTTGGTTTCCAAGTATTTTGTATACATATTTGCCAGCCTCCCTATTTTAACTACAAATACATTATTCTTTGTATGACAGACAATTGGAAAGAAGAAAAGCAAAAGAAAGAAGAGGATGCTATAAACTAGCCTTTAAATTTCAATGATTTGAATACATACATAGGTAAAGCTTTACTGCATAACTAACATTATGAATCTCTTACTCAAATTTTAAATTAAAATGGAAAAATTGATTTTTTTCTCTTGAAAAAAACAGGATATCCTAATAGTTAAGCTCAGGCTTGAGTTCTAGACTGCCTCAAATCCCAGCTTCCACTCATTAGCCTGTGATGTAGGGCTAGTTACTTTTTCATCTATAAAATGGAGATAATAATAGTACCTAATCATAGAATTGTTGTGAGAATTAAATGAGGTAATATAATATGCATATGTGGCACCCAGCAAGCACTATGAGTTTGCGAAAAACTAACAAAACAGTAACATTTAATTGATAATTTACACAAAGTTTAGTGATCAGTAAGTAACATGGAGGTTTTACCTTGTTATTTTGGCTTTAACTCTGAAGATATAGTTTTTGAGTATATTAGAGAATGAACTTGGCAAATTAACAAGTTGATTTAAATGAGTATTCAAAATGAAATTAAAATGTACAACATGAGTGCTTGAGAAGCATTTTCTCTAAAAGAGGATAATGACAAGGAGAAATCTAATTTTTGCATTTATTAAGCAATGCTGAAAATAATGGCAATAGGAAGAGAGAGATGCCTGTCATCTGGGAATAGGACAGCAATCTCAGATGAAGAAGTCATTTGATATTTTATCTTTTATAAGAGAAATAATTGAGATTTTCAGTGAATATATCACCCAACTAATCAATTTATAGGAAAGAGTAGACATATGGATATTGCTAAAGGCAAATGCAAATGGATATTCACAGCAAAGTTGGAACACTAAATACTATCTCTGAAAGGTAGAGAGGAGGGTCAAAAACCCATAGAAAAGAGATCCAAGTTTCAACAGACCAGAAACAGCAAAGATGAATGAAGTACATTTTGACACAGCTTCCACACTGAGTTTCTTGTTAGTGGAGAAGTAAGGATGGCCAACACAACTATAGAATGTACTGTAAAATTAGTGTAGGTGAGACATAGGGTGTCATAGTAATTATTAAGCATTTGCTTTGCCTCAGTCCTTAAGACTGCCTGGCCATCTCCTGCAAATCCTCCAAATCCTGGATTAATGTTCCATTAGTTTATCTTAAAGAAACCATAAACATTCAGTGTTTCTCACTGTCCCCTTTCTTTGTCATGGATGTCCTGAACAATTGCACTGACCCCCAATATTACTCCTATAATTTACTTCCCTTAAGCTGGAAACAGTCCTCTAAACACATAAATATGCATTAGAAAAGAAGACTTTTGGTGTCCGTAATCATGAGACTTGATTTTTTAAAAGAATAATTTGGGGAATGTGAAATACGAAAGGTTGGAACTACTGCTCTATAATATCATGATTTCCATAGACCTGGAATATGCATTTTCAAATTCAATGAATTTTAATAAGCAAAACACTAATGCTAGCTATTTACATTTGTTTATTCATTAATTTGTTCAACAAATATGTGGAGTGCCAATTATGTGTGAAGCACTGTAGACCCTGCATAAGGATGTCAGAGACCCTCTGGCAATTACTATTTGCTTACTAAAGGACTGATCCAAATGTGCATTTTATTAGTGGGGAAGGAAGCCCAGTGAAGTTCACTAATTTAGGGGCTGACCTAGTGTCAAGTTCTCATCTCTGAAAGGTCCCAGATGGAATCCTTGCCACCTAGAGAGGCTGCAAGAATCCAGGAAGACTGGATTTAAGGAGTTGTGGGTTGCAGTGCTCTGATCTTGACAGCTCTGTCGATACAGAGAAGCCACTTAAGATCTGTTTCTCTTAGATTCATCACTTTAAAATGGTAGTTGGTAACTGTTCTGCTGATCTTACAGGGGTGTCCTGACTATTAAATGAAATAAAATGTGTAAAAATGTTTTGAAAATGGCATACATCTAAGCAATCTTGAAATATTATTGTCATTGATGTTTAAAATCACTATTTTAATTGTATCAAAGGTTATACCAAGAAGTCTTATTTTTTTCCTCTCCTTTGCATGTGGCAAACCTTACTTTGAAAAAAAAACTTGAAATAATTTATAGTTTTCTTTTCTCTTTAATATTTAACATGAAAAATTTTAGAGAGTAAACAGTTTCCCTAATCAGGATCTTGTCTCCTTTCTCCCCCCAAGAAGTCCTGAAATATCTATGAAGGCAGGTGTCTCGGCAGATTTTGACCTCCCAATCTGCATTAGTTCCCAATGACTGACTGTAAGGTATGAGGAAAAGGAGCTGAAGGAAAGTATTACAGAAGCTAAGTTTAGTCAGATTACTGAAAGGAGGCTTTTCTTAAAGCAAATTAACACCTTTCTCCCCCATCCCCCTCCAAAATCAGAAGCAGTCAAAACAACAATGTAATATAGTTTTTCATTAACTTCCTCTAAAACCCCAACTGTTGAACTTGGTAACATGAAATAATGTTAATAATGATTTTTAACACAAAAATATTGATTTTAACTACAGAGATTAATTAATCCAGCTGCTATAATAATTCCACAAACTTCATAACATCCAATGTAGGCAGTCCTCCGACATTCCGGGGATCTAGCCACTGACAGACAGTAGAACAAACAAGCCATTACTAAACAAAACTGAACTTACCGATACATCATCTGTGGGAGGAAGAATATGATCTTAAAGGTCTGTGCCCACTCACCTTGACTTTCTAATCAACAATATGACATCTCTAGATATATTAGAGGTCTATGGCTGGAAGACATAAGGAAACAAATTGCAAGTACTTGAAATAAAACTAGTTTGACAAGTCTGAACAGAGAAGCCTCAACCCATAGAATAGCTCCAGAGACAGCATAGTCCCAACAAGAAAGCAATATTTCTTTTTTTGGTATTGACTAATTTTGTTAAAGGAGAAGGAACTGGTTTCAGGGATTTGAATGAGAAATACTTTAAGAATGCACTAGGATTAAGAGTTTAAAGAAGATTATTGGCAGGTATACAAATATCTTAAAGAAACCTTCACACAAAAAGCTCTCAATGAAAACAATTAGATATTCTTAAAACCGAGATTCATAATATGACTCGGGAAATACTCCTTAAATTTTTGTTGAACAACAGCTATCTCCATGTATCAGGGGTATAGTGAGTTTATTAATACATAATCATTTTACTTTTTAAAAATACCTATTTCTCAGAGTACATACAAATAAATTCATATCAAACCAGACTTTTTCCCTAAATGACTTAATGTAATAAGTGTAATTTAATTTATATAATATATATTTATACATATATATCTATATTTATATACATATATGTGTGTATGTGTGTGTATACACACACACACACACAGAGGGGGAGAGAGGGAGAGAGAGATTTATTATAATGAAGAAAATAAAAAGAGAAGATAAGGGAAACATAATATTTTCAATTAGACAACATGAATACCAACTCTTTGTGAATATTAAAACATTAGAAATGAGGCTGAAACTCTGTTTGACCATGTCCTAATCATGATTTATTTCCTTCTCCTCAGAAGCAACCATTGTTATTAGGGTCCATCTTTTCATGGAACATACTAAGCATTTATGGGCACAGACATATACACACATATATTCGAGAAAAATATATATGAATGTTAATTAAACAATGTCATGATGCAAACACCCTTGGGCAACCTGCTCTTTCTTTACTTAATATTTAGAAGATCTTTCTGTGTTTGGAGACACAGATCTACCTACCTTATTCTTTTTAACAGCTACATGAAATATAAATATACATAGTGTTTAGCCTTGATTATAATCTTACAACCCAGTGATACCCATTTAAAGGGAAACACTACTTTAAATAAAGGTTTTCAGCAGTCATTGCTTCTAGTTGCTTCTAACACTATTGAAATAATCTTAGTACCACATAGTGCTTTAAGTGCATAGACTCTAGAATCAGAATGCCAGGGTTCAAATCTTAGCAGTTTCCATGTCTGTAAAATAGGAATAATGCTAGTGAGTACCTTGTAGGGTTTTTTGAAATGTAAATATGTTAATAAATGTAAAATGCTTAGAATAGTGCTTTGTGCAATTGCAGCACCACAGAAATATTAAGCATTATTATTATTAGGCCTGTAGTTTATATGCATATGTTTTCTTACTATTTAAGAGAGAAACACTTAATGGAGCATATTCTATTGAACTATACAAGCAGTACACATAGTTTCATTCATCCCTTTCTTTTCTTTTCCTTTCTTTCCCTTCCTTCTTTTCCCTCCTTTGTTCTTGACAGAGTGCTTCACTTCCATGAAATGGGGCCTGACTTAAAATGGAATTCTGACACTCGGAAAGTTATGTGAACCTGGACAGGCTACTTAGATCTTTTGAGCATCAGTTTCCTTCTATATGAAATGAGCTGATACCATTTATGTGCAATACTTTTATTAGAATTAAACAACATAATGTGTGTGGAACTGCCTAGCACGATATCTGGTAATAAATCACAGCTTCCATTGTTGGTGGAAGAAGCTCTGGTAGACAGAGCCCGGACTTGGAGGGAGATACACCTGACTAAATCCTGGATCCCCACATAGCTGCTGCTTAGCTCTTCTGCATCTTAGCTTCCCCGTCTGTACATGAAATTCATAACAGCTTTCCAGGCTATTGTAGGAATGAATGTAACAGTACATGTAATGTCACCCACACTAACTGGCATATATAAGAACTGAACAGAGAAGTGTACTGAGATCAAAAGATGATTACCCTGAATGTCAGCATGGCAGAACATGGCAAGAAGTTTGCTTCGAACTTTTCTATAGGCCCTGACGTCATCTGGCTTCTTAGGTTTCTGGGTCTTTGTTTACAGGAAGGTAGAGGACTAACTGGTTGAATATGAAATACTGAAATATGAATACTAAAAACTATTATAATGCATAAGGATTATATCATGAGATCATAGCAATATACCTTTCCTGAGTGAGATGTAAGATATTTCTCTGAATGATATTTTTTTTCAACTGATATTTTTGTCCTCTCTCTCATAAGGGGAAATTATAGGACTTAGATACCAGGTGACAAACAAGTGTTGTCATGTTGGAAATGAACAGATGGAAGGCATCACATAGCTTAGGAGTCATTGTACATAGTAGCTCAGACTCCATTGTGTGATGGTTATTTCAGAGAAGCCTAACACGGTAACATCATGGCATTCAGTACTTCATTAAATAGATATTTTCCCAGTTCCTGTGATGTGCCAGGGTACGTTTTGGGTACTTGGAGATTAGAGCAGTTAAAAAAATTTATTAAAATTACTTCCTTACATACATCATCAACTCCTTTACTTCTCTTTTACTTTGTACTCTCTTGATGAAAGGATAACCTTGGATAAAGCCAACTTTTTATGATTCCTCACCTGTACCCTTGTGCAGATAAACCGGCCTCTAGAAAAACACACAAACTGATTGATCTAATTTTAAATTCCTGTCCGTGATCCTAAAGTGGGCTCCTAGTGCTGCAGACAGTCATTTTATAGTTCGTAGGCTGTTCCCTTTCCCACACTCCTGGTCAACAATTTCTCACCTCTCCTCTTTTCTCAAACCCCCTCACTTCTCACTCTTAGCTGATGACGTTGCTTCCTACATCATTGTGTTAGGTTCCAGAGGCTGCTGTAACAAATTACCACAAACACAGAAATGTAATCTTTCACAGTTCAGGAGACCAGAAGTCTGAAATTAAGGTGTCATCAGGACTGCACTCCCTCCAAAGGCTCAAGGGAGCCAGGGAGCCCTTCCTTGCCTCTTCTAGTTCTGGTGGCTCCAGGAGTTCCTTGGCTTGTATTTAAAAACTCCAATTTCTGTCTCAGTCTTGACATGAATATCTTCTTTATTCTCTCTTTGTTCCCTCCTTTTCTGTCTCTCTTTTTTTAATGTGATAAAATATACAGATCACAAAATTTACCATCTTAACCATTTTTAAATGTACAGTTCTTTGCCATTAAGAGCATTCACATTGCTCTGCAACCATCACCACCATCCATCTCTAGAACTTTTTCATCTTCCCAAACTGAAACTCTGTACACATTACACACTAACTCCCCATTTCCCCCTTCCCCCAGCCTCTGGCAACCACTATTCTACGTTCTGTCTCTATTAATTTGATGACCCTAAGTACTTTATAGGTACTTCATGTAAGTATAATCATATAGTATGTCTTTTTGTGACTGGCTTATTTCACTTAGCATAATGTCCTCAAGGTTCATCCATGTTGTAGCATGTGTCAGGATTTCTTCTTTTTGAAGGTGGAATTATATCCCATTTTATGTACATACATGTGACATTTTGTTTATTCATCTGTGAACGGTGAATTTTTTCCACATTTTGGTTATTGAGAATAGTGCTGCTATGAACATGAGTATACAAATATCTGTCCCTTTTTGGAGATAGAAGGTGAAATCATTCATGATTCTAAGGTAGAAATTAATGATGTAGTTGTTTATTGCCCTAGACACCGATATGTGAGCTATTACTACATTTTAGATAAGAGAAATCTCTACTCCATCACTACTGGAGGTATTACATTGCCTATTCTGCACATTTTCTGTATGAAAATTTTCATGAGAAAGGTTATGTAACTGGTCACTCCTTTTGTTTTCCCTTGCTATAAAGGAATGAAAAAAGACTTCGTTAATTTCTTGGCAATATTGCATCATTAGTCCTAGCAAAGTATGGTTTTATGGTTTTCTTACCTTGCTTTCCTCCATTATTTTAGTGACCTCATTAATGATTTATTATAAGAAGACAACATGCTTTAATGGCAAAATCAAGAGAAAAGAAGACAGGATACTAAATTGCAACTTGATTTCACTGCAGAATGAAGCAAATCCTTTCCTTGCTCCTGCTATCAATTCTCTTCTAGAAGCTATAAGTTCAGGGGTACCAAACTCATCCCCTGCACAGTTATTCAACCAGCTGTTCTGGATCACAGCAGAGAGCCAGGCATCTACTTGCTCACTCTGAATCCAAAACACAGTTTGCAAAATCCACACACTGAAGTGTTGTTGTTTTACTAATCAGTGATTCCTTACTCCATGGGTGTGTCTCATGCTTTAAACCCTAATCTAACCAGCTGGGATGTCAGCTCTTCAAGCCTAGAGCAGATTCACAGCCACATATTAGGTGCTTAATAAATAGCTATTGATTCAATAAGCTGAAATGAGAAGAGAGGAAGGGAGAAGGCTGCTGGTTGTAGTAATAGCAATGGTAATAACGAGTAAGAGAAGAGAGAAAAGAAGGTGTAATGGGAAAAAAGTACAGCTACCAGTTTCAAACTCAATAAAGGAAAAGAGTCCTAAACAACCTCCCAACCCTTGAAGGGTCAGTGTTTTAGAGAATATGTAATAATCTGGACACCACAATGAACTTCCTCCATCTTTTATCATAAAGATTTTCTTCAGGGACTATTACTCAGCCATAAAAAATAATGAAATAACACCATTTGCAGCAACATGGATGGACCTAGAGATTATCATACTAAGTGAAGTCAGTCAGAAAGAGAAAGACAAATGCCATATGATACCACTTATATGTGGAATCTAAAATATAACACAAATGAACTTATCTATGAAACAAAAACCGACTCACAGACATAGAGAAGAGACTTGTGGTTGCCAAGGTGGGGTGGAGGAGGGGTGGGTTGGGAGTTTGGGGTTAGCAGGTGCAAACTATTATATATAGAATGGATAAACAGCAAGGTCCTACTGTATAGTACAGGGAACTATATTCAATATCCTGATATAAACCATAATGGAAAATAATCTGAAAAAGAATATATATGTATAACTGATTCACATTACTGTACAGCAGAAATTAACACAACACTGTAAATCAGCTATACTTCAATAAAATAGATTTTTTTAAAAAAAGAAAAACAAAAAATACCCAAAACAAATATCTGTCCCTGCTTTCAGTTCTTTTGGATATGTACCCAGAATTAAAATCATTGGTCATATGGTAATTCTATGTTTCACTTTTTTTGAGGAACAACTTGTTATGGACTGAATGTTTGTGTTTTCTCAAAATTTCATAGGTAGAAATACTAACCCCCAATGTGATGGTATTAAGAGATAGGGCCTTTGGCAGGTGATGAGGTCATGAGGGTAGAGCCATCATGAATGGGATTAGTACCCTAATAAAAGAGACCCCAGAGAACTCTCTTGCCTCTTCTGCAATGTCAGATCACAGCAAGAAGATGGCCATCTAAGAATCAGGAAGCAGGCTTTCACCTGTCACGGGTTTGCCTGCACTTTGACCTTGAACTTCCCAGCCTCCATACTGTGAGAAATAAATGTTTATTGGTAAGCCACCCAGTCTATGATATTTTTGTTATAGCAACCATAATGGACTAAGACACTTTCATACCATTTTCCATTACAGTTATATCATTTCATATTCCACCAACAGTGCAGAAGTGTTCCAAGTTCTTCACATCTTTGCCAACACTTGCTATTTTCTGTTTTTTGTTTTTCGTATCCTGATGGATGTGAAGTGGTATCTCACTGTGGTTTTGATTTGCATTTCCCTAATGATTAGTGATGTTGAGCAACATATCACGTGTCTATTGCCATTTGTGTATCTTCTTTGGAGAAATAGCTGTTTAAGTACTTTGCCCATTTTTGAATTTGAATTTAGTTGTTGAGTTGTAGAGGTTCTTTATATATTTCTGGCTACTAACCCCTTACAGTTATATGATTTTCAAATATTTACTTTCATTCTGTGGGTTGTCTTTTCACTCTGTCAATAGTGTTCACTGATACACAAATTTTAAAATTTTGACGGAGTCCAGTTTATCTGTTTTTTCTTTTGTCACCTGTTCTTTTGGTGTCATGTCCAAGAAGTGATTTCCAAATTCATATCATGAAGTTTATCTTTCTAATCCACTGTGACAGATTTAAATATCATATGTGTGCATTTGACCCACAAGTCTTTTTAAATATTTGTTATAATTCTTCTGACTTAAAGTTCTGCCTCCTGGAATAGTCCTATGTGGATCTGTTTCTGATATCTCAAATTCAATATGCCCAAACAAGATATTGTTCTCTAATTCCCCTCCATCCATTCCTGGGTCTCCCACATCCATTGAATTTTTATGACTTGCATTTATTCTCTTCAAAATCACCTTCTCATTATATAAGAATCTATACTCCAACTCTACTAAGTCACAAAATATAACAAATGTCATCCTAAAACAAGGAATTACAACGGTTATTGGGGGTGGGGGAGAGAAAGCAGTGGAACTATTTGCTCTAAATGAATTTTATGCTGAAGCTAAATACATGAAACAAATCACACTGAAGCAGTTCTGGTTGAGGTGAGCAGGGCATAACTGGAATCCCACTTACTTAGAATCTCCATCTCCTGAGAGATGGTCCCCATGAAAGCTATTGCCCTAGAGGTTTCAGGAGACTGTTTACCCTGTTCTGTGGAAAGGAAAGGACCTGGCTTAGATTATAATCTAGCAATATCATAGGCATAGATATCATACTGTCTATACTTTGCATTAAGTAGAACAAAAAGAAGAAAATGTGTTAATGTATTTATTTCAATCAATATTGCCAGTTAGTGCAGTTAGTTACAGGTATTAGTTATAAATATTAGAATCTACTTAAATTAAGAGTAATGTATAAAACCTTTCTCCGTCTACTCCCTGCACCTCTGAGAGATGTAATATGTGTCATTTGTTTTGCACAGAATGCTAGGGTCATCCTTTACTGCCTACTCTAACAACCTAGGGAAGTTTATTCTGAGAAAACACTATCCATCCTTCAACAATTACATAGAGATGGGTCATCAATTCTGAAGACTGTGAAGGTTGACAGCATCACTTGAGAATGTGTGTTTTTCCTTCTGCTGTAAGTCTCCTATTCTCATAGCTAAACTAGTATGAAACGAAAACTTCCTGTGTTCTTGATTTCTGGCTTGCACTTGAAATTATACGGGAAATTAAAACCTTTCCAGCTAATCTGATCTGAAGAAGATGTAGAAGGAAACAATTTGAAATTCACTTTGTGTATGATATGACAGATTATAGAATTTGGGTGTCAGAGGACATGTGTATACATAATTTAACTAAAATTGACTGATAACATCCATAGTCATGAATGGTGTACATCCTTGCTTGCACTTTGCCATTATTCTACTTGCTTATTAGGTATAAAATGATGCCTTACTTTTGTTTTCATTGTATTTCTCTGAACACTAATTCTTTGAGCATTTGTTTTATATGCTTACTTCTTTTTTAAAAATTGCCCTTTTGTATTATTTTCCCAAATTTCTAATGTGGTTGTTCCTTTCCTTGTTGATTTGCAAGAGTATTTTGTATATTTTGATAAGGTTATCACTACCTTTTCAGTTTTAAATATTTTAAATATCTACTTCCATTCTATCCATACTGTTATTTACCTAACAGAAGCAGTGAACAGTCACATGTATTTTTTATTTACTTTTTTGCCTTATAGTTAATATTCCCTGTGTTTAACTTTAACAATCTATTCCTTATCCTAGGTCATAAAGACATTCTCCCTTTTTTTTTGTATTCGTCATTTTTTTCCCTCTCACTTATGTTTCTACTCCATTTCTGGAGTCTACCTTTGTGTGTAGTTTTAGGCAGGGATCCATGGTTGTGGTGATGGTGGAAGTGTGCTTCTTCTGAGATCTTCCATCTAGGAGAATGTAACTGACAGATGGCCCCAGCTTCTGTGCTCTGAGCCCTCCACAGCACTCATACTGAGACCATGCTTCCCACAGGCTTCTCCTGGCCTTGGACCAACACAGCAGGCTTGTTAAGGCAGGAATATTCCTAGGAAATGTGGGTCTTCTCTGATGGGTGACTTTAACTTGAGGACTCCCCATAGGCTTGGCCAAATTTTCTTGGACCTGCACTGCCATGTGAGACTGTTTCTAACTCTTCTCCCTTTCTCCTCTCCTGTACAAGTGTTGGACTTGAACTGCATCCTGAGGGGTCTCTTTGCCTCCTCCAACATGTATCTCATTTTCTTCACAGAAATTTTCCCCAATAAATCTCTTGTACCTCAAATCCAACTTTTGGGTCTGATTGAGTGAGCTCAGAAAATTGAGGACCAACAAACTCATTTCCCTGCCTATTGGGTAAAGAGGACATTCTGAGTGGTATGCAGGGCACAGATAATCCCTAGCATAAGGTGACAACTGAATTGCTAAAGACTTCACCAATGGTGATCTGGGAAAACTTCCTGGTGGAGGGGACCCTGTTGCAGGATGATGGTTCAGGCAATTAAAAGAGATGAGAAGGAAGAATGCCTACAAAAATAGTGGAATTGGCTGGTTACTGCTAAATTGTATTGTTGCCCCACAGAGAGATAAGGAGAAATGAGGGTTGTTTAAAATCAGTTAAAGGCTAAGCATGAGAGCCAGTTACAGAGAGACGCTTACCTCCTGCAGAGGAAGAGTAGACTAAAGATTTAATAGTTAGTTTCCCAGAGTTTGAATACTTAGTCAAAGCAGATCTGCTCTGCTTAGGTTGGGACCTGGTAGAGAAAAATCTGGGACCTTGAAATGTAAAATGGAGACAGGTGGATAGATATTGGTATTGGTCCTGCAGATTCCTTGAACCTCAGAGTTTGTAGAAGTAGTCCCTTGTTCCTTAGTAAGAGCTAGCCCTTCTCCCATGGTGAAAGATGCTGCAGAGCCCTCTCCCCCACAAGGCAACAGATGCCTCCTCAAGAGATATTCTCTCCTCCTCAATTGACAATCAGGCCAGTAACTCAGCTAGGAATGTGCTGAGCCTTCAAGGTAATACAGGGCAAGTAAGGGTGCTGGGGCACAGAGTAAAACTTAAAAAGCTTTTCCTTCAACTTTACTCTCATTAAATTCTAGGCTTCAGCCACCCACCCTTCCTACATACTCCCATTCAAGATGGCCCCATCTCCCAGTATCTCACTTTTGTTATGATTTCCTGATCTAGAATCCATGTTTACTTCTTTATTCTTAGTTTATCTGGTTTGATTGATTTGGAGAAGGGAGTAAGTATCCTATGCTAGTTTACCATTTTGGCAGAAACAAAAGCCCAGATATACTCATGTGATTGTGTGTGTGTGTGTGTGTGTGTATGCACACTATGTGAGTGTAAAAAATCATGCCATTTTTGAAAAATAAAAAGTGGGTAAGCCCTTTATAAGCAAACAGATATATCTGTTTATGTTTTTATACAGAAGGAACGATATGAAGGGATATATGACATTTTAAACTTGGGTTATTTTAAGAGGAAATTGGAGAGAGGTCGCCAGAGTTTTCTTTATACTACTCTATGTTTAGAAAACAGCTCATGTAACTTCATCTCCTGAAATGAAATTACAATAAAATATATTTTAAAAATAACATGGGGCTTCCCTGGTGGCGCAGTGGTTGAGAGTCCCCCTGCCAATGTGGGGGACACGGGTTCGTGCCCCGGTCTGGGAGGATCCCACATGCCGTGGAGCGGCTGGGCCCTTGAGCCATGGCCGCTGAACCTGTGCGTCCGGAGCCTGTGCTCCGCAACGGGAGAGGCCACAGCAGTGAGAGGCTCGCGTAACACACAAAAAATAAAAATAAATAAAAATAAAAATAACATGGACCAGGAGGTGGCAGCATATTAACACCTTTGGCCTAAGTTTCTTAGTGCCTTGCAGCATTTAAATGAACATAGGTGTGGGTCACAGTGATCTGTTGTTTCTGTATTTCTTAGATTCATCTATAATAAATCAATATTAACTGATTGTACAATCCAATCCTTGTTTTCTTTGGGTTGGCTTCTTGCTTAAATTATCATTTGATATTTTTTACCTTTGTGACTAAGTCACTCTGATACTCCTCCACTATTTGCTACTCTTGTGTTTGGTTGTCATTAACATAGCTTTTGGGGTTACAGGAAATTCCCTGTTGATTTAAAAAGCAACCAGAAACACTCGTTGATTCTTTAATATACCATTACTTGGGGAAGTTCTGGGATCTTTGTCTGAAGGAGATAGAAAAAAACAATTTCTACCTGTGGGTCCCTGGTGGGCCTTCTGTAGCTCATACAGATCCCGTCTCCACTAGTGGACCAGCACCCCCAGAGGAAGGAGAGTTGAAAAGTGGTCATGCTATGCCTGGTTAACCACACTCTCCAAAGGGTCTGCTACTTTTAACAGCAGTTACCAAAAACACTTCTGGCTCTTTATGTAGTCTTGAGAAAGGACTCAGTTTTATACAAAACTATATACCCATTGTCTAGAATACCCAATGTATGACACATAGAGGTTTAAGAAATGTTTGTTAGATGAATAGTTGATTATGCAAGTAGTTGTGTAGAATCCTCTGGGTCAGTGATGTCCGATAAGACTTTCTGCGATGATGAAAATGATGTATATCTGTGCTACCCAATATGGTAGCCACTAGCCACATGTAGTTATTTTGCGTTTAAAATGTGATTTGTATGACTGAAAAATAAATTTTTAATTGTATTTAATTTAAATTAATTTATATCTAAATAGCGCCATCTAGCTAGTGGCTACCATATTGGACAGTACAGATTTTAGTATACAGTAATGCTACATGATTTTCTATTCTCCACTCTGAAATGTTAGTGAATGATGGACTGAGCCATTCTGCCTCAGTTGATTATGTAATACTCTTTCAAATAGTATCTGTTTATGCATTTTGAGGATACTGAATAAATAAACATGAGGCAATTATGTAGGATTTATGTGCTTGACATTTATTTCACTAGCTACATATTTATATAGATATATCTCTACATAATCTCTCTGTATCTCTATATAGATAGATCTCTCTATCTACATCTATATCTATCCATACATACATACATACATACATACATACATTCATCCATCTAGAGATGAATTATTTGCTTGTAGCAACTCAGTCTTCAAACTGCCTTCTTTCTCCAGCAAGGTTCAGTTTCCCAATGATCTTAATTTGGCTAGGATTTTTTAGATATGAGTGTGATCATGATAGATGGTCTTTTATAGTTCTCAGTGCATCAGCATTACATAAAAGGGAAGAAGAAAGACATTTTCAAACTCATGTAAAGAAATTGTGGGTGCAAGATTTTTAAGAGTGACTCTTTTCCTCTGACTACTGACCCGATGGCAGTGGTTCTCAACTTGGGGCGATTTTGCCCCTCAGATGACATTTGGCAATGTCTGGATACATGTTTTTTTCTTTTTTGATAGCTGTAGGTTTTTATTGATGCCCTGTGTGAGGTTGAAGAAGTTCCTTCCTGTTTCTTTGTTTGTTGAGGAGGTTTTATCCTGAATGTTTTTTTTTTTCCTGAGTTGGTTACATTTATTGACATCATAAAACTGTGTAGGTATGCATAAAAACATTTATTAAAATCTGAATCAGAAAAGGTATGTCATCATTTTCTAAATTTGTTGACTGTTATGTTTTTTGTTTGTTTTTTTTTGAATTTTAATTAATTTATTTTTTATACAGCAGGTTCTTATTAGTTATCCATTTTATACATATTAGTGTATACATGTCAATCCCAATCTCCAAATTCATCACACCACCACTGCCACCACTTCCCCCCTTGGTGTCCATACATTTGTTCTCTGCATCTGTGTCTCAATTTCTGCCCTGCAAAACAGATCATCTGTACCATTTTTCTAGGTTCCACATATATGCGTTAATAAGACATATTTGTTTTTCTCTTTCTGATTTACTTCACTCTGTATGACAGTCTCTAGATCCATCCACGTCTCTACAAATGACCCAATTTCATTCCTTTTTATGGCTGAGTAATATTCCCTTGTATGTATGTACCACATCTTCTTTATCCATTCATCTGTCGATGGGCATTTAGGTTGCTTCCAGGTCCTGTCTACTGTAAATAGTGCTGCAATGAACATTGGGATGCATCTCTCTTTTTGAATTATGGATTTCTCTGGGTATATGTCAAGTAGTGGGATTGCTGGGTCATATGGTGATTCTATTTTTAGTTTTTTAAGGAACTTCCATACTGTTCTCCAGAGTGACTGTATCAATTTACATCCCCACAAACAGTGCAAGAGGGTTCCCTTTTCTCCACACCCTCTCCAGCATTTGTTGTTTGCAGATTTTCTGATGATGCCCATTCTAACTGGTGTGAGATGATACCTCATTGTAGTTTTGATTTGCATTTCTCTAATAATTAGTGATGTTGAGCAACTTTTCATGTGCTTCTTGGCCATCTGTATGTCTTCTTTGGAGAAATGTCTATTTAGGTCTTCTGCCCATTTTTGGATTGGGTTGGTTGCTTTTTAATATTGAGCTGCATGAGCTATTTATATATTTTGGAGATTAATCCTTTGTCCGTTGATTCATTTGCAAATATTTTCTCCCATTCTCAGGGTTGTCTTTTTGTCTCGTTTGTAGTTTCTTAGCTGTGCAAAAACTTTTAAGTTTCATTAGGTCCCATTTGTTTACTCCAGGAGATGGATCCAGAAAGATCTTGCTGTGATTTATGTCAAAGAGTGTTCTCCCTATGTTTTCCTCTAAGAGTTTTATAGTGTCCAGTCTTACATTTAGGTCCCTAATCCATTTTGAGTTTATTTTTGCATATGGTGTTAGGGTGTGTTCTAATTTCATTCTTTTACATGTAGCCATCCAGTTCTCCCAGGACCACTTAGTGAAGAGTCTGTCTTTTCTCCATTGTATATCCTTGCCTCCTTTGTCGTAGATTAGTTGACCATAGGTGTGTGGGTTTATCTCTGGGCTTTCTATCCTGTTCCATTGATTTATATTTCTGTTTTTGTGCCAGTACCATATTCTCTTGATTACTGTAGCTTTGTAGTATAGTCTGAAGTCTGGGAGCCTGATTCCTCCAGCTCCATTTTTTCCCCTCAAGACTGCTTTGGCTATTCGGAGTCTTTTGTCTCCACACAGATTTTAAGATATTTTGTTCTAGTTCTGTAAGAAATGCCATTGGTAATTTGACAGGGATTGCATTGAATCTGTAGATTGCTTTGGGTAGGAGAGTCATTTTCCCAATATTGATTCTTCCAATTAGCTTTTAGTTTTATTGATCTTTGCTATTGTTTTTTTTGTTTCTATTTCATTTACTTCTGTTCTGATCTTTATGATTTCTTTCCTTCTGCTAACTTTGGGTTTTGTTTGTTCTTCTTCCTCTAGTTCTTTTAGGTGTAAGGTTAGATTGTTTATTTGAGATGTTTGTTGTTTCTTGAGGTAGGATTTTATTGCTGTAAACTTCCCTCTTAGAATGGCTTTTGCTGCATCCCATAGGTTTTGGATTGTCGTGTTTTCATTGTCATTTGTTTCAAGGTATCTTTTGATTTCCTCTTTGATTTCTTCAGTGATCTCTTGGTTATTTAGTAAAGTATTGTTTAGCCTTCATGTATTCATGTTTTTTACGTTTTTCTCCCTGTAATTGATTTCTAATCTCATAGCATTGTGGTTCAGAAAAGATGTTTGATATGATTTCAGTTTTCTTAAATTTACTGAGGCTTGATTTGTGACCCAAGATGTGATCTGTCCTGGAGAATATTCCTTGTGCACTTAAGAAGAAAGTGTAATCTGCTGTTTTCGGATGGAATGTCCTATAAATATCAATTAAATCTATCTGGTCTATTGTGTCATTTAAAGCTTGTGTTTCCTTATTAACTTTCTCTTTGGATGCTCTGTCCATTGGTGTAAGTGAGGTGTTGAAGTCCCCCACTATTATTGTGTTACTGTCAATTTCCTCTTTTATAGCTGTTAGCAGTTGCCTTATGTATTGAGGTGCTCCTATGTTGGGTGCATATATATGCATAATTGTTATATCTTCTTCTTGGATTGATCCCTTGATCATTATATAGTGTCCTTCCTTGTCTCTTGTAACATTCTTTATTTTAAAGTCTATTTTATCTGATATGAGTATTGCTACCCCAGCTTTCTTAAATTTCCATTTGCGTGGAATATCTTTTTCCATCCCCTCGCTTTCAATCTGTATGTGCCCCTAGGTTTGAAGTGGGTCTCTTGTAGACAGCATATATATAGGTCTTGTTTTTGTATCCATTCAGAGAGCTTGTGTCTTTTGGTTGGAGCATTTAATCCATTCACATTTAAGGTAATTATTGATATGTATGTTCCTATGACCATTTTCTTAATTGTTTTGGGTTTGTTTTTGTAGGTCTTTTTCTTCTCTTGTGTTTTCCACTTAGAGAAGTTCCTTTAGCATTTGTTGTAGAGCTTGTTTGGTGGTGCTGAATTCTATTAGCTTTTGCTTGTCTGTAAAGCTTTTGATTTCTCCATCGAATCTGAATGACACCCTTGCCGGGTAGTGTAATCTTGGTTGTAGGTTCTTCCTTTTCATCACTTTAAATATACTGTGCTACTCCCTTCTGACTTGTAGATTTTCTGCTGAGAAATCATCTGTTAACCTTATGGGAGTTCCCTTGTATGTTATTTGTCGTTTTTTCCATGTTGCTTTTAATAATTTTTCTTTGTCTTTAATTTTTGTCAATTTGATTACTGTGTGTCTTGGCATGTTTCTCCTTGGCTTTATCCTGCCTGGGACTCTCTGCCCTTCCTGGACTTGGGTGGCTATTTTCTTTCCCAAGTTAGGGAAGTTTTCAACTATAATCTCTTCAAATATCTTCTCATCTCTTTCTCTCTCTCTTCTCCTTTTGGGACCCCTATAGAGCGAATGTTGGTACATTTAATTTTGTCCCAGAGGTCTCTTAGGCTATCTTCATTTCTTTTCATTCTTTTTTCTTTACTCTGTTCTGCAGCAATGACTTCTACCATTCCGTCTTGCAGGTCATTTATCCGTTCTTCTGCCTCAGTTATTCTACTATGGATTCCTTCTAGTGTACTGTTCATTTCAGTTATTGTATTGTTCATCTCTGTTTGTTTGTTCTTTAATTCTTCTAGGTCTTTGTTAAACATTTCTTGCATCTTCTCAATCTTTGCCTCTATTGTTTTTCCAAGGTCCTGGATCATCTTCACTACAATTATTCTGAATTATTTTTCTGGAAACTTGCCTATCTCCACTGCATTTAGTTGTTTTTCTGGAGTTTTATGTTGTTCCTTCATCTGGTACATAGTCCTCTGCCTTTTCATTTTGTCTATCTTTCTGTGAATATGATTTTCATTCCACAGGCTGCAGTGTTGTAGTTCTTCTTGCTTCTGCTGTCTGCCCTCTGGTGGATTAGGCTGTCTAAGAGGCTTGTGCAAGCTTCCTGATGGGAGGGACTGGTGGTGGGTAGAACTGGCTGTTGCTCTGGTGAGCAGAGCTCAATAAAACTTTAATCTGCTTGTCTGCTCTTGGGTGGGGCTGAATCTCATCCTTGTTGGTTGTTTGGCCTGAAGTGACCCAGCACAGGTGGGGCTCATGGTGGACTCTGGGAGGGCTTAGGTCAAGGAGTACTTCCCAGATCTTCTGCTGCCAATGTCCTTCTCCCTGTGGTTAGCCACAGCTGCAACCCCCCACCTCTGCAAGAGACTCTCCAACACTAGCAGGTAGGTCTGGATGAGTCTCCTATGGGGTCACTGCTCCTTCCCCCTGGGTCCTGATGTGCACACTACTTTGTGTGTGCCCTCCAGGAATGGAGTCTCTGTTTCCCCCAGTCCTGTCAAAGTCCTGCAATCAAATCCCGCTAGCCTTCAAATACTGATTCTCTGGGAATTCCTTCTCCCGTTGCTGCATCCCCAGGTTGGGAAGCCTGACATGGGGCTCAGAACCTTCACTCCAGTAGTTGGACTTCTGTGGTATAATTGTTCTCCAGTTTTTGAGTCACTCACCCAGCAGTTATGGGATTTGGTTTTATTGTGATTATGCCCCTCCTACTGTCTCATTGCGGCTTCTCCTTTGTCCTTGAATGTGGGGTATCTTTTTTGGTGAGTTCCAGTGTCTTCCTGTCAATGATTGTTTAGCAGCTAGTTGTGATTCCAGTGCTCTCGCAAGAGGGAGTGAGTGCACATCCTTCTCTGCCATCTTGAACCAATATCTTTAATATTGTTCTTTTTTTTATTTTAAAAAGCAAAGAATTTCTCAAAGGACATTAAAATCTTATTTTTTTTGATATTTTAATTATATTTATGAATTTCAGAAGGGGGTTAAAATATAATAGTTCTTATACAACATATATTCTGTTTTCAGTGTATCAACTAAATGCATAATTTAGAAAGATCACAAACAGCCTTATATATTCTAAACTGGCATGAGGGTGAGAAAACACTTTTTTACTTGCTCCATCTTTCCATGCCTGCAAACTTACACAATTTTACCTCAGGCTCTATGTTTTTCCTCCCTTTCTCTGTAATTATGTCATTTTCACATTAAATTTTCCAATTAAAATCCAACATGTTAGACTTTTCGAATCTTAAATAAAAAATTGTTAACATCGTTTCCTGAAATAAAGAATATTAACATTACCAAGTTTATATTTTCTCCAGTGGTAGAGAAAAAAAAAACTCTTAAATTCACAACTCAGAATAATTTCTGGAATTGGAAACCACAAATCTGAAACAGATATTTTAAACATGAAATAAAATTAAACTTACTGATACATCATCCACTGTTGAGAATGCACACTCTTCCACCTCTATGCTTCTTTGTGATTTCTCATCAAATAAGTAGCATCTGGACATTCTTTCAGACTTTTAAGGTGACTAAAGAAAGAATATACTTAAGGATTTAAAATAAACTAGTTTAACAAGTTTAGATGGTAAACTTTAACCAATAGTATGGTTTGAGGTGAAGAATCACTTGATAATCTTTGTTTTAGGAAGTAAATATTTCCTGATTCTGGCTAATTAAATGAGAAACAATATAATGTCCAAAACCTAAGCAAAACCCTTGAATACTTGGAGCAGTTTTGTATTTGTCTTTCAAGAGATGGCACTCTTTGTTCTGAGTCAGTACGTTCTGGTCTTCAGGCTATGCCTTTTCTCCTTTTAGAGGCAAGTGTGAAACAAGATCAGAGACTTTCATAAAAGGTTTGATAGCCCTTGACTTGCTTTTCTTAGTGCAATGGTACCTGTCTGGGTCTGGCCCAGTAATTCTTTTGTATCTGCTTAAAGGGGAATCCAGCTTTAAGGTGGGAAAGTGAAAATGTATTTGTGCCAACTGCAATTTTCAAGGACTTCCCCAACTCTCCTTGTGATTTCCTTTGTAGCTACAGCAGTGCCTACTTTTATTGACTTTGAGTTTTCATTTCTGTCCATCAGATCTTTTTTTTTTTCCCCACTGTGTCTTTGCCCACATGCCTAGAATATTGTTTTCCTTCTTTGTAATACAGTTCTCAATTAAAAATCCACTTCACTGTAAGATTCAAGACATTTAGTTAGAATCTTATTACACAGGGTCCTGGATGTTTTCCTGTAATTTCCCTACTGTCCAAATAGCCCTTGACCCATGCTTTCCCTTCAAGCAGGAACCTAGTTTTAGTTTTCTTTATTTTCAAAATATTCCTCCTTTTAGACAGTGGAAGATTTGAGGCCAGAAACTGTGATATCTTTGAATGAATGCACTTATTATCACCTCTGTAAACACTTTGACATTAAATGTTTACTGAATCTTTCTTTTAGTCAATTTGACAATCAACAATTAAATTCATATTTCAATACCTCTTTTGAGAAGAAGTTTTTGGCAAAACAGGCACATAAAATTACAATGAATAAATTAACATTTGGGAAAATGTTCAAATTGGCTAATAAATAAAAATTCTATACCTTTGTCAACTTTTTACTAATGTTTGACAACTTACTACAATCTTAACCACTTAAAATGACAGCCATTTATTATTTGTTTTTATTCTGTTTGTCAGAAGTCCAGGTGGGCCCAACTTTGTTCTCTGCTTACTGTTTAAAGGCTAAAAGCAAGAAGTGGGCTCAGTTGGGTTTCTATCTGGAGGCTGTGGTAAAGAATCACTTGCTAGCATATTTAGTCTGTTGGTAGAATTAAGTTCATTTCAGAAGGACTAAGGTCCCTGTTTTTTTGCTCCCTATCATCTTGGGCTTCCCGCAGTTTCTGGAGGCTAACTGAATTCCTTGGTAAATGGTCCCCTCCATTTTCAAGCCAACAGTGGTGCATCTTCTCACACTTGGAATCTCTGATTTTTCTGCTACCAAGAAGAGAAAATTCCCTGCTTCTAAGGGACTCTGCTTCTAAAGGATTAGACTTAAACCCACCTGGAAAAACCTCCTTTTTTATTAACTCAAAGTCAGGTGATTAGTAACCTTAATCATATCTACAAAACTCCTTTTGCCATGTAATGTAACATAAGCATGGGTATGATTTCTCATTATATTCACAGTAAGATAAGGGCAGAAGATCTTGGAGGACCATTAAAAAAAAAAAGAATTCTGTCTACCACAATACTAAAAAAAAAAAAGATTGTTTTCCCCCTTTTAAACTATATGTTTAATAATGTTAGATATTTAGTAAAAATTCAACATTCACGTACTCTGGGGGTATAGTCAGTTGGTACAACTCTTTCAAGAATGCAAACTTATTAAAGTGGTAAGGAGGGAAGAACTTTTATGTGAAGGGATTCATGTGTACATGCAACATTATAGTGTGTTTAGAGCACTAGAATACCTCTTTAAAAAATGAAAATTAAGAATAGCAAAAGGAAAGAAGCCAAGATGAGAGATTAAAATGGAAAATAGGAAGGGGATAATCATGGAAGTTTTGTACATCTAGAAACTATGTTTTGTCTTTACCCTATAGGTTAAGGTCTCATCATTTCTTTTTATGCCATGTCCATGGTCATCTTTGGCTGTCTGGTGAAGACTATGGACCCCTTCTCATAATAATGTTTTTAGATACATAAAATAAAATACATAGAATTATACTAAAACCAGTATATGGTGATGTGGTTATCAAAATAATTTTGAAATTTTTGAATAGAAATAAATATGCTTCTCTTTTAACATATTAAATAACAGCATTTAGCAATGAGTCTAGTAACAATTTCAAAGTTGCAATGAGAATAAATATATTTTGATACATATGCAACAACTATTAAATGAAACTAAGATATCTATGATTTCTCTTGGTGACAAAGTCACTGATACAACTTATGTTACTGGGTTGTTGGGGTTTTTTTTGCCTATTTTATAATGGAAAGAAATAGTAAGTTTCTGTTAAAAGTTAGTGAAGATAAAGAAGATTTTTTTTCCTATCCAAGTTGTGCTCTAGATTAAGTACATCTTCTGTAGGAGTTTTCTAGATTAAGTACATCTTCTGTAGGAGTTGGAGAAATTAGAGGTATTTGAAATTAGAAATGCAGGGACATGGACTATAGGACTTCAAGATTAGAGAAAGAAGATCATTTTGAGGTTCTTCCAACAGTTTAGAAGGAGATGATGGAAGTGGAAAAGAAGTTAAGATCATTTGGATTTATGAGTTCAAAGAATTGAGGCTGGGTGTGGATTATCTACTTGGATGTTGAAACTGACAACAATGAAGATAGGAGTCAGATACATAGGTCCATTCTGAGCAGGTGCCTAGTACCTCAGTTAATGTGGGGGGTGTCCAGAGCTTGGAAGTGATTAGGAGGGTCAATATGTGGTACGGTTAGAGGCATGAGCCTATATACTAAAAATAGTTTATATTTTTATACTATTGTGCAGCAGTAATTGTTGGAAGACTACACAAACATTTGGAAGCTTTTAAATGGGTGTTGGAAAAATTTTGACTTAGAGCCAGGGAGAAAAAGCAATCACTTGAGAGGGTTACAATGAAAGGGTGTGTTAGATAGGGACATCCAGACTTGAGTAAGAGGTTGAGGGAGCATTCCATGAAAGGTTGAAGGTATAGGAACATTCTGATAAAAAAAAAAAAAAAAAAGAAAGACTAAGTGGAATCAGCTGAGAAAAAGGGTAGTAGTGAGGTGTTAAACCAGTGGGAAAGACAATGAGCAGTGTAGTGAGAGGGAAAAGAAACCACAGGCATTATGAGAAAGAAGCAAAGCAGAGGTAAGGATACGTGATCACAGTGGGCTTCATTTGGTGGAGTGCAAGAGGGTTCATGGAGTGAGGAAGGGTAAGACACCATACTTTATGATTCATGACCCTGGTGAAAAATTTAGTTGCTAGCAGGCTATCCTAATGTTCTGGGCAAGGTCTATGTGGTGTAACTATTTAATGTATCAACTCAAAGATAGCCATTAGAAGTGATAATAATACCAAACATTTGGTCATTGGAAAATATATAGTGTCAGATGGAGAAATACATAATTTTATATATGCTATTGTGTCAATTTTGTCAAATATATGTAGGTATATATACAAGAATAGGAAGGTAAAAAATAAAAATAGTTGTAAGTTGATACAATTGTGTGCCCTCTCCTTCTAAAAAGTATTAGTTATAATGTTCCCACAGGGTTTTTTTGTGTGTGTGTAGTGGGATAAGTAAATCCCATTAATTTCCTTTAATTAAAAAAAAACTTTTATTCTGTAATGCAACTATGTTTTTTCCTACGAAACTTTTATAAAGTGGCTGTGGCTTAATATTTGTCTTTCCAATGGCCTTAACTTTCAGGTTCTATTTATTTCTCCTCTCCACTTTTAAATTCTTCTTTTCTTCAAAGTGCCTTTCAGCCTATTCATTCAACTTCCTAATCCTCTTTCCCTAAGGATTATTACTTGTAGGACAAACACTAGAGGATTTAAAAAATTATCCCAAGAATTCAGTAATCTCCACCTAGATCTAAACAGGAAAATATGGGTTTGAGGTTCAGCAGAAAGTACTAGTTTTTAACACAGATGAAGGGTAGCTGAAACCATTAGGAAGGTAATCCTATGCATTTCTGAAATTTCTCCTCCTGAAAACATTTCTTAGGGGGGCATCTGAACATCTTGCATGGAGAGCACTGACATTTGGGAATGCAGAGAGAAGAAAGATCTAACAGGGTGATCTCCTCATCTCCAAAACTAAATTTTAAATAAAAGTTGGGACATAGATTCTAATAATGGAACAAAATGTATAAAAATAGAACTTCACAGGAAACCTATGACATCTGGTTAGTATACTCACAATTACATAGCTCTGTGACTTAAGTTAAAGAATCTTTAATAATTCAGAATGTAGACTAAGATATTACTAAGCAGAGTCTTTAAAATATACTTTGTTAAATTCTGACTTTGGAATGATTTTGGTATTTTCCATTGTCAGCTATGTAATAACTTTAACAATGTTCCCGGTTGATTTTTTCTTTTTTTTAATTTTTATTGGAGTATAGTTGATTTACAATGTTGTGTTAGTTTCAGGTGTACAGCAAAGCAAATCAGTTATACATATATATAATATATTATATATAAATATCTCCACTCTTTTTTAGATTCTTTTCCCATATAGGTCATGACAGAGTATTGAGTAGAGTTCCCTATGCTATACAGTGATTGATTATAGAATTCTCCAACAAGTTGTCATAAAATATGCTGTAAATAAAATGAGTTGGGACTATATTCAGTCTTAAAGCTATCAAGTGAACAACAATTAATTTGATTTGCTTGGTACTTTTCTTTTTGTGATAAATTAATATTAACCATATGAGCTGTATTATATATTATTTCTCTTCAAGAAAATGCTAAATATAATTTCAACAAAATAGTGGTATTTGCAAAATACATAAAGCAATACTAATGATAATGCTGACATTGTATAAAAACAATGACAATCTTAGTGCATGTGCAGCATCAGCTGTGCTGATACCAATTTATAATAATATACTTTGCACTTTTCAAACAGTTTGAAACATTCTCTGAATTTGGACTTTAATTTATTATTCAAGAGGAAAGCCTCATAACATCGTGAGGAGATAGATTAAGTTCCATTTAACAGGATAAGGACAGTTGGGAGTAAAGATGTATTTCTCTTCTTAATTGTGTGACAAGATTACATTTTTCTCATTTCTTATTAGCCATAGTTAAAACTTTCAGGCAAGAAAAATACTGAAACCTGTAAAAGAATGTTTATTGTAAGTATTTACAAAATCATCTTAATCAAAACTTTAGTTTGCTGCATTTTAGTGTGCTTCCTGTAGTTTTGTTTATAAAACAGATTTTCTAATAAGGCATTAAAAAGAGCAAAGTTCAAAACAAACTTTTGTTGTTTCAGCAGGGTTTGAACTATTTTGCTGCTCCTTATTTTAAAATATGGTATATAATTTATACCACATCAAGTCTTTAAATTACTTCATAAGCTTAGTGTGGAGGGTGAGAAAGGGATGGGGTAAGATATAGATTTGGAGGGTAAACTTTCTATGGAGTGTTCTGACCTGCCAATTTAATTGGCTCTGCAGCTTTGCCTATGTTAAAATCATCCTTCATTTCCTTAGGTATAGTTGGATATAGTTTTAAGTGGTATTATTTGTCTTAACCATAAAACTGGCTTGGTTAAATGATATACTTTGCTAAACACCATGTGAGTTTAACTTACATTTTTTCCAAGGAGAAACATCTGTTTGGCAACAATCATTTAATCCCAGTGACTTCTAGAACTGCAATATCCCTGCCTAGTGAATGTGCATAACACAGAGTAGTGCAGAGAAGACTGAACTGGATGAAAGAGCTCCTGGATTCTGTTCCTCTACTGGCTATCACCTACTGTATTCTTCGGGGAAATTCTCTTGGCTTTGATTTCACATGAGTCAAAAAAGGAGGTTGATATAGACAGTCTTTTAGGTCTCTCCCAGCTCTAACAGCTATAATTCTGGCATTAACTTCAATAATTTGTAACACGTTTATTTTTCATTTCCATGATGGCATGAAGGAATGCCTTGCACACATCCCCTCTCTGTCAAATAAATATATGAACAAAGCAATAAGTTCACTGGGCGATTGCTATTAATATATTTTTGTTCTTATTGTTATTGAATCATGAAGATTTAACTGAGAGGTGGTTAAGCATTGCAATAAGTTTTGTTCAATTCTTACTCTAGTATTAAAAACTAACCCTTTAGTTCTCATGGCATTCCACAGAGGTTATGTGCTGTATCATTTACTGTCAACCTAATGAATTTGACCTTTATTTTATTTTATTTTATTTGCGGTACACGGGCTTCTCACCGTTGTGGCCTCTCCCGTTGCAGAGCATAGGCTCCAGGACTCACAGGCTCAGCGGCCATGGCCCATGGGCCCAGCTGCTCTGCGGCATGTGGGATCTTCCCAGACCGGAGCACGAACCTGTGTCCCCTGCATCAGCAGGTGGACTCTCAACCACTGCACCACCAGGGAAGCCCTGACCTGTCTTTTAAAACGAGTCAAATTGTAGAATTTTTTACCTATGAAAAGATATATCATTATAGCAGTCATAGCATAAGAGACAAAACCCAGGTTTTTTTTAAACCACAATATATATGTAAAATTCACCAAGCAATAATACTGATAAATAAAAATGCTAACACTAAAATAAAAAAGGCACCTTCTTTATAATCTTAATGCATTTGCAGCATCATCTGTACTGATATCAGTTTGCAATAATATACTTTGCATTTTTTAAGCAGGTTTTAAATATTTGACTTTTCAACTTTATTATTCAACAGGAAAGCCTCACAACAATACCATGGGGTAAATAGCTTAATGTCTCTTATGGTAGATGGAAAATATGAATCAAAAGTTATCGCGTGATTCCCATAACACCAGTCAATAAGTCAGGATCAAACTAGAAATAGGATACATAAATCCTATTTTAAAATCTACTTTTCCATTTCTTAGATTTTCCTGTAGCCTTTTGCATTTCTCATTTGTGTTAAAATGTCATTGAGTTGAATTAAACTAATCATATAATTATTTAAATAAGTATATAGTTTCACAGACATTTGCAAAAAGTTATCACAGTCTTCTGAAATATAAATAGAGGTACACAAAAGCACATATCCATTCTTATAGAAACTAATTAGTAGAAAATAATTTTTTTGTAGGCAGATTTGTTTTCTTGTTTTTACCAAATGATGCATTAGGCTTTAACATAAAAAAAGATATATCATCAGTCAAACAGATCTTGAATATGCTAAATATTCTCCAGAAAGCTTTGGCTTTTTCTGTACGTACAAAAGGAAGCATAAGAATTTAAATTTTTACTCTGTTTTTCCTGTTGATATTTAACTGTTAGTAGTCATCAACTCAGAAATTTGGTGACCTTTTCTTTTAAAAAGTGTGTGTGATGACCCTTTCATGTTTATTATATCTTAATATTGATATTAAATAATAACTAGGAGTTTTTTAGTTATATTTATCTTGTTTGCATATATTACATATAGCACATATACATGTAAATTAAAAGTTTTAGTTATTAAAGAAACTAAGAGGCTAAACTTTTCTCCAGTAAATCAGAGCAACAAGTCTAGTGTTTGAGGTCTTACATTTGAGACCTGGATGTGAAAACAGCTGCATCTGTAGTCACAACCCTGGTGACAGATGACCTTGTATCCTATGACTACTTGTGTATAAGAAGCCTTGGTTCAATATACATTACTGAGACCTAAAAAGTGATTTTGAAAACCTAGTAATTCACCTAATTGTTTTTACAATGTAATTTTAAGTATTCTGAAATCAAATACATGATTTTAAAGAAGATACAGTTTTTTAAAAGTATATTGTTTTATTGAGTCTTAAACAAATGAATAATAGTTGATAGCCCCTAGTCTATATTGAGAGCCTGCTGTGTACAGACACTGTTCCAAGTAATTTACTTGTAAGCATGCATTTAATCCTCATGATGATCTTAGGTAGGTACTATTTTTATTCTCACTGCAGAAATGAAAGAACTAATGCACAGAGATGTTAAGGACACAATTTATACGTGGCAAAGCCAATGTTCAAGCTCAGGCAGCCTGGTGCCAAAGCCTGTGCTCTCCACCCCTAGACTTGGGGCTGGTTTAAGCCCCAACGTCATTCACTCATTTGACAAATTAAGTTTATTTACATTAAAACTCATAGAGACATTCCTTTCCATTATAACAAACCTTTATATAATGTATAATATATGCCAGGCACTATCCTAAGTGCTTTGTACAAATCAACTCTCCTAACCTGACATTCTGGTAGGCATCTGACTTGACAGAGAATTGAAGACTTATAAAAGCACCATATGCTAATGTAGGTATATCTAAATAAATAATTGGATGTCTCATTCCAACAAAAATCTTGCTGTGGCCTCTCCCGTCGCAGAGCACAGGCTCCGGACGCACAGGCTCAGCGGCCATGGCTCACGCGCCCAGCCACTCCGCGGCATGTGGGATCTTCCCGGACCGGGGCACGAACCCGTGTCCCCTGCATCGGCAGGCGGACTCAACCACTGCGCCACCAGGGAAGCCCTAGAGTGCTTGTTTTGTTATTAATCATTTGAAACTCAACTCTTCTAGCCTTGGTCCCATTGGTTCCTTTTATCTTCTACCCATGGAAGAGTGTTCCCAAGAGTTGTCTTTATTCTCCTTTTTTGGTCTAACTCCAAATGATGCATGGATGGCAAGATGCTGTTAAAGAATAAATCAGAAATGCTTAGTAACAATACAACATGCATCCTGAAGCTAGTGCTTGTGTGTATAACCCAATGTTAACAGCAAGTTCAGATACATTTAAACATCTTTTAAATGGCGACTCTTGTGGTTAATGATAATGATCCGTATTACTATTTATAAACCCAGGTTAGAGTTCAAATTATATTACAAATCCCACACTTCTCCATTCTAGCCATTGAATGTCCAGTCATCAGTCCTAGAATGTTGAAGCCCTGAATCCTCAGGGATGATTGCTGTTTGATATTTTGCTATATGAATCCCAAGTGCTCCAAGTAGTGTATAAGGTAAGATTTTGACAGCCCTGGCAGCTCTTCATATCCTGTGGAAAGTGATGTTCCCCATCTTCACTTGGGGGAAAGCATTTATAAATATTCATCTGATTAATAAGATCACAGTTCTCTTGTGAGAGAGGAGTTGGTGCTACTTGTCATTTGCTGTGTCTTCTTCGCTTAGGGTAGAGAAATACTTCTGTCACGTGTATACAAAGTCCACCTCATGATATTAGATTGGTCTGACTCTGAAGTACTTCTTGACATCCAGCACAAGCACTGATTCAAACCACAAGAATATAAATAATATACAATATGCAGGAGTTTTAGCTCTGTGTGCCATGGATAAAATTCATGGTCAATTCACACTAGATACCAGTCTTTGAGGCAATCCAGCCTCGATACTGACTCACTCTTGTGTAGACCCCAGGTTTTTTGGGAAGAGCACATGATTGTCCCCAACTTACTATACTGACAAGGTACCAGATGTCATGATTATCATAAACCAGAGGTCCACCACAATCTCCCTAGAGAAAAAAATATATTTAAAATTGTTAACATCAATAGGAAGGTCACTGCAGTCATCTCTCTTCCACAGGAAAAATGGAAACTGGTACACAGAACATGCAGCCAAACTAGAGACAGATTATATGATGTTTCTCTCAACTGAGTTAAAATTTTGTGCTAAACTTTAAAGTGAATTGTTTTCTAGAAAGACTAACACTCATTCATATGGAATGGTTACATTATTTCTGGTTCAGCATCCCTAGATTTTTTTGCTAGTATTATTAGACGCTTTAAGCATGGGGTTTAGTAAGCATTTATCTAAAATATTTAACATGAGGTTGGTATTTGTGCCTAGGTAGAAATTTTCTGTGATCTCTTCTGAATGTCTTAGCTTGACTGTATTTTATGGACCTAATCTTGGTCTCCTTTTCTGTTACTCACCTAGTTCTAATTTATGTTTGCTTTCTGAATTTTATATAGATTAAATCTCTTTTGGATCAAGGAAGATTAAGTAAATAAACAGTTGTAAGTGTAGAGATTAAAATTGTGGTCTCAGTAGTTGAACTGCCCAAGTTTCAGGTCTAGTTCTATTAATTACTGGTTGTGTAACCTGAGGTAAGATACACAGGGTAACCTCTCTGTGCCTCTTTCACCTCCTTCATTTATTTTTTCTTCTATCAGCTATTTATTGAATTCCTATTATGTGTCCCAGGCATTCTGATGGACATTGAGGATAAAACGATGACCAAAAATGAACGGTCCCTATGCTCATAGAGCTTGACATTTAGGTTAAAAAAACCACAATATTAAATAAGCCTACAAATATGCAAAATGACAACTGTGATAAGTGCTATGGAAACACACAATGGGGGATTCGACTAGTCAGGGAGGAAAGGGATGTTTGCCTTGATGAGATGTAATTGAGCTGATATCTAAAAGAAGAGGAGGAAATCATGAAAAGAAAGGTGTGGATAAAATGTGTTCTAGACAGAGGGAACAGCATGACAAATGCTCTGGGCATGAAGGAGCCTGGCATATGCAAAGGCCTGTAGAAAGGGGGACTGGAGAGAAGACAGCAACAGAGCAAGTGGTACATAATGAGGCCATAGAGGTAAGGAGAGACTAGTCTATATGGAGCCCTATGGGTCTTTTACAGACGGTTTTGATTTTTATCATAAGATAAAAGCAAAGGTAAACCACTGAAGTTTTAAGTGTTTTAAGGAGGGGGTTGACATGATCAGATTACATCTTGTTAGAAACTGTCCTGGCATTCATTTGACTAATGCACTAAAGGAGCATAAGAATGAATATAAGGGAGATAAACTAGATGGTTAATGTGGTTGGGGGTTGGAGGGAAGGGAAGGGGAGGAGAGGGAGGTTGAGAGAAGAGAGAAAGGCAAGAGATGGCGGAGAGAGATTTTAGGAGGTAAAACCCATGGGATTAGGTAATCAATTGGATATGGGATAAAGAGAGAAATTAGAATGATTTCTAGACTCTGGCTTATTTAACATAATGAAAGGGAATTCCATTCATAGAGGTACAAAACATAGGAAGAAGATCAGGTGGGGAGGGGAATAAGAACAGAATCATGTACAACATTTGAATCTGAGATGCCTTTGAAACATCCAACTGGAGCTGCCAAGTAGGAATAGAATATATAAGTCTGGAGATCAAAAAGGAGGTTAGGACTAAAAGTATAAATGTATGAAACATCAACAAAAAGATGATAATTGAAGGTATGAGAGAGAATTAGATTCTCTGGGGAGAAAGTATAGAGTGAAAAAAGAAACAGGCATAGGATAGATTAACATGTATTAGATGGGATTAAGAGAATGAGCCTGAAAAGGAGACAGAGAAGGAGCAGACAGATGTAGGATGAAAATCATTACAAGCCAAGGGAAGATGATATTTCAAGAAAGAGGGAGTGGTAAGCATTATTAAATGCTGTTAAGAGGTTAAAAAAAAAAAGAAGACCAAAGAATTTGTATAACGTCATTAGTGGTTCATTGAAAACATCAGGAAGAGAGATTTTGATGAAGTAATAGGGCAAAAACCATATTGAAATTGGTTTGAGGAGTTAGTGGGAGGTGAGGAAATTGAGACCATGGGTAGAGACATTTTCACAAATATTTGGTGGTAAAGAGATAAGATGAGAAGCTAGCTGGAGGCATTATGGGTCAAAAAAGAATTGGCTATTTCTTTTTTTCCCTAACTTAAGAGATCTGAATAGAGAAGGATCTAGTTACAAGAGAAACGTTGAGTCTGAAAAGAGAGAGAGAGGACATAATTGCCAGTGTAAACTTCCCCAGAGGCCAGCAAGAAGAAGAAATGGAGCAAAGGAGAAGGGACCAGCCTTAGCGAAGAGGCAGCTCCTCTGTTGTGATCTAAGCTGAAGGTGGATGACAAGGGTCCGGATGAAGGCATGTCTGTATGCTTGGTGCTGGGAAGATGGGAAACTCCCCTCTTTTGACTTATATTTTTCTTTGAAAATTGGGAAACAAAATCATCAGTTGAGAATAAACAGGCAGGAGAAACTGAAAGTTAAGGAAAGTAGAAAATGGCGGAAGAATTCAGAGAAAGGTAGATTTAGAAAAAAACAAACTAACAAAAAGAGTAAGGTTGTCAGTTTTGTTATCTGGAACCTATAGTGGAACCATGGGTTCTCTTGTATTTCTTCCAGGAGCATTTGACTTTCCAGATACAGTCAGAGAGAGAGAGAGACTAAATAATTGAGTTCTTCCAGGTTTGGGACTTTGTCAGACAGAAATACTGGGAAGAGAGAGCATCAGGTGGGCTTGGGGTATTAGCAAAAGTGTTTAAGAAATGATCACAGGGACTTCCCTGGTGGTCCAGTGGTTAAGACTCCATGCTTCCACTGCAGGGGGCAGGGGTTTGATCCCTGGTGGGGGAACTAAGATCCCACATGCCACAAGGCATGGCCAAAAAAAAAAAAAAAAAGATCACAGTGAAATCTAAATTGGACAAGTGGATGGTAGATGAAAGGAAAGGATTAATGGGATGTGAAATAGCAGAGAAGCTGTGCTCTACAGGTCTCTATGAAATTGAAGGATGATATTCAGCCAACAAATATTTGTGCCAGGCACTGTTTTAGGTGTTGGTAATACAGCAGTAAAATAAAATAGATGCTCTAAAATGTGTGCCTTCATGGAGCTCACATTCTAGGTTAGTGAAAGAGACAGATAATAAGCCAGTTAAATAAAATATATTGTGTGCTGAATGGTACAAGAGCTAAAGATAAAAATAAAACAGAGAAGGGACACAAAGAATATATGTGTAAGTTGTGTATGTTGGGGGTGTGAGGGTTGGAAGGTTGGGGTGTAACAGAGTGTGGCCAAAGAAACAGAAGTAGTTGAAAAGCAGGCAGAAGGATTGACGATTGTTGTTAAATAGGATGACTTGGGGATTTAGTGTTGCTGGAAATGGAATAGTTTTTGGTGACAAAGCTCAAGGTGTGACCCTAAGAATAGGTGACTGAGGAGGAGTGAAGATCACTGGAGGTTAGGAGATCTAGGAACTAAGAATCCAGCGTTTAAGTGAGTTGACCTTAATATTGCAGGCCTTGGGATGGAGACAAAATCTGTTTCAGGTGTCAGTCATGAAAGAATGAAAGGGACAAAGATTTGGAGGTGGGGGAATAAAAACAAGATGCATGAGAGATGATGATAGAGCTGAATAAAGTGGTCTTCAGAGGAGAGGTTTCTCTGTCTTTTGATTCCAAATTTGTTTAAGAAAATAACAATAGAGCATAAGAGTTATTGTGTGAACCAGAAATTTGGAGCAATAGACTTTAATTTCCTAATTTGTAAAATAGGGATAATTATAGTAATGCTTCAATCTCATTATATTAAATGAAATAATGTATAGAAAGTGCTTAGCGTTGTTTTGGCATAGTAAACACTCAGTACAATCATTTTTGTTATCATGTCTATTTAAGCAAACTGTGTCTTTGGTAAAATTCATGTCATTTTTTTTCTCCCAGGTAAAGTATATGCCCAAATTAGAAATAGTTAATGGAAACTTTCCTTTTAAAGTTTTGACCTTGACTTTGGACTTACCTTACATGCATCTGCTTTTCCATCCATGAATCCAGCACATAACATTCCTGAAGTTATCAGGCCATCATACACATCCTTTCTGTTACACACATCAGTGCTTATGGTTTCCACCCTGGCTTGCCGAAATCTATTTTGTGTAGGTCCTATTACACAAACAAATGTAAAAACGAAAAACATGTTCTTTGAATAGAGTTATATCTAAGACTCAGAAGACACATAAATTGTATATTTCTAGGAACAAAAGCATTAAGATTTTTATTATTTAATTATTGTCTAATTTTATTTTCTGTGTCAAAAATGCCTACATGCAAGGAACAATACACATACATGACCCAATATTATATCATATTTTTGGCTCTTCAAGAGTTATTGGAACCCTCAAAACTACATGCAACATTGTGTGTGTATGCCCTTTTTTTTCATGAGAAGAGGGTTCATCACACTGATCTTGTCCAGCTTCACATTTTTCCATGTAAGGGAATTGAGGCTCAGAGGAGTTCATTGATTTTCCAAAAGCTACTCAAGAAGAAACCAGGGTACAAGCAGCACAGGTCTATTTGTCCTACTCTATGCTGTATAGCAGCTGTCCCCAACCTTTTTGGCACCAGGGACCATTTTCGTGGAAGACAGTTTTTCCATGGACCAGTGGGTGTAAGTGTTGGTTCAGTTGGTAATGCGAGCGATAGGGGGCAGCAGATGAAGCTTCTCTCATTTGCCCACTGCTCACCTCCTGCTGTGCGGCCCAGTTCCTAACAGGCTACAGACTGCTCCCGGGCCACGGCCTGGGGGTTGGGGACCCCTGCATGTTATTTCAGGTGTTTCAAAACATGAGAAACAAAACAAATGCCCAAGATACAGCAACAATATGACACCAGCAGAGAGTAAGGCCAGTGGTTAGGAGGAGAGAATACTGCACAACTGAGTCTCAAAACATTTACAAAACACTTTCATGTTTATGATCACTATATATCCTCATTAAAATTAGGAAGAATTTATACCAAAAAAAGTATATGAAGTATATGCTAGCCGGGAGTGTTTACATCTGGCAAATATACAATTTGTAATCCTTTACTCCCTTGTACTCCCATAGCATTTTGTTCCTTATAGTATCTAAAACGGTCTGTTCTATTCATTATGTTATTGACCTCTCCCTTTCCTCACCACTGCTCCAATTAATTGTGAACTCCTCAAGGACAGGTATCTGATTCCTTTTACTTTTTAACCCACAGTACCTTTTTCTTCTCCGAGCCATACACATTAGAAACATCCACATTTTAATGAAGAGTCTAAAGCGGTATCCCCTAGATGCCTCATTAGATCCCAAGATAAAATTGTACTAAGAAGTAAATTATGTTGAACAGCTCACCATCATCTACAATGGATCCAAACCTTGTGACGAATACACTTGTTTTAGATGGCAACTTTATGGATGAATCTGGGAGGCAAACTCTGAACTACATTTGAAAACTCAACTCGGGTAGCAAGCTGAGCCAAAGCAATGTTATTTTCATTTGTTTCTCTATGGTAATTCTCATGAAAGGTAATTTTCCTCACACTTCGTGGCACTGCGGGTGGTGTTATAGTCGTGCCAACAGTAGCAATCCATTGACTTGGGTCTTTATGTCTGCAAAATATAAAGGGTAAAATGTGTGATGCTTAACTGTATCCTTTAAAAAAAGATTGAGACCATATTCTCCCCAACTATTGGAATTATGCTCCTGAAAAATCCCTATGGTGAGAGAATTTGCAGTTGATGACCTTATGGAAAAAAGAGGTTAAAATATTGATACAAATGAGAGTATGAAAGCCCTTAAAATATTTTACATACTCTAAAATTAAAGAGAGTACAGTAACTAAATGGAATTCCATACTATGTTTGGAATAATAATAGTAATGGCTACTATACAATTAGTTTCTAATATTTTAATTCCTTGTTTATTAGAAACTCTTCAAATTTGATTTCTTCTATAATTTCAGTGAAGTATGTAGAAATTAATTTTGATTTGTTTTGGATATTATGCACCATAAGAGGTATTTTCCTTCTATATGAGACACTCCATCCATTCTTATTTTATGACTCACCTGTCAGTTCTTGTTTACTGGGTCTTACCTTGATCTTTGAGATAAAGTGCAATTTGTCTGCTTCACAAACCCTCATATGTACACAGGATTGTTTCTCCACCCAAGGCCCATACCCTGCCCCAATACTCAAGGGCTAAGCAGCCCTATTCAGTGTCATGTTGTTAGTGCTCCCACCGCCTTTGACCTGGCCTAGTCAGTCCCTCTTACTATTTTTGAGGCTCTTCCTCAACACAGATGCTTTTCTCTACCACAAGGTTACATAACAAGCAAATTCTGTTTACTCCTATCATCTCTTTACCTCCCTATTCTAATCTAAAGCCCAGTTCCCTCTTTGTCTAATTATCCCTTTCAAGAATGACTAGAAATATATAGAAACTTGAAATTCTCTATGTAGAAGAAAATTATTTAAAAGCAAATCACACAGAAGAGAATTCAGAAAGGGGATTTCCTTGTTCATGCAGGATTACTGTGTTGGTGAATCATAACTTTTAAGTGTATTGAAAAACCTGAAAGATCAGTAGTTTTCAGAGTACTCTGCACTGCCCCAGGGATGAGCAGGCAAGCCTAGGGGTGGAGGGATTGGGATATGGGGAGGGCTCCTCTCTCATCTGTTTTTGTTTTTTAATTTCCACTTGGTTATGTATATAATTTGTTTTTTCTTTTTGTCTGCGTTGGGTCTTCATTGCTGCACGTGGGTTTTCTCTAGTTGTGGTGAGCGGGGGCTACCCTTCGCTGCAGTGTGCAGCCTTCTCATTGGGGCAGCTTCTCTTGCTGTAGAGCAAAGGCTCTAAGCGTGCGTGCTTCAGTAGTTGCAGCACGTGGGCTCAGTAGTTGAGGACCGCAAGCCCTAGAGCGTGGGGGCTTCAGTAGTTGTGGTGCACAGGCTCTAGGGTACGCAGGCTTCAGTAGTAGTGGCGTGTGGGCTCAGTGGTTGTGGCTCGCAGGATCTAGAGTGCAGGCTCGGTAGTTGTGGTGCATGGGCTTAGTTGCTCCACGGCATATGGGATCTTCCCGGACCAGGGATGGAACCCGTGTCCTCTGTATCGGCAGGCGGATTCTTAACCACTGCGGCACCAGGGAAGTGCCTCTCATGTGTTTTACTTATTTACACTTTAAAGGGAGATTTTATTCAAAGCAGAAATCTTAGGGCTGAAGCATTCATTTGAAAACTAGAATTCTGGAAGCTACAAAGACATATGTTACTTCAGTCCTTAAGGAGCTTGTAAGCTAATGGAGTGGACAAAACAGGAATACCCATCTCTTCATGCATCATCAACCAGAAAGGGAGTCTCCAGTCATAGGCACAGTTCAATATGTTTTGTGGATAAGAACACTAAGACTCACTAAGAAGTTAAATGGCTTGCGCAGGTAAGTCACATATCCACCTGGTTACTGTCAGAGAGAGATGACCTAGGTCTCATGATATCCCGTCAAGAACTTTTTCCCTACACACTCTTGTTTCACAAAGACTGGGATCATTTTTCATGGACATAAAGGTACTAACATTTGTCTTAAATAAAATTTTTAAAAATACACTAATTCTGTAGGGAAAAAACATAAAAAGTTTAAAAGTATTTGGATAATTGTGAAATTGTCTTCAAAGAATCCTTATTTTTCCTTCACAACAGTACACTGCATTATGCAGTTACATGAAATTATATCACCTGCGAAATGGAACCCTTTCTCTCCAGGATCATTACCTTTCCCAACTCTTTTATATTATTATTATTACTGGCATAAAATATGCTATTACATTTCTCATATTTTAAAAAATCCTTCCTTTGAGTCCACAACCACCCCCAACTGTCAAATTTCTCTGCTCCCATTCATTTAAAAACTCCTTGAAAGTGGCATCTAAACTCACTACATCCAATCCTTCTCCTTCTTTTCTCTCTTGAATTCATTCCCATTCCCATCATATAATCACAGTTTCTTTTATCAAGGTCACCAGTTATCTCGATTTTTATCAAACTCAATGGCCGATCCCCATGTAGGTCTGCCAACACACAGAGATGGCACTGGACCTGCCGAAAATGTATCTCAGTCATTATAGCTTATATTCTTCTCTAAATGTATTGACATTCTGGGCTTATTTATTTTTAATTTATATAAGCAAAGATCAGTTACAAAGCAAAATAGATGACACTCCCAAACACGAGTGTGAAGATTGGAGGAGTCTGTAAACATGAAAAAAAATCAGAAAGCCTTGAAAAATTAGTGAGACTCAAGTTTACCTAAGGCATGATGCTAGTCATTTTCAGGGTTGTGAATTTATGTGAGTCCCTTTTCTCTTCTTTCATGAGAGAGTGACAATCACCTTAAATTCATTAGGTTATTCTCATTGCACGTCTGCTCCATAAATAAAGGTGTAGGCATCTTGAAACAATTTGGGTGTTACCACAGAAGGATGATCAAGCACCTCCTAGACACACCAAGGATAGTTTCCTCTGAAAGGGTGTGTGAACAGTGCCACTGGCCAGGGCTTTACTCAGAGCTTTTGTGTTTTGAGGGTTTAAAAGGAAAAACTTTCTGTACCCTGATAGTGAAACCTCAGGGAGAAAAGATAGTGTGTCCCTGGTCTTGGGGCAATAGCGTGCCAGTGCATGTCTGTGTATGTGAAGTGATATAGCTGAGTGTTAAGAGCTACAACTGTGAAAGCCCAAGCAGAGAGCTCCTTTTAGATTGTGTGTGATCAGTCTTACATTCTATGAGGGCAGTGATAAAGGCTGGCTGGTCTCTCTCACCATCCACACACCTCTCTGGTCCATAAAAGCCCACACAGTTCTTGGATAATGCAATTGGAAGGGAGCGCTTCAAGAGTGATACCTTTGATTTTTTTCTTTTTTCTTATTTGATTTTTTTCTCATCACTTACTAAAGTGATGGTGGATGTTGATAGTTGGAGGATAGATGGAATAATATTTTTTAAAGTGGCTGAATTTTCTCTTTAAATAGGTAGAAGAGTTTAAATTTGTTACATATATAATAGTCTTTAAACTAAAATAATTTATGGTATAGTAGAAAAGATCACACTGGTGTCATGATGCTACAAGAGAATATGTTGTAAGAGCCATAAGAATGATGCAAACCAAACATGATAGATACGGAGAGAAGGGTGAGGGGATGAGTATGTTTGGGGCATAGAGCAACCATAATGTATTTAGGGGACAGGGTCCATCCAGAATGGAGTAGAGGCTAAGCTGGTGAGATTGGACTCTTCCCAGCACTAAATTGATGGTAATTAATAACTGAGTAAGGAAGACTAGCAACAGCTCTAATAAACTTACTTGCGGAAGCAGTGAGCGGCCGTGAGCAGCCAAGTGTTACTGATGAGGCTAGCTCCGCACTGATGGCCTGCCCCTATGAGCTGGAGGCTGGCCTGCCATGGCCACTCCCCTTCCATAGCTGTTTCACTTCCTTGGACAACCCTTTCAGTAGAAGACGATGCTAGTAATGGCATGTATGAAGATGTCATCCTTATTCCACAGTCTGTCACAGAAACATGCGTTAGTTTGCTTTCATGAAAAGGAATGGAAGAAAAGCACATCCTGATTTGCACTGCGTGCAGATGGTTAGACAGTCCATTGAACCTGCTATTCTTTAACCCATTCCTAGCACTCAGTCTCTGGGGTTATTCTGTAAGGGTCCTACTAATCCTATTGAGGTTCAGAAGAAATATTTACCAACATTTCAAGGCATCAAAACCAGGAATTAACTTCGGTCTCCATATAAAGCATATACGGATGAATAAACAGGTGGGTAGATAAATTACTGAGCATAAAAATGTATAGATCCTCTGCTAAGGGTTTCAGATACATTTATAGCAAAATACTTTTCAAATGAGAAAACTCAGCTCTGGAGGAGAACGTAAACTACTGGAGGTCACCCAGCTGGTAAATGACAGAGTTGTATATAAAATTAGAAGGATCCACATCAAAGCTTGTATTCTTACTACTGAGAGAGAGCCCAACACTGAATGTCGGTCATGATTCTGCCTTGACATGAATCTGTAGACTGTCTTTGTAAAGCCCTGATATTTAAGTCTTAAATACAATGACTTTTTTGCTTTTCTAAAATTTAAAAGACCAGTTTTAAAAAAAATTCTGATTCCCTGATAGCAAACCCTCAATTGATTAGACTTCAAATCAACCTTAAGTAATACTTGAAAGTATATTAGCATACTTTATTAATGTGCTTTTTAATTATTTATATTTTGTTAAGAATACAAGTGTTTTTTTTTTACAAAAAGGGGTTTTATTCAAAAACAGGTAAAAATAGTTGCCTGAAATCATATTTACAAATTTATCATAACTCCCTTAGTGTTAAATAGCTTTAGCTTAAGGTGACCATAAAATTGAACAAATAGAGTGTCTAGGTTAATATGGTGCCATATCAGTATTGCCTAATACTTGCTCTCCCAACTTCCCCTTAAAGTAAGCATGAAGATAATAATAATAAAAACAATATCTACTAGTTATGAGCCAGGCCCTGTACATAGTGTTACATATATTTTCCCTAATTTTTATAGCAACCCTCTATGTTAGATGTTATTATCCTCACATTGCAGATGAAAAAAATTGAGTCTATGGTATTGTTCAAAGGCAAAAGGAGCAAAATCACCAGAAATTAAGGAAGGATAAGAAAAATTATAAATTCTGGTAGTAATTTTCAGTAACTGCAGTGTTCGGTTGGTTGGTTTAAAAAGCAACTTCTTAGATAACCCAAGGTATATCCCTGAACCAGAATTGTGTGGAGAACCCCAACAATTCTGACAAAGCCACTGCTATTGTGATTCCCTAGCCCAGGGAATAAAGCTAGCCAAATAGAAACTATAGTTTGAACCATCCAGTTGTGACCCATCAAGCTTTCCTCTGTGTGTGTGTTCCAAAGAAGCCACACTGTCTAGCATACCATCCTGTCTAGGGACACAGGAAAGATGAAAAGTTCTATGAAAATGTAGTTATTTTATTAAATGGTCTGAATGTGTACCCCAAAATTTATAGTTGAAATCCTAACCCTTAAAGGTGGTGGTATTAGTAGGTGAAGGTGCTTAAGTCATGAGGATGGAGCTCTTATGAATGGGATTAGGGCCTTATGGAAGAGTGTGCACAGGGATCCCTAGCCTCTTCCACCATTTGACTATACAGCAAAACGTCTGAGTCAGAAGAGGGCCCTCACCGGACCATACTGGCACCCTGATCTCAGACTTCTAGCCTTCAGAACTGTGAGAAATATATTTCTGCCGTTTATAAACTACCCAATCTATGATATTTTGTTATCACACGAGGAATGGACTAATGAAAAGCAATTTAAACAGAGAAAGAAAGAGCACTGGCACCAGTGAATGCTGGAGCTGGTGGTACTCTAAAATGGGTCGTTGATGTAGTTTTCATATACTCTCTTTGTAAGATCAGAAATTAATCCTGCATCTAACTGTATGTCATGGTTATGGTCCTCTAAATCAGATGATATATAAACTCAGAAGACAGACATATCTCAGAAAGTTTTCTTCAAAAAATTTTAGGACCTGTGCTTGGTATTAGCAAAGATATGCAAGAAGACATGATCTTATTAAACAAAAGTAGCCAAACATGGGCTTCCCTGGTGGTGCAGTGGTTGAGAGTCCTGATGCAGGGGACACGGGTTCGTGCCCCAGTCCGGGAAGATCCCTCATGCCGCGGAGTGGCTGCGCCCATGAGCCATGGCCACTGAGCCTGGGCGTCTGGAGCCTGTTGCTCCGCAGTGGGATCCAAAAAAAAAAAAAAAAAAAAAAAAAAAAGTAGCCAAACATAAGGGGAAAATATACTGTGATAAGAGTACACATAACGAAAGAGTTGTCTGTCACTAAAGAAAATTCAAAATATCACAGAAATGTCATAACATATAAAATCCACGTAGAAGTAGTAAAAAGAAAAAGTGACGCCAAATAACAGAGATAAGTGGTTTTTGGGAGTATAGATCTGATGAGATCTTTCAGAATGCAGAGGAAAGTAACCTGAGCTGGAACTAGAAATAATGATTGACATGGAGAGCAGAAAATGGACATTCAGGTAATAAATCATTTTTCTTCCTGAGGAAGAAAAAAAAGAACAATTGGAACAGAATCAATCATCAAATTTATAGAGGAAGAACATTTTTCCAGAATGAGAACATTGAAAATGCTCATAATTTCCCAAAGTTTAGTGCCAAATATAACCACATCTAGATCTCTTGGCAAAAAAAAAAGAAAAAGAAAAAAAGTTATAGGATAAAGATTTCCTATCTTTATCCAGAAACCAATAAGGTAACCTATATAAGAATAAAAATCACACCAGCCTTAGACTTCTACTCTATAACAAAAACACTAGAATACAAGGCAATAATGTATATACAATTATTTGGGAAAGTTTATGGTCCAATATTCCTATAAAATGAGAAAAAGGAAGTAGAAAGATTCTGACATGCGAGTTCTCAGAAAATATGCCATCTGTATAATTTTCTTGTTTAAAAATAACTTGAATATAGCTGATTCACTTTGTTATAAAGCAGAAACTAACACACCATTGTAAAGCAATTATACTCCAATAAAGATGTTTAAAAAAAAAGAAACAGAAAAAAGAAAAAAAATAACTTGAAGATAGAGTTCAGCAAGCAAAAAGGTGAATTTAAATCAAGACTCAAGAAGGAGAAATAGTAAAAATATAACAAGAGTCTTTAGTGATGGGTAAATAATTGTAATATTGGGATAAAATGGAACATGATATTTTGAAAAAGAATATTAATAGATTTCCTGGACATTTCATTTCTCTTCATTTAATGAGAGCTATGTATGTGGCAGAAGAAAATATATGTGGTAGAATTTTGGTTATTGAGGATGGTCATAGAATATCGTTATTTTGATATTAAAACAACCTTTATAGTAAAAAGTCAGTATACATGACCAAGAAGGCTGAAAAGTGATTTTTAAAAATTGTAAAATAAGAAACTCTACAATTTTAACATTTTTTATGATGGATATTTTACTTTAGCTTATATAATCATGTATTAGGGAAATTATATTATTAGGAATTGAGATTTAGTTTGAGATTGCCATTTACAGCATGCTGGAAAATGTCATATTTTTCTTTGGAATATAATTGATTAAAAATAAAGGTGGATACCATACTCTTCATCACTTCTAATTACTTCAGGAAGAAGTTGTCACTATTATGTGTGGAGATTCTATCTCAAAATGTATTTAAAGGATTTTCCTGATGTCTAACAATAGAGAAATTCACTTTAGATAATCTGTTTCTTCACTTCACGGCTGCTGGGAGGGGAAAAGACTCTAGGTCCAAAGGACAAGCCTTATTTTTTGGTATTAAGTCAGAAGTAACTACACTTGGAAATACTTAATTGGAAGCAATGAACAGAGCTGGAACACCTAATGCCTGTGAGACGTATACTAGAGTTCAGGGGGAGGAGTAAGAAAATAAAAAGACACAGTCCCTTACCTTGGCACTTACAATCTTATTTGAAACACATTATTTTACTTTCTCTAATTATATGTTGGCATAGAAAAATAGAAATGTCTCTCAGTTTGGTTTCCAACCAGTTGTGAGGTAGTTTTAGTTTCATAACCTTTTGAACTTCATTTTCTTCCACTTTTGGGGGAAAATAAAACGAGAACTTTTCTGAGTTTGTGTTGTGAGGAATCAATGATGAGATGAATAAGAAATTGTTTAAAATTGGAAATAAACTAGAGAACCTCTTTACAGTTCATGTCAATGGTTCTTCCAACAGGGGTCAACCTTCATAAAGATGTCTGTTTCTTTGATACTATAGAAGCTAACCCCCATAACTGACCAGTAAAGACCTCTGGGAGTCAGGATACCTGTACTTTAATTCTTCCCCCAAGGCTTGCTAGTCCCATGTCTGACATCTTACTTGAGTCTAGTTTCCTTAAAATGGTGGAAATAATACCTACCCTTTCATGTTTTGGAAAAGATCCAACATGATAATACATATATGGGGGGAAATTAAAAACCCATAGCAATGCCCATGAGTCTTCAGCTGAAAAGAAACCAGTGAAAATGATAAGCAAAGAAACAAGCAGCAAAGGAATGAAGAACTCAGCTCAGGGCTCATTTAGCTCTCAAAAAAAAAAAAGTTCTTTATCAGTATAACAACTGACACGAGCATTTACATAAGGACTATCTGTGATTCAGCAAAGCATAGGAAGGACCATGACTCACAAAGTAATTGAAAAAACACCTCACAGACACAAGGGACAAGAAAAACAGGATATGTTACTCTGATTCAAACTATTTTACTTTACTTCCTTAGTATGATGTTTTAGTTCTGTTTCCTTCTCTCCCTTAAAAAAAATTATAGACCACAAGAATGGAAATGGTGGGTCATTATGATGAGGAAGAGATGAGGAGATGATGCGGTGGTGGAGGAGGAGGGAAATGTTCCCGAGTGTGTGGTTTTGTGTGTGTTTGTGTATATGATAGAACAAGAACTCAGGGCTGGAGGGGAAGCAAAAATTATATGTTTGAATCTTGAAGCATTTTGTTTTATTTTTGTTGAGTAATATTGAGCTGCCAACTCTAAACAAAAGATTTGAAAAAATTCATTTCATTGGTTATATTTAGATCTGGTTAGAAAAACAGAGGAAAATCAGAATTAGTCTATCAATGGGGCCTAAGAAGTTAAGTTGACAGATAAAATGTCGGATACCTGGTTAAATTTGAAATTCATGTAAACAATAAATAAATTTTTAGTGTAAGTATATTTTATGCCATATTTGACATCCTCCCACATTCCACAGCTGCACAGCCCAGGTTTGAAACCCAGCTGAGCCATTTATTTGCAAAGACAAGCAATAGTTGAAATATACTTATACTAAAAAACTATTTTTTGTTTACTGAAATTCAAATTAAACAGAGTGTGATTGATCTGTGAATATATTTCTCTGGATGTGTATTGTCATGAGAGTGTGTGTGTGTGTGTGTGTGTGTGTGTGTGTGCTTGTGTGGAGAGAGACAGGGATGAAATGTAGATGACTCCAGGTGGAGTAAGTATAAGAAATATTATTTTAAGTTTCTAAAATAGAATTTATTTTTCTTTGTATTATAATAATATTGATATATATGTTACACAAAAATTTGAAAATACATAAGAGTGTAAAGAAAAATTTTAAATCCACAATTTCATCACCTGGAGGTAATCGCTGTTAAAATTTTGAGTTATGCCCGAATTTTTCTTTCTCTTCACTCCTCATACCTGCAAATATAAAATTATTATAAAAATTTAAAGATATACAAATGCTAACATTTATTAAGTACTTAAATATATATGCCAGGCAGCTTACTAAGTGCTTCATGGGAATTAACTCACTAAATTCTCAGTGAAAACCCTATGAGGTAGGTATTATTGTTCCTACCATTTTACAGGTGGGAGAAAAAGGCAAAGAGAAATTAAGCAACTTGTTCAAGGTCACCTAGTAAGTTAGTGGCCCCACTGGGATTCAAATCTGATTAGTGCACCCCTGGAGTGTGGTTTATATGGTTCCTCCACCACTGTAATTGAAGGAATAAGCCATATCCACAACCATTCATTCATTTTATAACATTTAATCTACTAAAGATGTCAGTACCACAGACCTATTTTTTTAATTTTTATTTTTATTTGGAATTAGGAATAAGACATTACCCTATAGAAAGACAGTGCTACTGCTCCAACAGAATAAGCCATCAGCAGTTTCTGTGACCAACCAGAAGTTTATGATGGAGTGAGCTTTTCTATATGGCTCAGCACATAACTAAGAATTTGATTTTCGGATTAGATATGTTTGGGTTTAATCCCTAGCTCTGCTGTTTACTAGCTGTATAACCTTGGGCAGGTGACTTTTCAAACCTTAGTTTTCTAATTTTTTTAAACAAGGCTACTAAGAGTCTCTATCCTACTGACAGGTTCATGAGAGTACAACTTGTATAGTCTTACAGGACACTTCCTACCAGAAGGGCTCCTACTTGGTTTAATGTTCTACTGTGCCATCTTGAAATTCTTAGTTATTTTAACTGTGAACATGTGCATGAGCAGAGGCAATACACTGGGTAACAGTGAGCACATATGATTGTGATCAAGCAGTAGTGCCCACATCTGTAGGCTCAAGTCCCAAGGCACCACGGGCAGTATAGGTGACAAGCTGTGAGCCTCACTCTCTGGAGCACATGTACATGTCTGAGCGGGCTGCCAGAATGGGACCTTGGTTCAGGTTGGTAGTGACAATTGTGGCAGCAGCAATAGAGGTAGCAGTAGCAGTGGTAGTGGCCATTGCACAAGAAAGGTCCTCACATGGACACAGGGATGAGATGGTGGTAGAAGACCAGCTCATCCTTCTGTTCCAGAGCTCTCCCTGCAAAGTCTGCACAAATATTAACTCTCTAGCCTGAGCTTTGTCAGAAGGACTGCAAGCATTCAATCAATAAACTTTCCCAGTAAATTATTACAAAATAAAGTCATACACATGGACCTTGTAATAAAGTATATCAGGGAGTTATTAGAATTCTTAAAAAGGTATAGAGTCTCCAATTTTGAAAACTTCTCCACCATTGCAAAACAAATACCTATAGTCTTAGAAGTAGAAATTGTCTTTAAAGATCATTTCATTCAATGGAAAAGAAAACTATTTTCACATGGTACTTTGAATGAAGTGATTATTAATGAAAAAAATTTTAGGGGCTTCCCTGGTGGCGCAGTGGTTGAGAGTCTGCCTGCTGATGCAGGGCACACGGGTTCGTGCCCCGGTCCAGGAAGATCCCACATGCCGTGGAGCGGCTAGGCCTGTGAGCCATGGCCGCTGAGCCTGCGCGTCCGGAGCCTGTGCTCCACAATGGGAGAGGCCACAACAGTGAGAGGCCTGCGTACTGCAAAAAAAGAAAAAAGAAAAAACAAACAAAAAAAGTTTTTTTAAATTGTTTTCTTTGTATAGGCACTTTGAATTATATACAAATCATGATGCCACTTTCAATTTTTTGTATGGCTTCCACAAGTTATAAGAAATGTCTGAAGAAACATTAAAATTTCATTGTATAAATTTGAATTTAAAATTAATTTCAGACTTACTCAGAACTGATTTCTATGAAAAGTTAACTCTTTTTAGAAAAATCTTTTTAGTTATATGAGAATCATCAGCTCTAGAGATACTAAAACTTATATTTTTAAATAATTTATTAGAAATTTATCTAATGATGTCAGCTTGTATAAAATACTCTTAAGAGGTCAAGTAGCAGTCACATCAGTGAAAAGAGCTTTCTCAAAATTAAAAATTCTCAAAAATTTTAAAACTAGAAAGATCCATGTGATAATGGATTAGATTTAGAGACATAAGTATGAATTCATGTTTAGTTTAATATGGATACAAATTGCTACACAGAGAGATATTTGTAGACACATATACACTGGATATATATATATACATATACACCCATATATTTACTATGTATACACTATGCTTGTAAATATGCATACATAGTATATAACACATATGTATACAAACATATATTTACTATGTATATACTACGTATGTATATATGTAGGCATATTTCCTCCTTCTTTCAGCTGAGAGGATTTAGAAGCAAGGAAACACAGTAGCCACAAACACACTTAGCTCCCAGATCTTGATTTCTAATACCATTCTCCAATAAAAGTCACCAGGGCTCCATGGAGAAACGGCTGAGTTTAGGACTGGGACAGGAAATACATGAGATGAGCTCACAGTACCTTGTAATTCCAGAAAGAAAGTGCTAACAAACAAACAAAGCCCCCCAAAAAACAAAACAAAAAAACGTGATGGTAGTATATCACCTAGTTTGGACACAGGAGGCAACTAAAAGAGCTTCTAGGACTTCCCTGGTGGCACAGTGATTAAGAATCCACCTGCCATAGCCAGTGGGAGGCAGCCGCATAGCACAGGGAGATCAGCTCAGTGCTTTGTGACCACCTAGAGGGGTGGGATTTTGTGACTGCCTGGAGGGGTGGGGTAGGGAGGGTGGGAGGGAGGGAGACGCAAGATGGAAGAGATATGGGAACATATTTAAATGTATAACTGATTCACTTTGTTATAAAGCAGAAACTAACACACCATTGTAAAGCAATTATACTCCAATAAAAATAAAGAAAGAAAGAAAAAAGAAAGAATGTAACAATGTAGGGGGAGACGAAAGAGAGAGGAGATATGAGGATATATGTATATGTATAGCTGATTCACTTTGTTATAAGGAGAAATTAACACACCATTGTAAAGCAATTATACTCCAATAAAGATGTTAAAATAAAAAAGGAATCCACCTGCCAATGCAGGGGATACGGGTTCAAGCCCTGGTCCAGGAAGATCCCACATGCCGCAGAGCATCTAAGCCTGTGTGCCACAACTACTGAGCCTGCACTCTAGAACCTGCGAGCCACAACTACTGAGCCCACATGCCACAACTACTGAAGCCCGTGTGTCACAACTACCGAGCTTGTGCTCTAGAGCCCATGAGCCATAACTGCTGAGCCCACATGCCACAACTACTGAAGCCCGTGCGCCTAGAGCCCGTGCTCCGCAACAAGAGAAGCCACCGCAGTGAAGCGCCCACGCACGGCAACGAAGAGTAGCCCCCGCTTGCCACAACTAAAGAAAGCCCTTGTGCAGCAACGAAGACCCAACACAGCCAAAAATCAATAAATAAATAAATAAATTTACTAAAAAAAAAAAAGAGCTTCGAAGGTTAAGTTTGGAACAATTTGAGCAACAAAATATTGGATTATAACTCAACGTACAAAATAAATATCCATGAATGTATACTGATATAAGTAAATGCTTGGAAGAAAAAAAGAAGTGAGGGAGAAGAGACAAATCTCTCATGTAGAAGAATTCCTAATAATTTATGTAGATACTCCATTCTCAAGGAAGTGGAATGTAACTCTCCACTCCTTAAGGGAGGCTGCAAAGAGTGACTTCCTTCCAAAGAGTACCCTTTGGGAAGGTGAAGAGGAAGAGTAACTTTACAGTGGAGAAACCACACGATCACTACCTCAGCCAGCTGAACAAGGTCAACATCAACGGTAATAAATCACGTTAATGGCACATAATGACATTGTACCTCTGTGGTATCCTTCCCCCAAACCTGTGACCCCAATCTGATCATGAGAAAAACATTAGACAAACCCTAGTTGAGGGACATTCTACAAAATACCTGACCAGTACTCTTCAAAATTATCAAGGTCATCAAAATAAGGTAAATTTGAGAAACTTTCACAGACAAAATGATCCTAGGGAGACATGACAATTAAATATATTATGGTAGCCGGGATGGGGTCCAAGAACAGAAAAGGGACTTAGGAAAAAAAACTGAAGTAATATGAGTAAAGTATGGACTTTATTTAATAATAATGTATTAATATTGGTTCAATAATTATAACAAATAAACCATATTAATGTAAGATGGTAACAATAGAGAAAACTGTGTGGGGACATGGACACTGCACTTTTCTGTAAACGTACAACTGTCAAAAATTATGTTTATTTAAAATAAACTTTTAACTAAATTGTTTACCTTTTAAAAAAGAAAAAAATTGTGATCTTGCCAAGAGCTACTGACATAAATTTTAATTATACCAGTTGAAAACAAGGTTGATAAAAGTATAAATTTTAATAAGCTAACAAATGAGTTTTTATAAAAGTAAACCCCAAATTTTTATAACAAACATATTACAAAGTGTTGCTATTTATTGTGATAACAATAATTATATATTTTGCCCTTTATTATTTTGTAATGTTACTCACCAATATCCCTATTATGTTTCATTAGTAATAAAATGTTTTTAGAGGAAAAAGCTTAAGGGACCTCAAATTTTCACATTTCATTAGGCCTTACAAATTATGTAGCTGACCTGTTTCTACATCATAGGGCTACTAGGAAGTTAAATGATATTACCTGTATTAAGCACTTAGGTTACCACCTGTTACACAAGAAGTGGCCAATAAATAGTTAAGTATTGTTATTGAGGAGTTATTGTCAGTGCCCAGATATTCATGCCTGAGAACAGTCATTCTTCAGAGAATGTGTGTAACACCTCAGTTGAATTTTTCACTGATTCACTCATTCAAAGCAAAATAACTAATTCATAGCAAGATCCAACCAATTAATGTCACATAGATGGTGAGAGATACTAGTATACATATTTGCATGTAAAGTTAAATATTGGAGAAGAAAAAAAATTGTGACAAAATATAGTTCAGGAGCAGTTTCTGATTTAAACAAGATTTGCTGATTTCCTGTTGCTGTAATGAACATTTTCAGTACTTCGTTTCCTTTAATCCTCACATCACTGTGAAGTGTACAGCACAAAGCTGGAAAGCAAACTGAGATCAGGGAAGTTGAGTAAACTTCTCAAGCCACAATATGAGTAACAGAATTGGGACTGGAATCCAGTTTTTCTTACTTCCAAGTAGTTTTCTTTTCATTACCTCACAGTGCCTCACATTTCCCATGGTGCAGGTACTGTTTTCTTTTTTATTGAGGTATAGTTGACTTACAATATTCTATAAGTTTCAGGTGTACAACATAGTGAGTCACAATTTTTAAAGGTTATACTCCATTTATAGTTATTATAAAATATTAGCTATATTCCCTGTGCTTTACAATATATCTTTGTAGCTCATTTATTTTATACATAGTAGTATGTACCTCTCAATCCTCTCAAACTCCTATCTTGCCCCTCCCCTCTTCTCTCTCCTCACTCGTAACCACTAGTTTTTTCTCTATATCTGTGAGTCTGTTTTTTTTTTTTTGCTATATGCCCTAGTTTGTTTTACTTTTTAGATTTCACATATAAGTGATATCCTACAGTACTTGTCTTCCTCTGACTTACTTTATTAAGCATAATACACTTCAAGTCCACCCATGATGTTGCAAATGGCAAAATTTCATTCTTTTTTATGACTGAGTAGTATTCCATTGTGGGTGTGGGTGTGTGTGTGTGTGTGCGCATGTATGCATGTGTGTGAGTATTAAAGCAGATTCGCTTCATAATGTGGGTGTCCCTCCACCAATCAACTGAAGACCTGAGTAAAACAAAAATGTTGAGCAGGAGGAAACTTCACTTGTCTGAAAGATGGAGCCGAAATATTGGTCTTCTCCTGCCCTGGGACTGGAACTTTTATTGGTGCTTCTGGCTCTCAGGCCTTTGGATGTGGATTAGAAAGAACTACATCGCTGATTCTCCTGGGTCTCCAGATTGCCAACTATATCAGAGGACTGCTCAGCCTCCAATCACATAGCCATTACCTTATAATAAATCTCTTTATATATATTAAAGTAGGATAGGGAGATTGTGTATATTATATATATATATATATATATATATATATATATATATACATATATATATATACCACATCTTCTTTACCCATCCATCTGTTGATGGACACATAGGCTTCTTCCATATCTTGGCTATCATAAATAATATTGTTATAAACATTGGGGTACATATATCCTTCCAAATTAATGTCTTTATTTTTTTTCAGATATATATACCCAGGAGTGGAATTGCTGGATCATATGGTCGTTCTATTTTTTAGTTTTATGAAGAACCTCCATACTGTTTTCCACAGTGGCTGTATCAATTTGCATTCCCACCAGCAGTATACAAGGGTTCCCCTTTCTTCACATCCCCACCAACATTTATTATTTGTGGTCTTTTTGATGATAGCCATTCTGACAGGTGTGAGGTAATATCTCATTGTGGTTTTGATTTGCATTTCTCTTCTGATTAGTGATGCTGAACATTTTTTCATGTGCCTGTTGGCCATCTGTATGTATACTTTGGGGTACTACTTGCTTTGGTTTACATTGCCTCATTTTAGTGAATACTGCAAAATCGTTGGATATCTTTAATGAACTTAGTTTGAACAGGTAAGAATTAAGAGTGGCTTATTCCCCTACTTCTTTTATAAGCTTAATTTCCATAAATAGTGGGTTTTTTTCTTATAATGGCCGCAATACTCTTTCATGAGCTCACTCCCTTCCAGCTCTGTTGGGTTATGACTAGACCCAGTTTTTGTTCAACCTTTGGATTCTAGACCATAGTTTTCTCTGGTTGGTCCTAATAATCCTCCAGATTTCCTGGCACCTACACATTAACATAGACCATAGAAGAGGAATTTCAGACTTTGTTGGAGGAAAGCTTGCTGATGGCTTTGTGGTGGGAGCCATGTTTTCATGGTATTCTGCTTGCTTGGCCAGGCAGTCACATTGGGGTGACTGCTCCCAGTCCCTCGTTCATGGGATTCTCAAGCAAGACTGACAACATGTTGTCTCATTCTTTACACTATACCTCATGCTTCCCATTTGGGCTCTTCCTTTGCCTGAGACACACAGGAGGTGCACTGGCTTGCCCAGCTGGGCCTGTGAGATTGAAGCCTATACATGGACAGGTAGGCAGTATCACTGACTTGCTTCTGCTCACTAGCTCACCTCATGCAGTGTGGCTGGTGTTATGAATGCTGTCACTGCTGTCTTGGGATTTAGATTTCCCATGGCTACTGGAAGGACCAGGTGGTACAACCTAAAAGTGTGTCACTGTTGATTCACTGTATGGTGAACTTTGTTCAGAGGTAGGTAGCAGAAGGTGGATAAACTCATCTTCCTCTCTCTCCCTGGTCAGTCTTTGCAGAAACACAGTAGCTCATATAGATATTCTGAAGATATTGTATTAGCTTGATATAAAGCTCTAGCCAGACTGGTAATCTTCCTTGTTGCATTTGCTTTCCATACCTCCCTGCTCATTGGCCCCTTTCCCTCACTCTTCCTTCCCTAGAATTGCAAACCCCCCAAAGTAAGGCTTTCTGTTTCAGACTCTGTTTTCTAAGAAATCCAGACTAAGATAGTTGGTGATCCTAAGATCCCCTGTGATTAGGGTTTCTGCCTAGAGTCAAGTCCTATTCACCTTATTAAAAAAGACCAGCAATAGTTTTAAATTGCAGAAACAGAATCTTTGTGAACTTACCTAAAGTTAATTTATTGAGAGATAAGAGGAACAGAAGAATCATATTTACTGGGCTCCAAGAAAGTAGATGAGATTGTCCTACTAGGAGAACCATGACAAATTTCATAGGTTAACAGATGGTTTGGTGGGTGGAAGGGAGTTATACGTACAACTATTCAAGTCATTAGCACTGTAAAAAAATCTTACTTGATTTGCTAGAGTTTAGGATGTTTTAGGAACAGACATATCAGAAACTCTGATGTAGTAATAGGTGAGTATATGGATAAACAGGTTATCCCATGTGTAATTGTTTATTTGATTAATATTAATGCACACCATTCATTTGTGGCCAAATAACCAGAGCAAATTTGCTAATGTAATGTGTTTAAATAATAACAGCCAGACTAGAGAGAAGAAAAGAGCGCAGCATGACCACTATTTTCACATTCTTCTCATAGGAAGACAGTGAAGTGAAAACAACCCTGTCAAATTCTTGGGAGAGGAAGCTCAGTAACATAAAATACTTAAATGAACTATCAACTTTTGCCCTACAATTAGCGGTAATCTAATTATGTCAGAATAAAGGTCAGGGAAATGAATAAACATGACCAGGGAACAATAATATGACATTGTTATTAAAAATTCAGATGCCTCCTGACATAATACTATATATTGAGTACTTTGGATCACACCAAATTTCTCATCAAATGTTCAGTATATCCTTTGATGACCTGCTTGTTTAATATACAATAACAGATCTTGTTTCTATCACGTCTTTAAACAATATCATGACATACGATCATTTTCTTAAGGTGTCTGGGGTTGTAGGAGTTCAAAATGTATTGGTAATAGATGACTAGGCATCCAAGTGACAATACATATTACCTAATTTTAAATAATATGGTAGAGGTTTAACCTGTGTGAGGTCAGGGGAAACTCTGATTAATGTCTTTATCGTTTCAACACTGAAATGAATAGTTAGGTCATATACTTATATCTCAAAAGCAATATTCTTTCACGTGATTAAGCTGCAGCCTCTTAGAAAAAAGATTCATTCCCTCTTATGTGTGTCATAATTGGGCCAATTCTTCTGTGTCATCTCTTATATTAATAAGAAATTGTCATTTCATGAAAAGGGCTGATGATGACTAAAAAGAGGAAGTGAAGAGTCTTCTGCTGCAATTTTACTTTAAATTATTCATTGAGAAGACAAAGATGATGCATATAACATAATTTATTTGCCTTGTAGCATGCATTTGAATCTTGTATTTTGTAGACTTGTTCATTTATTCAGCAAATATTTACTGGAAGCCCACCATGTAGAGGCACTGTTCTGGGTGCTGGTGTTTTGGTAGTGAATACGACAAAGTCCTTGCCTTCATGGTGGCTTACAAAGAGAGGAGACAGGGAGTAAACAAATAAACACATAATTCCAGGTTGGTTTTGATGCTAAAAAACAAATTAAAGCAAATGAGGGCAGAAAGTGATGAGGACCTGGGCACTATTTCAAGTAGTGGAATGAGGAGAAAAATCTCTGAGGATGTAAGATTTAAGTTGAGACCTGAAGAATGGTGTTCTTTGATAAATGTTAAAATAGCTTTAATTCAACAGTTCTTTTAAATAAATTTATATTTTATGAATTTCAATAGCATCTATACATATTGGGAAGTGGGAAGTAATACATATTATTCACTTTAAGGCATTGTTTGGAGCACTAATAGATTTGAGGATTCCTCATAATAGCTACACATCCCACTCCCTCCTTTAGGGCTCCAAAGCTGAGAAGCCCTTCTCTAGATTAACCCCATATGCCAGATCCCATCCCTATGCTCCCTAATGTGCATTTCTTTCCTAGTGTGCTCAGATGTGCCACCATCGTTGCTTTGTTCAAGTTCATTATTCCCCTCACCCAGAATGCCAGCCTTTTCCCATGGTTTCTACCTGTCCAGACTCTCCCTTTCCATCAAGGCCTAAACTTCCCTAAAGCTTCCCTAACAGTAGATCACCATTTGGGGCGGGTGTGTGTGTGTGTGTGCGTGCGTGTGTGCAAACACGTATGGTGGGGCACTAGGCACTGTGTTAAATACTTTACATTCGTTATGTTATTTATGAGCCTTGGTACTATTATCATTCCTACTTTGTAGACAAGGACATGGGGACTTGTGGAGCTTAAGAAACTTGCCAAATTCATACAGCTGGGCAGCAGGGACAGAATTCCAGTTCAGGTCTGATGATTCTGGCATCCATGCTTTAAATCATTCTGGGACAACTATTCCATCTTGATATGATTTTACCATCTTAGAATGCTGACAGAAAGTATACTTCCCAACTTTGTTCTGCCTTGCTTTGTCCACTAATATTTCATATAGTATTTAGTTTATACTCCCCAAGTTTGTAGGCAACAAACATATTTTGTACTTCTTCAACAGATTCAATAACAATGTTTATGGTTCTGAACAAATATAAATTCAGAAAATACTTGGTGGTAAACTTGCAATGGGGGCAGCAGTCCCTTCCTGCACACAGGTGGGTTAGAGTCTACCGGCACCTGCAGCTGCTCCCTGGCTAGCCAGGCCAGCCAGTGCAGCCTGACCATCATCTGGTAGGCCAGGCAGAAGCGGCAGAAGAAGGAGGAGTATTGCACTTACTACATCCACTTGGGCAGGTGCAACTGAGGAGAGCACTGCCCCTGCCTCAGGGGATTTGCCGTAACAGCTACTGTCCCTATAGGCACGTCTACGTGTCCCTCAGGCAGAGGTCTGCACCGACATCCTCAAAGATTGCTGTCCCCTGGGCATGAAGTGCAAGAAGAAACACACACCGCTGTGCCATGTCTTCTCCTGCAGGGGCATCTGCCTCCGGGGTGTCCAGAGATATTAAATGGTATTTAGAGGTCTAAAACTGGCAGTTATTACAGCTATCTTGCATCTGAGTTTGCTGGGTATTTATACTTTATCTTCACTAGATCATGTGTTTTTTAGAACAGAATCCATTACTTAATAGATATATCTTTATTTATCATGGAACTTGATATTGTCCTTTGCAAGAGTGGATTTTAAAAAGTGAACTTAACCTGTGCTTCTTCCCAGAACCATTTTTAACCTTCCCTAGATGTGATGACACCCTCATTAAAAACTGTTTGCCCTCTGGGCTGTTAGCTGTCTGTCTCCACACACTTGACGTCTGGCACAAATTGATAAGAATATGCACAAATCACCTCAGCTTATATTCCTCCTTTACCCAAAATAAAGATTTAATTTGTGAAGCATGATGCTTGGGTCGTAGTGCCCTCTGCTGGGAGAAATGATAGAACATAGGTGTTCTCTCCTGTTTGCAAAAGAAAAAAAAAAAAAAAAAAGCCCAGATTTCAGAGGTAAAAATTAGATGCTTATTATCCTTTAAGCAAATATGTGTGTGTGTGTGTATATCTTCTATAGAAAAATAATTCAAAATAATGCATTATTTAAATACCAAGCTATTTTGGTGATTTAAAACATAATTCAGTTTACAGAAATTGGATTAACACAAATTTCAGTAACACCTCTGTGGAGAGCAAGGATGTATGTTAAAATATATATATGTACATTATGTACATATATACATATGTATATACACATTATATGTATGTTATGTATATATACATATATGTAAATATGTCCCATTTGCGCTTAAAGAAGAATAATTACAGCTTTTTAGTTCTTTGTGGCTATGCAGCCATATGATTTTCCAAGACTCTTTAATGCAAAAGTTTCAATCTTGTCAAATTTATATCAAGCCACACATCCCAATTTAAGGTGGGGGAAAGTATGTTCACTGTATTAATGAATATCTCATCTCAATATCAGACTTATTTGTAGAAAATGTTATCATTTAGATTGGCATTTTTAAAATGAAGCTTAAGTTTTTCCCTTGATTACAATGTAAACATGCTCATTATGGAAAATAGAAATATCACCAGAATTAATTGTTGAAATCATCCTGTATTTCCTTTTAGTCTTTTTATGCATATTTTACACAGTAGGGACAAGCTACATAGTAGTTTAGAATAACATTTTTTCTATTAGCATTATGATATAAATTTGTGTAATTCTAGACTTCTCTCTACATAGTACCTGTTTCTCTTTCCCTCTTTAACCCATTTAAAGAAAAAAGTTAGCTCTCCAATATCAGAGGGAGATTTTGATCTTTATACCATAAAGAATCTCTCACTTTTTATCTGATCTCCTGTCCTCTACTTATACTCCTTTTTGGTCTGAAACTGCAGTGTGAATCTTTCTACTAGTCATCATTATGGTTGATTAACAGAGCTCTTAACTCTTTACTCTTAGAAATTATGTGTGCCAGGGATCTCTTTTAAGGAAATAGGTTAAGCCATAGAAATGTAAGGCTCTCCAAATATCCAAGCCCTCTCTCATATTTCTCAGCCTCTTAAAGTTAGAAGCGGCCATTTGAGGGGTTATGGCTAATGGTCTAGGAGCATTAGCGGATATTTGTTCAGTTCTATTAGTGGAGCTATTATTAGCAGCTTTCTCCTCCTCTGCCATGGATTCTGAAGCCACATGTTCACATGGCATAGCCACAACACAAGCCTGGGTTGCTGATCCAGTTGCCTTAGAGAGTTGTCCTACTGGTAATAGTCAATGAGGGAGAAATAAATTTTGATGTGCTAAACTATGGAGATTTAGTTGTGTATTAGCACAATATGATCTAGCCTATCTTGACTAATACATGATGCTATGTCCAGTCACAGTGTTTGACAGTATGTTTTCTCTGTTTTGGGTGCCATTCCCAAGCACCTCCACCCCTTTGCCAGGAAGTCTTTTCTGGATTTTTCTTGTTCATCTTCTTGTTCATCTCAGGGGCACGTCCTCTGATAAACCTTTGGTTGCCCTCATCCCCCTTTCTGGGTTAATTGCCTCTTCCACATGCTTCTGTCATACATGAGTATATAGATTAGTGATTTTTGGTTTTGTATGGATTGATAAGATTATTTTGGATATTGGTTATGTACACTTCCCTTGAGAACAATTAGCATAGATCAGTGGTTTTAAAAGTGTGGTCTGTTAACCCCTGAGGGTCTCTAAGATCCTTTCAAGAGGTCTGTGAAATTAAACCAATGGTGTGAAAGCAGTAACCGCTAAAACTGCTAGTACTCTAGCAAATCACGTTAGTGGAATCAAACTATAATAGGAGTCATTGTATCATAGTATTTTTCACTGCCACATATTCACAGGGGAAAATATCAAGTTTCATCAAGAATGCCCTGAATGAAACATTAAAAATTATAAATTGTATAAAATCTTGACACTGAGTATCTGTCTTTGTAATATTCTAAATGACAAAATGAGAAGTACACATAAGCACTTTTGCTGCATACTAAATTAAAATGGCTCTCTTGAGGGACAACACTTGAGCAATTGTACAGTTTATAAGCTGAAGTTACCACTTTTGTAATGCAACAACATTTTATTTGAAAAGAATGACTGAAAACTGTGGTTATTTAGAATCAGTATTTGGTAGACATTACCTTGAAAATGTATAAAGTAAACAAGGAAAACAACTAACAGTATTTGTTGTTAATGATAAAATTTGAGATTTATTGTGAAAAATTAGAATTGTGGTAAATGTATATGTGCCCCTGTGAACTTGACAGCCCCCAGATAATGAAAGACTTTATGATGAGGTTGGTTCTGATATTGATGAATATGATTTTTTTGATATTATATAATGAAAGCTGTCAATACTTGGAACAGCACCAAAAGTTCATTGATAAGGTTAAATTCCACATTGGAAGAAACTACCACTCGTTGAGTAGTATTTTCAATGGAGAATATCTAGAAATATTATTGCCATACTCTTCCCTTTTTCAACTGCATACCTGTGTAAATGTCAGATTTTCTTCATGTACTTTAACCAAAACAAAAAGTTTAATAGAAAAGCAGATATGAGAATCCAGCTGTCTTCTATTAAGCTATATATTAAAGACATTTGCAAAACTATAAAGCAATGCCATTTTTCTCATATTTTTGTCTTGGAAAATCGAGCTATTTTTTAAATAAAAATTCTGTTATATTAACATGTAATGAGTTTATTATTGTTATTTTAAGTGGATTAAATATTTTAAATACTTTTCTCTTTTAACTTTTAATATGATAAATATCAGTAGTTATAGCCTATATAAGCAAAAGCTCTTTGGGGTTCTTAATAATTTTGAAGAATATAAATCAATCCTAAGAGCTCACAGTTTGAGAACCACTGCTATAGATAATTTAAGATCAAGGATATGCATCTGGCAAAGCTAACATAGTAGGCTGACTACAAGAGTGCAGACAAAAGAGTTTATAGTAGAGATAAACACCCTCAAGCCCACAGGCCTCATGCAACTCATTTATAAGTGCCTTTTTTTTTTTTTTTAACATCTTTATTGGCGTATAATTGCTTTACAATGGTATGTTACTTTCTGCTTTATAACAAAGTGAATCAGCTATACATAAACATATATCCCCATATCTCCTCCCTCTTGCGTCTCCCTCCCACCCTCCCTATCCCACCCCTCTAAGTGGACACAAAGCACCGAGCTGATCTCCCTGTGCTAGGCGGCTGCTTCCCACTAACTATCTCTTTTACATTTGGTAGTGTATATGTGTCCATGACACTCTCTCACTTTGTCCCAGCTTCCCCTTCCCCCTTCCCGTATCCTCGAGTCCATTCTCTAGTAGCTCTGTGTCTTTCTTCCCGTCTTGCCCCTAGGTTCTTCATGACCATTTTTTGTTTTGCTTTTTAGATTCCATATATATAGCATACGGTATTTGTTTTTCTCTTTCTGACTTACTTCACTCTGTATAACAGACTCTAGGTCCATCCACCTCACTACAAATAGCTCAATTTCGTTTTTTATTATGGCTGAGTAATATTCCATTGTATATATGTGTCACATTTTCTTTATCCATTCATCTGTTAATGGACACTTAGGTTGCTTCCATGTCCTGGCTATTGTAAATAGAGTTGCAATGAACA
>NW_020172783.1:908963-924258 GCF_003031525.2 Neophocaena asiaeorientalis asiaeorientalis | reverse complement strand
GTTGGCTGTGGGTTTGTCATATATGGCCTTTATTATGTTGAGGTAAGGTGCCTCTATGCCTGCTTTCTGTAGGATTTTTATCATAAATGGATGTTGAATTTTGTTAAAAGCTTTCTGTGCATCTATTGAGATGATCATATGGTTTTTCTCCTTCAATTTGTTAATATGGTGTATCACATTGTTTGATTTGCATATATTGAAGAATCCTTGCATTCCTGGGATAAACCCCACTTGATCATTGTGTATGATCCTTTTAATGTGCTGTTGGATTCTGTTTGCTAGTATTTTGTTGAGGAATTTTGTATCTATGTTCATCAGTGATATTGGCCAGTAGTTTTCTTTCTTTGTGACATCTTTGTCTGGTTTTGGTATCAGGGTGATGGTGGCCTTGTAGAATGAGTTTGGGAGTGTTTCTCCCTCTGCTATATGTTGGAAGAGTTTAAGAAGGAAAGGTGTTACCTCTTCTATAAATGTTTGATAGAATTCTCCTGTGAAGCCATCTGGTCCTAGGCTTTTGTTTGTTGGATAATTTTTAATCACAGTTTCAATTTCAGTACTTGTGATTGGTCTGTTCATATTTTCTATTTCTTCCTGGTTCAGTCTCGGAAGGTTGTGCATTTCTAAGAATTTGTCCATTTCTTCCAGGTTGTCCATTTTATTGGCATATAGTTGCTTGTAGTAATCTCTCATGATCCTTTGTATTTCTGCAGTGTCAGTTGTTATTTCTCCTTGTTCGTTTCTAATTCTATTGATCTGAGTCTTCTTCCTTTTTTTCTTGGTGAGTCTGGCTAATGGTTTATCAATTTTGTTTATCTTCACAGAGAACCGGCTTTTAGTTTTATTGATCTTTGCTATAGTTTCCTTCTTTTGTTTTTCATTTATTTCTGCTCTGATCTTTATGATTTATTTCCTTCTGCTAACTTTGGGGTTTTTTTGTTCTTCTTTCTCTAATTGCTTTAGGTGTAAGGTTAGGTTGTTTATTTTAGATGTTTCTTTTTACTTAAGGTAGGATTGTTTTGCTATAAACTTCCCTCTTAGAACTGCATTTGCTGCATCCCATAGGTTTTAGGTGATTGTGTTTTCATTGTCATTTGTTTCTAAGTATTTTTTGATTTCCTCTTTGATTTCCTCAGTGATCTCTTGGTTATTAAGTAGTGTATTGTTTAGCCTCCATGTGTTTGTATTTTTTACAGTTTTTTTTCCTGTAATTAGTATCTAGTGTCATAGCATTGTGGTCAGAAAAGATACTTGATATGATTTCAATTTTCTTAATTTACCAAGGCTTGATTTGTGACCCAAGATATGATCTATCCTGGAGAATGTTTCATGAGCACTTGAGAAGAAATTGTTTTCTGTTGTTTTCAGATGGAATGTCCTATAAATATCAATTAAGTCCATCTTGTTTAATGTATCATTTAAAGCTTGTGTTTCCTTATTTATTTTCATTTTGGATGATCTGTCCATTGGTGAAAGTGGCGTGTTACAGTGCCCTACTATGATTGTGTTACTCTTGTTTTCCCTTTGTATGGCTGTTAGTGTTTGCCTTATGTACTGAGGTGCTTCTGTGTTGGGTGCATAAATATTTACAGTTGTTTTATCTTCTTCTTAGATTGATCCCTTGATCATTATGTAGTGTCCTTCTTTGTCTCTTGTAATAGTCTTTGTTTTAAAGTCTGTTTTGGCTGATATGAGAATTGCTACTCCAGCTTTCTCTTGATTTCCATTTGCATGGAATATTTTTTCCATCCCCTCACTTTCAGTCTGTATGTGTCTCTAGGTCTGAAGTGGGTCTCTTGTAGACAGCATATATACGGGTCTTGTTTTTGTATCCATTCAGCCAGTCTGTGTCTTTTGGTTGGAGCATTTAATCCATTTACATTTAAGGTAATTATCGATATGTATGTTCCTATTACCATTTTCTTAATTGTTTTGGGTTTATTATTGTAGGTCTTTTCCTTCTCTTGTGTTTCCTGCCTAGAGAAGTTCCTTTAACATTTGTTGTAAAGCTGGCTTGTTGGTGCTGCATTCTGTTAGCTTTTGCTTGTCTGTAAATGTTTTAATTTCTCCATCAAATCTGAATGAGATCCTTGCTAGGTAGATTAATCTTGGTTGTAGGTTTTTCCCCTTCATCACTTTAAATATGTCCTGCCACTCCCTTCTGGCTTGCAGAGTTTCTGCTGAAAGATCAGCTGTTAACCTTATGGGGATTCCCTTGTATGTTATTTGTTGTTTTTCCCTTGCTGCTTTTAATGTTTTTTCTTTGTATTTATTTTTTGATAGTTTGATTAATATGTGTCTTGGCATGGTTCTCCTTGGATTTGTCCTGTATGTGACTCTCTGTGCTTCCTGGACTTGATTAACTATTTCCTTTCACATATTAGGGAAGTTTTCGACTATCTCTTCAAATATTTTCTTGGGTGCTTTCTCTCTCTCTCTTCTCATTCTGGGACCCTTATAATGCGAATGTTTTTGCGTTTAATGTTGTCCCAGAGGTCTCTTAGGCTGTCTTCATTTCTTTTCATTCTTTTTTCTTTATTCTGTTCCACAGCAGTGAATTCCACCATTCTGTCTTCCACATCACTTATCCGTTCTTCTGCCTCAGTTATTCTGCTATTGATTCCTTCTAGTGTAGTTTTCATTTCAGTTATTGTATTGTTCATCTCTGTTTGTTTGTTCTTTAATTCTTCTAGGTCTTTGTTAAACATTTCTTGCATCTTCTCGATCTTTGCCTCTATTGTTTTTCCAAGGTCCTGGATCATCTTCAGTATCATTATTCTGAATTCTTTTTCTGGAAGTTTGCCTATCTCCACTTCATTTAGTTGTTTTTCTGGGATTTTATTTTGTTCATTCATCTAGTACATAGCACTCTGCCTTTTTGTCTTGTCTATCTTTCTGTGAATGTGGTTTTTGATCCACAAGCTGCAGGTTTGCAGTTCTTCTTGCTTCTGCTCTGAGTCAATAATTTATAATAAAGAGAAAATAAAAGTAATGTCACAAACAATTGAAGGAAGGTAATTTTTAGTTTGTTTTAGCAGTTTTTAAAATTTTAAGGTACTTGTTTTATTTTTAGGAGAGTTAAAAGGTAAATTATTTGCAGAGATTACAAAATCAGCCCTCCATACAATTTCACATGCACTATCAGGAGAGCTACTGCAATAGATGCCACACCGTCCTCTCCCCTTGAGGGCCTCACATTATCTTTGCTGCAAGAAAATGCGAACAGATGACAAAAGAAGGACATGAAGAAAATATTATATAAATAATTGCAAGTTAAAAATCATTTTTAAATACCTGACTAATTTTGGATTTAAATTCTATGAGGGAAAATTCACGTGAGGGTTACAACTTATCAGAGAGGCTGAAGAATGACTTCAAGCAAATAATTGTTTTTCTTAGTGTTCCTCACTCTGTAAATTAAGAGACTTGGTCTAACTGAACCTATGTTACCCCTTCTCCATTCCAAGATTATATGATTTTACAAGATACACAAACTATCTCAAATATAAACAAAGTGTGAATGTACATTATTTGCCTTACATATTCCAGTTTAACAAAATGAATTTATAATTTATAGAATTATAAATCTATAAATTTATGATTTATAGAATTAAAAATAATATATTTGGTAGATCCAGCATGCATGTTCTCATACTAACAAAATCTGTATTTTTTTAAATTCTGAAAAATAAATTAAGGTCTATTCCAAATATAAAGGTAAGATAAATCAGAAAGAGGCTATGAATAAAAATATTTTGGCCTTTTTCTTTTCTTTCTGTTTACTATATTAGTTAAATAGATAAATAAATGGATAGTGTTTTAGATAAAATAAAACATTAATCAAGACCTTTATGCATTTGTATATAAGAAAATGATTGGTATACCAACAATCAAAAGAAAAAGATTTTGAAGCAATGGATAAGAATACCCTATAATTGTCTTTTTGTTCCATTTCAAACTTACTTCTCTTTCAGAGTGCAGTCTTGGAGGTAATCCATCCACGATAAGCAGTCACTCAAGTATAGACACCTGGTTTATTCTTTTTCCCACATTCTTCACCCCAGCTTACTATTCCAACAAGGTGCCAGATATTCCTAGAGTTGGGATAAGCTAGTGGTCCACCAGAATCATTCTAGAATAAAAAGAGAAAAAAAATGTTTCTTGTCCTGAAACATTTCTTTCTATCTCTCCTCTGGAGTTGTCAACAGCCCCTAGGCAGTGAGACAATCCACCCTCTTTGGGCTTAGAACCGTGGGACTCTTGAATTTCTTCAAAACCCAGGGCAACTACAAACCAGAGTATATTACCTACAGCTGGACTGGAGTGGATTGGGAAGACTAGAAGCTGACTTTTTAATGAGTCCAAACTTAACTCTGGAGAAAGTGACTCAGAGGCTCCATGATGAAGCCTCTCAGGAATGCATGACATGTGCACCTGTAAAGCCTCCTGCTGCATCTCCTGATAAGAGAGAGGCAAGCATTCTAGTTCTGCAGGTTGCCCAGAAAATAGGGCCAAATTTATTTTATTACCTTGTAACTATGGATTCCTAGACTGAAAACTCCATGAGAACAGGGATTGTGTTCACCACTGCATCTCCAGCTTATGAGCTGGGTTCTGGTACATTAATGAGATTAATAAATGTTTGTTATGTGGATTGAAATAAGAAGCTACTCTGTGAAAATCATTAAGACAAAAAAAATTATGGTGATAAAAACTTCCATTGAATTAGTACTTCGGAAAAAATGATTTGATAATGTATCTAGAAGTATTTGACAGGCATCAGCTTCTCCTGACATAAATCCAGCACACAGCATTGTATCAGTTGCCAAGCCAGACAATGCATGTGGAGCATTGCAAACTATGTTATCAGTAATCTTCAAAAAAGCCTGCTGAAGTATCACTGGAAGAGAACCTAAGGGCAATAAATTCTGCATATCATGGAGATCTTAACCTTGTTTTTTGAGACAAAGAACATCTATGGAATAAAGCAGATTCTCTTGGTCACCAAGAGCCAGACCAGTCCCAGGCTAGATTGCTTTCTTTCTAATGTTTATTAGAGCTGGCTGCCTCACACATAAATTCCAAATTTTCCAATTCTTATTCCCAGAGATATTTCAGAAATTGAAGACAACACCATGCCTTTGGTCCCATCACTTGGTTTTCTTTTCAGTATATTTATGGACTGGTTAATTGTGTGAAAGAATGATTGATTGATTGATTGATTAAATAATTATTCTTATGAAGCTATTACATATTTACAGAAAAACTTACCATTTATATAAAGTGTTCCCCATTCTGTAACTACAACACTGTCATTTTCTGAGAGCTTCATTTTGGCTTCAGAAAAACAAATCCTATGAATGTACTTTGTAAAAGAGACTTCTTCAGCAAGCTGCACAGGGCAATATCATCATGAACCCCAGCTCTGCTATAATTTTCATGAAAAAGAATGTTTTGGACTTTCTGTGTCATATATGGTTTATTTACTATAGTTACAAAGTTGACAGTCCAATCTTCTGAATTATTTTTCCTGGAGGACACAATTTAATTAAAATACACTCAGTTTGGGGGCCAAAACGGTATTCACAGTGATTATCTTATCACTTTAAGGTGTGAGTTTCCCAAACAACACTATAAAGCACTTAAATTCTTATTTTTAAAATGTCTTTGATGTGGGGATGTCATAAATGCTACAGACACATAAAAATAGTGCTAAGGACTATTACAGCTGTCAGCCTTCTTCAAGTCCTCCTAACTAGAGTCACTGATGTCTCCTGCTAGTTCAGCCCCATCTGGTTTCTATGCATTTGAGTTGGGTAAGAATCATATAAGCAGTCTCAGTGGATGGAGTCCAGAATCACTCATACTGTCATATACCCTGGGCTCCAGGAGCCTGTGGCAGGCTCTGGGCATCCGTCTGCATACATAAACAATTGCAATCTGTTCTCACCCAATCACCCCATTATGTTTACCAAGTCAATGCATCTTGGCTTCTAATTTAGATTTTCTGACCAGTTTCTCCAGTTCCCCTGAGATTCTTTCCCAGTTTAGGCCCTAAGATCCTATTTAACTATTGTCACTTCCTCAAAATGTCAGGTGCCTTTTTTTTTTTAAGGTTTCAAGACCTTCATGTAACTGTGACCCTCTTCAGTCCTTCTCTCCTTCTGAAATCTTCAGTGACTCCACACATTCATTAGCTGTGTTTCTCCAGTAAGTAAGCATCTTGTCATTTAGAGGTGTCCCCAATGAATAAAACTACATTTTCTAAGCATATTTTCTAATGTTTCCTTTTACAAATCTTCTCTACTTCAAATAGTTCTTTCTGTTTGCTGTCCATAGAATACAACTTGTGTTGCTCCATCTCAACACATTTGAAGAAGGCTATTTTTCCAACTCGAAATGCATATTATTTTTTTCTGATCTACCTACCCCAATCAATCAAAGCTTATATCTTTAGAGTCTAGATCAAATCTTACAACTGAATACCTCAGCTAGATTGTGTTCTCTTTCTTCACCAAGTTTCCATAGCACGTGCTATCTGTGTTGTGCATGTGACACTTACTACACTGTGCTGCCTTATACCTTTAATATATCACGTTTAAATTTCTTCAACTAGATTGTAAACCCCCAGAGGGTAAGACAAATAAGCACCCTGTAACTGGAGTCAGACATACCCAAGTTCACACTCAGTTTCTTTTATTTAAGAGCTGTATGATCTTGGTCAAGTTACATCACCATTTCTAAACCCTAGTTTCCTCATCTTTAAATAGGTTAAAGTATACCTTTCATACGGAATTATTGTTATGATTAAATAAAATGGTGTAAGTAAAGTACTTAACATCAGGCCAAAGCCCCTATTTGGAAAATGTTAATTGCTTCCATTCACTTTTCCCTTAGTTGCCCAATTTAAATGTCTTTGCTGCCCTTCAATTATGTAAGTGGTTGTAAATTTCATATGGTCTTGGCAGAACCTCACACATTTAGGTTAACCCCACAGACCTCCCAAATAGGCCTGCAACCAGAATCCTGCATTTAGTCAGACTTTCAAACTTACTTAGCAAAGCAGTGAGCTGCAGATAGGAGCCACCTACTGCTGATCAGAGAAACACCACAGTGGTGTTGGCCTTTCCACTGCATGCTTGCCTGCCATGGCCAGGCCCCCGTCAGGGCATTTTCCCCATTCACAATTCGGTTGCCTGCTGTGATACTATTGGTCAGTCGTCCCCCACAACCTGAAGAAAGGATTTATTTATATAAGAGCATGTATCTTTCATTATATTTTTTAAGAAATATATTTTAAAACATTATTTGAAACCCTTCAATGATTGTCCAGCATCTCCTAATCAATGTTGTTTCTTTCCTGGAATGTACCCTTATCATGATAGCCCATTCCATCCTTGTTTGGGTGACTTTTACTTTTCTTCTTTTCCAGTTTCAAGCATTTTTCAACTACTGATTTTTGTTGTATCTATCTGTTATAACTCTAGTCTCCCCAAGTACATTGCATAATTCTTGAAGGTGGAGACTTTGCTTCATTAAGGTCTGTATCTTGTATAGCATATGCAATGCTATCTGTAAAGCCCCATGTAGACAACAGATACTTCATAAATATCCACTGAACGAATGAATACATGTATGTATCACACTGTAGGCCTCATGATACTCTAAAGAGAATTTGCTTAAAAGGTACAGAACTATTATTTACCTTATAATAAATATATTTGATATAGCCTAGTTTTGCATTTTCTTATTATCCTAAGTTGTTCGTTCTTCCTTCACTTTTTTTTAAAAACTAATTCAGACATGATATTCTTCATGATTCCATTCTTTGGAAACAGTTCTCATTTCACCCTTTTGGACAACCCATTATAAATGGTCAGTGTTTTTCAAAAAGAAATGCCAGATAGATATGTGGTATATCCAATAATTTTGAAAAACTACTATAGATTTCCAGCATTAAGTACTTCTAGATCCTTTTTAGCAAAATGATGGGGAACTATTTTTGAATGTGTTAAATTTATAATAAAGTTTCTAAACTTACAGTTATTGGTAAGCATTTCAGCATTAGCCTTGCTGATTTCTGAAATTAAAATAAAAACATAAGGTTGATAAAATATCACCAAGCAATTCTCTTCAGCCCGAGGACTAAGTTTCCTAACCCAATTACTCCCAACATTTAACTATTCAGACTAGTTCATGTATTGTCTATCAACCCCTCTCACTTCTACTTGTTATATTTTGGCCATCTCTCCGCATCTCTACCAGGTAGTATAGGAAAAGGGAAAAGGAAGTAAAAAAGCAAAGCTCTCAGTATTTTGATGGTTGAAGTAAAATATTTAGTGAAGTAAGAAGCTGACACTCTTACTAAAAATGGCACTGGGCATAATCTTTGGATTTTTTTTTCCCTATGATAATTCTCATTACTCTGAAATGTAGTTATCTATATTTTAAAGAAAAAACCCAATTCAAATTACATTTCATTAGACCTATCCTGCTCTTTAGAAGTCATCTCATTACTAAGACTGAATTATGAAATTTTGAGAATTTAACTTAAATTCAAGTCTCTTTTCTATTGGGAAGAGGCTTTAGAGAGAAAGAGAAGAGAGAACTAAAAAAAGACACATCGGAAAGTGCTGACTCTGAATCCCTGGGATACAGAGGGGCAGTAACTTGTACAGCCTTCTTTCCCAATGACTACCCACAAAGGAATCGTATCGCTCCTTTCAGAACCTCTACCTCAAACTCACTTCTCATGAGTGGCCCATTGGTGACAGGGACTATGTTCTGAGGCAAAAGAGCTGTAACTGGCAGCTGGCAGCCATCAGAGCTTCTGGATCAACTGTCAGTCTGGAAGAAGCACAAAACGGCTCTGGAAACACAAGCTTATCACCTAATAGACCTTTTAACAATCCAATTTAACATTTGAAGAACTTCGTAGGACCTTTGAATGTTTACAAACTTTACTTTCTGTACTGGGGCAAAATCCTATCATTTTCTTCCCTTGTTTTCTAGGGAATTATTTCAGACAGATTTTGTCTTTAATAGTATTACTTCCATTCTTCCACAAGAAACAATGAGAACCCCCGTCCTCAACTTCACACTGACTTCTGCAGTCTTCACGCTTAATGATCAAGAAAACCCTGTCTGTTTCCTATGAGTTCCTGACAAAAGTAGAAGTAGGGAGGAATAATGCTTCAATTATTATTGTTCACCCCCTTTCCATCCATTACAGCCAACCCTTCCAAACTCACAAGCATACCTGTAGCTTAACACTTATTTCTGTCACTTTGCAGACAGATTCTATAGCACTGCCTTCTCCACTACCACCTCAATGGTAGGAGTGCCACAGTTGGGAAGACTAGTTTTTCCTAAGCAAATTCCTGAAACTCTTGGTTCATTTTTTTTTTCCAGTACTTTTTTTTAATAGTTTAGATAGTTAAGTAGTAGAAAATAAGTGAAATACCTATAAGTTTGATGGAAGTGGGAACTGCGTTCCAAGATGCCATGTTGTCCTTCAACATCAGATGTAAGATAGCCTTGATTTTAGTCCTCATGCTGTTCTTTTTTGCTGGAGGAAACTTGAATGTCAACTGTAACTGTACACTTGAACCATTGGGATAAGAACTAGAAGCAACAGAAATGTTCTAGTGTGTTGTTTCTTGATTTTTTAGATGTTTCATGAACACATTGGATTTGCCACATTTTAATTATTATATTGCCTTCACATACATATTAAAAAAATACACAGATATTGTCTCAGTATAAATAAAGTGCAATGGTCCCTAAAAATTTAACTGGCTAAGAGGTATTGTTCATGAAAGAGGATATGAACCACAAACTAGAAATCAGAATATTTCAAACACATTTGAGAAACTGAGTACTGACCAACAAATAATTGACTTGAGATTTTATAATAATACAGTAAAAAGTGTTCTTGTACAGATATTTTCTAATAACTTAATTTTAGAGAAAGAGATAAATGAGAACTTAAATGCAGGGCCAGGAAGCATTCAAAAGATATTGTCTGTAGGTAAGTAGATTGGTTGGTCCATTGGTTGGCTAGCTGGATTTTTTGTTTTGTTTTGTTTGGAGAGTTCAGACTTCCCCAGAATAGATATTGGCAGTTACCAAATTACAGGTGTCTCTCCTTTTATCACTCATCCCCTATGCCCTGTGATACCTGTCTCCCTGCAGCCCTCACCACTACCACCATCAAGCACACTTACAATACATATTTAGACAAATGTTATCTCAAAAGATTCACTTTTGTTCACAGGCATTACAGTGATGGTAATTATTAAAGAGACCAAAAGAGGATTATTTTAGGAAAGATATGGCCAGATGGGTATGGATGGGAGAAGAGGTGGCTAGTATATAGGTAGCAAAACAATCAGATCAGACTCCTTGTTTTGCATAGTTACAGTTATCTTTTATCATAGAAATCAATTAGGACTGACTGCCACCAAAAACCTTACAATTCTCCTTCAAGTACAGAGATTAAAGATATGTACAGAACACTTCCTACACTGAATAAAAATTTGTTAAATACAGTGATACTTTAATTTATGGGGAGCTCTTTATCCCTTCCCTCCCTCCCTTCCTTCCTCCCTTCTTTCCTTCCTCCCTCCCTTCCTTCCTTCTTCCCTTCTTTCCTCCCTTCCTTCCTTCTCTTTTGCTCCCTCTATCTCTCTTTCTGTTTCTTGCTGTTGTTGTTATTTAAAACTGGAGCTGATATGACATATTACCTACTTCTCGTTCCATAAGATCTTTCTTTTTAATTATTTTTTTGTTCCATAAGATCTTGAATGAATTTGTACTTACAGAAGTTTGATGACTTGAGAGTTGATATACTCTGTATACACCAGAATTTTGAAATGCATCAGACATCTGTCAAGAGAAAAAAACAAAGCCACCACATGTTTCAATCAAATTTATAGTAAAATTAGTAAGATAAATCTCTGACTTACCATAGTCTCAATATATTTTCTCAGATCTGTGCTGACTTGTGAAACTGCTTTTTCACAATTATCATTGTATATGACTCCAGAAATATGAAAATCACCTTGGTAATAGTAAGTCTTCCCTGTGAAATAAAGAAATACTTAGAAAATTTTAAAATAGAAAGTGACCTCAAGTCCCTCCATATCTTTATCTCAAAATTAATATTCAATGGATATACTCAGACAGGGAAATTAATTTACTACCACTTGAATGAGAGATTCCCCTAGCTTTCATCCAACTCTAGTTACTGTCAGTATTAACAAAGATTGTGTTAGCTCCTAAGCCAGAATCCTAGAGTAAACCCATCTTCCAAAATGACTTCAAACAACCTTTACAACAGAGTTTGAGTGTTTATTTTTACTTCAAGAAGCCCAGTTCAACTAATTTAACTTCAGGAAATATAAGCTCGTCCAGCCTTGTATCTGAAATTGTAGATAGTTGATCATATAGAGAAATTCAAGAGTAAATTCTCATCCACACACTTCCTGCTCAAGCCAGGATGCCTGCAGTTCTACCTTTTGCATCACTCCTTTCCACTAAGTCACTGTTCCCCCAGAAGAAGAAACAATGTTAAATGCAAACTATATTTTGGAAGGATAGCTAATTAAGCTACTGGTCCTCACTAACATGCTGACAGGGCTTCTTTATGAGGGTTTGATTTGGAAAACTCAGAGCACTATACATAAGGACATTTTGTGAATAAAGTTATTTTATTATTATTATTATTTTGCGGTACACGGGGCTCTCACTGTCGTGGCCTCTCGCGTTGCGGAGCACAGGCTCCGGACGTGCAGGCTCAGCGGCCATGGCTCACAGGCCTAGTCGCTCCGCGGCATGTGGGATCTTCCCGGGCCGAGGCACGAACCCGTGTCCCCTGCATCGGCAGGCGGACTTTCAACCACTGCGCCACCAGGGAAGCCCCACAATTTTAAAACATCAATCTCACTGTAATTTATCTCCTACAACCCATACCAGGTATCATTTCCTAGATTAGACTTCCCTATAGCCACATTCTGATACTGCATTAGCAGTTAAACTGCAAAGTATTACAAACAGTAGTTTTAATTTATTAAAACTTCATTTCCAACCATTTGAATTGGATTAACCTGATTTCTGTTATACAGTGAAGAGTGTTAAAAAAAATTCCAAAACAAAATTCCTCAAATTCTGTAAAGATAAACCTTTTTTTTTTTTTTCATAGAGGACTTTAAATTATTAGGGAGAGGCTTGTGAATAAGGAACAAAGAAACTAATGATCAAATGAAGCAAATGGCCTCCACCACCAACTTTCTTCTGGAACTCGAGGAAAGCCAAGAGTCAGTGGAAAGGAACTCACTTGAAAATCTATTAAGTTTTGTGGGCCCACTGCAGTTTGTCAAGTGCTAATTTAGGATCTGTGTTATAAAGTACATTATTCTAAAAATCTATAATGGCATTCAGGTTTTTAAATTATTTCTAAAAAACATTCAAGCTAGAAAATATGGTTTTAATTACACTATTAGAGAACAAAAATGGTAGTATCTTATGAGTGATTATTTTTAAAAAGTAGACAAAATTTTGCTGAACTTTGATTATTCTTTTTCCAAATTTCTGAAACTTTCCCAGAGACTTTACAGGGCCTCTAGACCTCAGAAATAATAGCATGGGTCCAGAAATAAAAATCTAAATTATAAAAAGCAACCAATTAGCAAAAAACTAGAAAATACTCTGTAGCAACCTGTTAGCTTTTATAGACTTAATCTCCCAAATAAAATCCCATTTACCTGAACATAATGTTCTGATTGTGGTGGTGATGTCAGGGACAAGGGCAGTGATTGATGATGGCAATGATGATAGTGGTAATAAAAATAAGGGCCTTCTGGTGTAGCTTTTAAGATGATCAGTGTTTCACAGGTTTATGTGCTACATCCAGTGTTGGTTGGTTTGTTTTTATGGGCTGGCTGAAATATAGAGAACAAATAAGATGAAACTTGTACAACTAGCGTTAATGACTGTCGTATTTCTATGGTTTCAAGATAGGAGTCATCCAGGGGGTGACAAACTTCCTTGACTTGGCTATTTAGAAAAAGTAATAGCCTAGTCTTGGACTAGTCACTTAAAATGCACACCCAAGAAACAGCTTTGTGGTAAATCAGGATAATCCTAACTCTTGTGTTTGACCAATTCCGTCATTCTGGCTTCTTCCTCCTCAACTGAAACCATCTGTAACTATGTAGAAGTTTCTGACAAAAGACTTTCCACAAAGTACCGATTTTAACATAACTAATATTGCCATCATTTTGATATAATGAAATTCTATTTAATTGCAGTTTATATTTTCATTTCCCTAATTACCAGTGAGAATGATCATTGTGATCATTATTTTACATATTTCACTTTTCAGCCATGCTGCAACCCCAATTTTTGTGTTCTGACTCTTAAAGCCAGTGAGACTGTGGCTTTCTGCTTAACTTTTTAGCTCCTCTACATCACCTGGACTGGCCAGTGCCCTCTGGCAAGAAACCATATGTATGTAAATCTTGCCCAGTATGGTCCCTTCCCTTCATGAATTGACTCTGAGACAGTTTTTATCAGTTTTTTGTCACTCTGTACTGCCTTCATATGGTTTTTATATTTTTTCCAAAGTTTATAACTATTAACCCTAGAAGGGCTTGATATAAGAAATTTCACCATTGCTGGAAGAGGAACGAGTTATTGGTGACTTTTAAAAAACAGAATTTCTTAATTTTAGTTTAAAATTTGTCAATATTTCCTTTCAAGGTTAGTATTTTATGTGTATATATATGTAGTTTGTTGAAGAATTCCTTGCCTTTTATAAAGATATACTTGTATGTTTTATTTTAAAAACTTTAATGTGTTACCATCTGCATTTAAGTCACCAATTCACATTGCATTCATTTGTGTGTATATTATGAAGTAGGAGCATTTTTTTCCATATGACTATTAATTGACCCTGTACATCTTATTGAAATCATGCATGTGCAATTCTTTATCTACTGCCCTGCAAAGTCACCTCTGTTATAAATCAAGTATAAATCAAATGCAGGTCTCTTTCTGAATTTTTTATTGTTTCTTTGATTTATTTTTTTATTACTGTGCCATATCACACCACCTTAGTTATTGAAGTTATAGAATGTCTTGTGTCAACTTAAAGAAAAACACACAACATAAGAGTTGTGAGTTTAAGTTGTATTCAAGGTCTTACTGAGGACTAGCCACTCAGTTAGCTCTGAGGAAACTGCTGCAAAGAGGTAGGGGAGAAACCAGTTTATATATGATTTTTGGCTGGGAAATACATGCAATCAAGCATACATCTTGGTAAAAGTGTACTGCTATCACAAAGAACAGATATCTCAAGTCAGTGATTTTAGTGCTTTTCTATGTATGGGAAGATGCAGGAATCCGGGGTTATTAAAATTCTTCTGGAGATGTTTATCTAGACAGCCTCATCCTGTCATCCTCTTAATTTCTTCTCAGATTGCAGTAGGTCAGCGAATGTAGTGGGTTATGACTTAATCCTTGTAGAAAACACTTGTTTTTCTCTGTTCACACTTGATATCTGGTATGTAAGCCCATATTTGTTTTCCTTTTTCTAAATTATTTTGGCTATTTTTAGTCCATTGCCTTTACTTATAAATTTTAACATTGATCAATTTCCAAAAAGAAATCTCTAGACTTTTATTGATATAGCATTGAACCTATAGATCAATTGGGGAAGAATTGACTTCTTAATATATTGAAGCTTCCAATCTGTGAACTTGGTACATTCTTTCATTTATTTAGATTTTCTTTAATTTCTCTCAATAGTGTTTCACAAGTGTCTAAATAGAAGTCTTATACATGTTCTCCTAGGTTCAGTCTCATGTATTTGATTTATTCTATCCTGGTGTAAATGGTATTATTCCTTAAATTTCGTGTTATATTTATTGCTGACATAGAATACAATTGACTTTTGTCTATTGACCTTGTATTGAGAAAACTTAATTCATTTATTAATTTTTTCTATTTGTATATATATATTTTTTAAATTTATTTATTTTATTTATTTATTTTTGTATGTGTTGGGTCTTCCTTGCTTCACGCGGGCTTTCTCTAGTTGCATCGAGTGGGGGCTGCTCTTCGTTGCAGTGTGCGGGCTTCTCATTGCTCTGGCTTCTCTTGTTGCAGAGCATGGGCTCTAGGCCCGTGGGCTTCAGTAGTTGTGGCTCACAGGCTCTAGAGAGCAGGTTCAGTAGTTGTGGCGCACGTGCCCAGTTGCTCCGCGGCATGTGGGATCTTCCTGGACCAGGGCTCAAAC
>NW_020172783.1:716896-908873 GCF_003031525.2 Neophocaena asiaeorientalis asiaeorientalis | reverse complement strand
CATCGAGTGGGGGCTGCTCTTCGTTGCAGTGTGCGGGCTTCTCATTGCTCTGGCTTCTCTTGTTGCAGAGCATGGGCTCTAGGCCCGTGGGCTTCAGTAGTTGTGGCTCACAGGCTCTAGAGAGCAGGTTCAGTAGTTGTGGCGCACGTGCCCAGTTGCTCCGCGGCATGTGGGATCTTCCTGGACCAGGGCTCAAACCCGTGTCCCCTGCATTGGCAGGCAGATTCTTAACCACTGCACCACCAGGGTAGCCCTCTATTTGTATATTATTTTAGATTTTTAGCATACACCTACATCTTCAAATAAAAACAATATTATTATTTCCTTTCCATCGATTATATTTTCTTTTTTTTTGGTTGCTTGGTTGATTGATTGCCTTACATTATAGAACTCTAGTACACTGTTGAATAGAAAGGGTTGATAGCTGGCATCCTTCTCTTGTTCCTAATTTCAGGGAAAAGCTTTCAGTGTTTCACCATTAAATAGGATGTTTGCTATCATTTTATCAGATTAAAGAAGTTTTCTTTTACTTTTAGTTTGCTAATTTTTATGATAAATGAATTTGACCAAATGCTTTTTTTTGCATTTATTGGGATAATCATATCATTTTTCTACTTTTATCTGACCAATATTGTGAATTACATTGATTGATATTTAAATGTTAAACCAACCTTGTATTTCTAGAATAACCCCAACTTGATTGCAAATAAAATATACATTTTGTGTGTCACTGGGTTTCATATCTTATTTTGTTTAGGATTTTTGCATCCATGCTTCTGAAAAAGAATGACATAATTTTATTGTCTTTTAATGTCATTGTTAAGTTTTATAATCAAGGTTATGTTGGCCTTATAAAACAAGTTGGAAAGTAACTATTTTATTGCAAATAAAATTTTAAATTTATATCAAGTGAAAAAATTCCTAGAAAAAAATTCAAGTCTCCAAAACAGATGTAATCACCACTCTAAGAAATGCTACCTGCCCTTCAAGCATACCACCTTTGGACTTTGCACAAAGTCAAAATAAACTAACTCCCTGAGATTCAGAAATTTATTGGGTTGGCCAAAAATTACCTATAGTTTTTAAGTAAAAATAAAAGGCACATTTTAAATTTTCACCAAGAACTTTATTGAACAACATATTCACCCTTTGTTCCACTACCTTCTGCCATTTTTCAGGCAACTTCATAATTCCATCTTCCTAAAACTTCTTATCTTTTTGAACAAAGAACTGTTCCAGGTGCCTTTTACAGTCTTCCAGGGAATTGAAATTTTTTCCATTAAGAGAATTTTGTAAAGACCAAAATAAAAGGAAATCTGAACGTGCACCAAAATAAATGGAAATCTGAAGGTGCAATGTCTGGTGAATATGGCGGATGAATCAGAACTTCCCACCCAAGCTCTAACTGTTTTTGCCTGGTCATCCAGGAAACATGTGGTCTTGCAATATCCTGATGGAAGATTATGCGTTCTCTGTTGACTAATTCTGTATGCTTTTCGTAGAGTGCTGCTTTCAGTTGGTCTAACTGGAAACAGTACTTGCTGGAATTAATCATTTGGTTTCCCGGAAGGAGCTCATAATAGAGGACTCCCTTCCAATCCTACCATATACACAACATCACCTTCTTTGGATGAAGACTGGTCTTTGGTGTGGTTGGTGGTGGTTCATTTCGCTTGCCCCATGATCTCTTCCATTCCACATTATTGTACAGTATCCACTTTTCATCACCCGTCACAATTTGCTTTAAAAACGGAACGTTTTCATTACGTTTAAGTAAAGAATCGCATGAGGAAATACGGTCAAGAAGGTTTTTTTCACTTAACTTATGTGGAACCCAAACATCAAAGCGATTAACATAACTGAGCTGGTACAAATGGTTTTCAAGGCTTGATTTGGATGTTTTATGTCGGCTATCTCCCACATGGTATAATGTTGATTGCTCTCAATTAATGTCTTGATTTGATTGCTATCAACTTCAGCTGGTCTACCTGACCGTGGAGCATTGTCCAGCGAGAAATCTCCAGCACAAAACTTCACAAACCACTTTTGACACATTCGATCAGTCACAACACCTTCTCCATACACTGCACAAATCTTTTTTTGTGTTTTGGTTGTGTTTTTACCTTTCTTGAAATAATAAAGCATAATATGCCGAAAATGTTGCTTTTTTTCTTCCATCTTCAATATTAAAATGGCTACACAAAAATTCACCAATTTTGAAGTCTTTTTTTAAATGCATGCTGATATGACAGCTGTAACATACAATCTAACAAAACTGTTTTGAATGAAGTTAAAGACAACTAAGTGCTACTAGAGCCATCTTATGGAAAAAACCAAATGAACCTTTTGGCCAACCCAATATTTGTTGAAACAGCTAATAGAAATATGATCCGTGACTCATAGAGATGTTATATGACATTTACTGTCAATTTATCTTTTTAAAACAAGACTTAAAGATTTGAAGCTGATGTATATAAAATATTTATATTAGATATCAATCATTTCATATTCATCTCTTTTTTCTTTTGATTTGCTTCTAATGTCAAAAATAGCAACTACTGAATGGCGTGGTTCTTCAACTTTCCACGGATAAACAGTGTTGCTGCTGAAACAGTATAAGCCTTTCTTCCATCTTGAACAAAGCCTAAAATTTCAGTACTTATGCACTTTTACTTTCCTTGGTCCCATAACCACAAAAGTCCTGTCAATTGTAATGGAAAATCACAATATGTCATGCTATATATTAATGATCTGGTTGAACGCATCATAAATGAGTATATTATAGAATGCACATGTGTTCCAATACATTTCCCATAGGCTGCATGTCCCAGTTTCAATTCAGTTATGAAGTCTCAGTGTCTTAACAAACTTGGATAAGAATTAATGAAATGCTCTGTAGCAGCTGGAATTATCCATCTCATGACAGCACTTCCTCTTCCTGGGTTTATATTTCTCCACAAACATTATCATGACATTTGCATCCAAATATATTTCTTTTCAAAATTTTCAAAATCCTTCAAAGCCACCAAATCTTCTGCAATAACTCTGGTCCACATTAATTTTAATATTTTCTGTCATAAAATTGCACATACCTCACAACAACTAATTACTATTTATTGTTCTATTTGTGCCATACTTGTTTCCCCAAGAAGATGATAAGATCCTAAAGTGCAGGGTTTATGTATTTTACTAATTTTTCATACATTCCAGGTTCTCAATAAGCACTTACAGGTTCATTGTCTGGAACAGGAAGCAAGTACCTCTTCTCCTTTCTCTTTATTGCTTGTTTATTCCTACATAGTATTTGGCTCTTATACTATTTTCTTTTGCATTTACAATAATATTTGGTTTAGCTCATCTAGTGAGGTAACAGTGGCCTTTTTCAGGACACTGTTTCTTAATAAGCATACATCTAACAAGACCTGGTTCTCAAAATAGCAAAACCAGAAGCTCAGTTTTATCAATAGTCGATCATGATCCAGGTCTAGGGAATTACTTCATATTTATCAAACTCATGGTGTATTTTTTTGACCAAGATGTCATGTAGTTAACTTAGAATGGGAGCTACAGTATTCCCTATCTATAGGATGCATGAGTCCATCACTAGGAAGCTACCTTCATATTCTCAAGTAACCTGGGTAACCTATTAACCTAGTCAATAGGTCTGTTAGTCAATAAGTGATGTAGGACTTCCCTGGTGGTCCAGTGGTTAAGACTCCGTGCCTCCAATGCAAGGGGCATGGGTTCAATCCCTGGTCAGGGAACTAAGATCCCACATGCCCTGAAGCATGGCCAAAAATTAAAAAAAAATTAAAAAGTGATGTATATGTATCAAATTCAAATATTCTGATACTTGAGTGCCCGCCCACTTCCTATAAATCCTCTAGATAAAACACCATTTCTTGTGCATTGGTAATTTTTTTTGCTTAAACTATAACTTCATTATATACTCTGTTCAGACTAAGGAAAGTTGAAAGAAGATTGACTTTCCTTGCCAACCCTTGTAACATAGTGAACTGAAGTCTAACATTAATAAAAAGACTGTAAGAGACCAAGCTGCTGTTCAATAGGTTTCAGTCTTTTGTAAGATGAATTACATTCCTAGGTACTAAGAGTACTTACAAATGAAACTGTGTGCAGCATTATAGCTAATGTTTATGAAATTTTGATGAATCGTAAGATGAGAGGAATACAAGAGTGGAGATAACACAGTTTATTTTTTATAATAGATATTTATTGGAGTATAATTGCTTCACAATACTGTGTTAGTTTCTGTTGTACAACAAAGTGAATCAGCCATATGTATACATATATCCCCATATCCCCTCCCTCTTGAGCCTCCCTCCCACCCTCCCTATCCCACCCCTCTAGGTCTTCGCAAAGAGAAAAGTTGTTATTGAAAATCATTTGCCACTGAGTCTGACAAAATTCTGGGTAAAAAAAAAATCAAGGATAAATTATTAAAAGTATGTCTTGAGCAAAGCTAAAAACTGGGAGCAATCATTACTTGAAGACTATATTGATTCACTTAAAATAAATGTTGTGAGATTAACTTTATACCACTTTTAGATTAGGAGAATAGGGCAATGTGGTAGACAGAGGTACTTAGAACTCTTACTGTTTCCATCATCATCTTAATAATTATTATCATCACTAATATAACAAAGATAATAGCTGCCATTCATTGAAGGTATACTATCAGTCTTATATTGCATCTTCCAAGCTTCTATACACCTTTCATATTAATTTTTTCAACAATTCTATGAGATAAATTTTGCCACTCCCATTTTACAAATGAGGAAATTGAACTTCAAGGAGTTTGTTACTTGTCAAAGGTCACCCAGATAGTGAGTAGTGAAATCAAGATTAATTTTTTTAAAATATACGTGACTGACATGGACCTAAATGTCCATTGACAGAGGAATAGATAAAGAAGATGTGGTACATAGATATAATGGAATATTACTCAGCCATAAAAAAACCAAAATAATGCCGTTTGCTGCAACATGGATGAACCTAGAGATTGTCATACTGAGTGAAGTAAATCAGACAGAGAAAGAAATATCATATGATATCACTTATATGTGGAATCTTAAAAAAAATGGAACAAATGAACTTATTTACAAAACAGAAATGGAGTCACAGAAGTAGAAACCAAATTTATGGTTACTATGGGTGAAGGGGGATGAGGAATAAATTGGGAGATTGAGACTAACATATACATACTACTATATATAAAATAAATAACTAATAAGGACCTAGTGTACAGCACAGGGAAATCTACTCAATACTCTGTAATGACCTATATGGGAAAATAATCTAAGAAAGAGTGGATATATGTATAACTGATTCACTTTGCTGTACACCTGAAACTAACACAACATTGTAAATCAACTATACTCCAATAAAATTTTTTTTAAAATACATGGGTCTGGGACTTCCCTGATGGTCCAGTAGTCAAGACTTCGCCTTCCAATGCAGGGAGTGCGGGTTCGAGATGTGGTCAGGGAGCTAAGATCCCACATGCCTCGGGGCCAAAAAAACAAAACATAAAACAGAAGCAAACAAATTCAATAAACACTTTAAAAAAAAAATACATGGGTCTGGCATTTCCTGTAATGATGGACTAAGGAATTCAGACCAACACTTCTGATAATTATAGTAGGAAAGATGGGTAAAATCAATAGAGATTCTGTTGACGAGGTCATAGAGATAACAAGATAAGAATTTCAGGGCCAAGATCTCGGCGAAGATAAACTCAAAGAATTTGGGTTAGCCTGCCATTTGGAGCTGCTATTTCTGAAAAGTATGCTAAAGCTGAGTAGGGCATCTGACAGTATCAGGGCAACAACATAAAAAATTGGAATCCAGGGCCCACACTGGGTAAGGGTGGTTGATAAACCCAACATGCTTTGAGTTGGGGTCCTGAAAGGCAGTTTGCTAAGTGAAAGTATATGCCCAATGACTGAATTGGATATCTCTATGAAAAACAATAATGATACTTGGTCCCTACATGGCATTCTACTATAGGAGGATCATAGATCTTAATGTAAAAGGAAAAATAATAAAGTTTTAGAAGATAATTTAGGAAATAGTCTTAATGACTGTGAAGACAGCAAAGTTTTCACACACAAAAAAAAGTATTACCACAAAATACCATACCTTGTGGTATTTTTACATAATAAAACATTCCACAGCATTTTAAGTAAAAGAACTTCAGATGCGTGCAGAAACATAGATAATTCTCACAAATGAAAAGTTACAAAATAATATATACCTTATGATTTCATTTCTGTAATATTCAAACACAATTAGATGTAGAGTATAGAGTTAGAAGTCTAGGTTACTGTTTTCTGGGATGCTGGCAGTGTACTATTTCTTGACTAGGTGGTAATTACATGGCTATTCACTCTGTGACAATGTATTGGTCTGTACCTTTGTCTCCTGTGTTCTTTTCTGTGTTATACTTCACAGCAAAATTTCTGAAAAATTAATATGTAAGCTATTCAAAAGGAAATTATTTCTGTATGAAAGCAAAATAAAGAGCCTGTCAACAATATGTACTGAAAACTTACTACACTGCCGAGCACCTTGCAAGGTGCTGTGAAGGTAGATATGAAAGATGCAGAAAAGAATGCATCTGCAATCTAAAGAGGTTAGATGTGATAAGAAATTTAATATACCTGAAACATATGTGAATATTGTTATTATAATAACTAAATGACTTTTTCCAAGAAAACTTGTCAAGAGTTACACATTTCAGTGCACTCCATTTTCAGATGGAGTTTTCATAAGAAGAAAATGAGTACCCATTATTTACATAGCTAAATGTGTAAAATTTTAAATATACTGCTGGTATTTAAAACCCCTACTCTCAAATTTTTTTTTTTTAGTTGGAGTATAATTGCTTAACAATGTTGTGTTAGTTTCTGCTGTACAGTGAAGTGAATCAGCTGTATGTATACCTATATCCCCTCCCTCTTGGACCTCCCTGGTCCCCCCATCCCACCCACCTAGGTTGTCACAGAGCACCAAGCTGAGCTTCCTGTGCTTTATAGCATGTTCCCACTAGGTAACTATTTTACACATGGTAGTGTATATATGTCAATCCTAATCTCCCAATTCGCGCCACCCTCCCCTTACCCCACTGTGTCCACATGTCCATTCTCTATGTCTACATCTCTATTCCTGCCCTGCAAATAGGTTCATCTGTACCATTTTTCTAGATTCCACATATATGCGTTAATATACTATACTTGTTTTTCTCTTCCTGGCTTACTTCACTCTGTATGACAGACTCTGGATCCATCCACATCTCTACAAATGACCCAATTTCATTCCATTTTATGGCTGAGTAATATTTCATTGTATATATGTACCACATCTTCTGTATCCATTCATCTGTCATTGGACATTTAGGTTGTTTCCATGTCCTGGCTATTGTAAAATCTTTATAACTATAAATATATTTATGTGATAAATGTGATTTTGTTCATATAATTAAACATTACAAATTTATCCTTAGCAAATACTTTCCAAATTACTGGGGAAAGAACTACTGAAGTTGTAGATACTACATATTTTCTTATGGTTTGCAAAATATTTTTAGTGTCCTGAAAATACTAATATTTTATACTACTTCACCTGAGTATTTTATAGAATGCAATCACAAAGAGCAACTGAATTCTCTTCTTTTATCATAGTTTTTAAGTATAGATATTCTAATTGTCCCCTCAGAATTATTCCACCTGGACCAGTAAGTCTTCTTTCCTGGCTGAAATTCTGATTTGCAGATTTGTAGCACCATCTAGAGTTCTACCTACATATATCTCTGTGGGCAAAAATTACTTTTTTTTTTTTTTTTTTTTTTGGCACTCTAATCCTAGGTTTATTCAACACAATTCTTTCCTCTACACTACAAAGTACACACACAATATTACCTAAAATGTTACATACAAAGTTACAAAACTCAAAACAGAAAATATGTAGTACTGACTGTACAATAAAAGCCAAAAAACAATGTACATGTTGCCAAGGTAACCTGCACGACCACCATGAATACCAACAAAACGGGGGGCTTCTGTGATGACCTGACAGAGATGGCTCTCAACTTACCAGTTTTAGAGAGAAAGGGAGACGTGTGTGTGTGTGTGTGTGTGTGTGTGTACACGCACATGAGTACACATGGAAAGAACTATTTTGGGTATTTGGCCCTAGAGGTCAGAAGAGGACTCAAGCAGGAGAGCAGGGCCAGGCTCACAGGAACGGCAGTTGCATAAAAGCACACCCTTTCCTGTGGGACCCTGCAGGTCAACAGGTTAGGGCACGAGCAGGCCACCAGATCGGCCCCAGGTCACCTGTGGAACGGGAAAACATGCTCCCAGTCTGGGGCTGTACCACCTCCTGGAGCCCCCGGCTCATCCCTGCTGGATTTGCCACTAAACTGACTCTCAGGAACTAGAAATGTTGAAGATTTCTAGCCAGAAAACTGGAGGGCATCTTTATAAGCACGACCCCAAACCAACAACACTCCTGCAGCCGGAACTCTGCCGCCAGGGCAATTACTGCCTTCACCTTCGAAGCCTGCCCCTGAGTGAGGAATTTCTTTCCTACCGATCCTCCTTCGGCTAAAAAAATGACAGAAGTGAGTTGGATGCGATACAAGTCACAGGGCAGAGCTTCGGTGGCCCTGCGTATCGGGAGGAGTTGAAGCTGGAGCGGCTCCTGTGGCTGCGGCGGCCAGGGGACCTGCGCCGAGGGGAACGCGACCTTCTCCTCATCCGTGGGGGTGACCTGCGCCACATGGGAGGCGGTGGCAGCATTCTCCTGGGAGGGTTGAATCGCCGGGGGGCTGGGGGAGGGGGTTGGCCGAGGCCAGGGGGCCAGCACAGCCGTGGCAGTGATCTCCTGGCCATCGATGTGTCCTCCGTCCATGTCCATGTGCTTCAGTGCCTTCTCGGCCTCATCTGGATTCTCAAACTACACATATACGTAGCCTTTAGACAGATGGTGGGTGCATCCTTTCTACAGGCATGTCAATCATTTTAATTTTCCCATAGGTGGAGAATATCTCCATGATATGATCCTTGGTCACATTCCTGGTGAGCCTTCCAATGTGCACTTTGGTAGGTTTAGGCAAAGGGCTCTGCCTTTTCCTTTCCTTTTCATCTCTTTTGGGTGGTTTGGATTTGGAGCAGGAGCGCTGCCTCTTGTCCTGCCTGCCCCGAGAAGGACTCGGAGAGCCAGGGGAGCTGCCGGAGCTGGAGCTGCAGGATGTGCTGGAACTTCCTGAGCGGCTCGATGCTGAAGATGAGCTGGAGCCGCTGCTGGAGCCTGTGCTGGTGCTGGAGCCCGAGCTGGAAGTCGAGCTGGACCGAGACCTGGTGCTGCTGCTACCACTGGAAGCGCTGCGCCTCTTTCGAGTTTTATCCCTGCCACGATCCTTCTCGCTCGACTCCTTGGTGGCCCCCTTATCTTTAGAGCGATCCTTGGACTGCTTATCAGAGCGGTCTTTGCATTTGGTAGGAGAAGGAGCCCTAGTGCTGGACTTTTTATTCTTTTCTTTGACTCCTAGCAAGCTCTTCTTTTTCACTCCTGATAAATGCATTTTCCCCTTCTGAGGTGTTCACAGCAGCAGTGGCGGCCTCACTTATCTGAACTCTCACTTCTAACTTGAGTCTGAGAAACGATCCCTAATCGATTGCAATTTACGCCAAAGTGCAGCAAGTCTCCAGTCCAGGCGCCGGGCTGTGAGCACTTCCAGGGTAGGGCTCGGCGTTGCCGGCCTGGGTCTCCCTGGCGAGAGGGCCGCGAGGACGGAGGCCGAGTTCCCGGCTGCCCCGAATTCTGGGGGGCCTCACTGGGCCCGCTGCAGAGCGGACCTAAAAAAGTACATTTTAAAAAAAATTTATTTTATATTGGACTACAGTTGATTTACAATGTTGTGTTAGTTTCAGGCATACAGCAAAGTGATTCAGTTATACATATACATATATCTATTCTTTTTCAAATTCTTTTCCCATTTAGGTTATTACAGAATACTGAGTTCCCTGTGCCATAGAGTAGGCTCTTGATTGTTAACTATCTTAAATACAGTAGTGTGTATTCACTCCCAAACCCCCAATTTATCCCTCTTCCCCACCTTTCCCTTTTAGTAACCATAAGTTTGTTTTTTCTAAGTCTGTGAGTTTGCTTCTGTTTTGTAAATAAGTTCATTTGTATCATTTTTTTTATTCCACATACATGCAATATCATATAATATTTGTCTTTCTGTCTGACTTACTTCACTTAGTATGATAATCTCCAGGTCCATCCATACTGCTGCAAATGACATTATTTCATTATTTTTAATGGGTTAGTAATATTCCATTGTGTATATGTCCCACATCTTCTTTATCCATTCATCTGTCAATGGACATTTAGGTTGCTTCCATGTTTTGGCTATTGTAAACAGCACTGCAATGAATATTGGGGTGCATGTATCCTTTTGAACCATAGTTTTCTCTGGATATATGCCCAGGAGTGGGATTGTTAGATCATATGGTAGCTCTATTTTTAGTTTTTTAAGTAACCTCCCTACTGTTCTCCATAGTAGCTCTACTAATTTACATTCCCACAACAGTGTAAGAGGGTTCCCTTTTCTCCATACCCTCTCCAGCACTTATTGTTTGTAGACTTTTTGATGATGGCCATTCTGACTGGTGTGAAGTGGTATCTCATTGTAGTTTTGATTTGTATTTCTCTAATAATTAGCAATGTTGAGCATCTTTTCATGTGCCTCTTGGCCATCTGTATGTCTTCTTTGGAGTAATGTCTGTTTAGATTTTTTAAAAATCCATTTTTAATGGCACCCTGAGTGCAATTTATTTAATACTGTCCTCATATTTATTTTTAAATATAAAATTACTTTTTAGTGTTAATTATATTAATAATATTGTACACTAAATCTCTAGTACTTATTTGTCTTATAACTGGCACCTTGATCTTGGGCTTCTCAACCTCCAGAACTGTAAGAAACACATTTCTGTTGTTTATTAAAATCACCCAATCCATGGTATGGCTGCTTCATTTTGCAGGAAGAAACCTGAACATCAGTAATGTTTGTTAATTTACACCACCAGAGTGCTAGAACTAACAAGAGAAATAGTCTAGAGTTAAAAAACATTATTGCTGCACTGGCTTTCTGCTGAAAGTTGTTTCTTTGAAAATGTTTTGTGAATTTCTTGAACGTCACAGAATTTAATTATTAAATTCCCTATGTTTACATGAAAAGATATTAAGATAATAACACTATTATTAAGATATAGTCTTACTGTATTTGAACATATAATTGGTCCTGCAAAGTTTCTAAGTGTGTAAGTACATAGGATGATGCACCAGGAACAGTGGTAAATGTAAAATTTGTACACCAAAGGAGGTTAGGGTTGACAATTGATGTGTGTTTGCATAGTACTTTATATAAGATTGAGAAAAAAATGGGAAGATACAATGAAAACTTAGGTTCACACAAAAACCTACACACCCACATACAAATATTATAGTATCTTTATTCATAGTAGCCAAAAACTATAAACAACTTGAATGCCCTTCAATGTATGAATGGTTAAACAAACTGCAGTGCTTCCATACTGTGGAATACTACACAGCAATAAAATAAGAATGAATTATTGTGTGTGTGTGACACACACAACTTGGATTGATCTCAAGGGAATTATGCTGAGTGAAGAAGCCAACCTCCAAAGTTTACATATCGTATGGTTCCATTTATATACCATTCTTGAAATGACAAAATTATACAGATGGAGAACAGATTAATGTTTGCCAGGGGTTAAAGACTGGGAACAGGGGTAGGGATGGAGCCAGATGGCCATGGGTAGTGTGAGGGGTCCTTGTGATCAAACTATTCTGCATTTTGACTGTGGTGGTGGCCCACAAATCCATACATGAGATAAAAAACAACATGGAACTAAATACACACACACATGGAAATAACTGCATGTTTTAAAAACATAAAATGTCAAAAGGTTAGTAGATTGTCTCAATGTCAACTTCCTGGTTGTGATATTGTACTATAGCTAAGCAAGATGTTACCTTTGCCAGAAACTGGATAAAGGATACACAGGATCTCTTTGTATTACATTTTACAACTCTGTGTGAGTCTATGATTATCTGAAAATAAAAACGTTATTTTTAAGTGGTAAGAAATTTCAGAAAAAAGAATGTTATCTCCACTTGACGGAGTCAAGGAAGGCTTCGTGGAGGAGGCATCGTTTGAATTAGACTGTAGATCTTCATGTAATCCAGTAACTCTATGGTTAATAAGGTTTATCATTTTTAAAAGTTGAAATGAAAAATTAGAATAACAGAGAACAACTTGACAATCTCTTTTGGAATGATCTTAATAAAACTTCTTTTGTAGAATTAAAACTAAACAAGAAGTCAGCGCATTCTGTTGACCTACTCATCTCTTCATTTTGAAAATACTTATTCAAGCTATTGTGATCAAGTAGCAATTGTATAAAATAAGACTGTAGTTACAGCAACAGTTATAATAACACTGTTTCTTGAGCACCTACTATGTTCCAAGAACTTCGCTAAGCACTTTGAAATATCTCATTTTAATCTCTACAACGGTGTTTGAGGTAAATATTATTATCCCTGTTTTATAAGTGAGTATACTGAGGCTTAGTGTGTATAAATAACTGGATTAAGTCACACAATGTAAAATCTGGGATTACTTCTTAACACATTATTAACTGGGGAATTTTTGCAGAAACTAACGCCTGTGGCCGTAATATGTCTCCGGTCAAAAATGTGTTAAATCAATGTGTAAATAATAACAAAGCTATATTTTCTGCATAATACAAAAATAAAAGATCAGTTCAATAGCACTTATTGAAAGACTGTTATATACAGAGCACTTTATTAGGTACTGTGGGAAGAGAGCTAAAAGATGTCGCTGAGAAATGGCCTGCCCTCTTGCACAGTTAATAAGTATTATTTCAGTCATGACTTCTTAACTTTTTCCAACGAGATGGTTAAAACAGACATGTCCAGGAATGCTGAAACCCTTTATAAGTTATATTTCAAAGAAAGTTATTTTAAAAATATGATACTGTATTATCTATTTCTCTGTGCACATAAAATTTGAACTATTGCTCATATTTTCACTGTGGCCTAACCTCTATTTCTCAAATCTTTTGTAAAAAAAAATACCAGAAATATTTCTCTGAGAAATGTGATGCCATTGTGAAATTAAACTTCTAAAATTTCTCCTTAATTTAAATCTCTTCAAGTTTGTTTGCCAAAGAAATTCCTCATTATCACATTATAAAATTTATTTTAATTTGGAAAGTCACGTCCAGAAATCTGGAATATACTACTCATGGTGTCAATTTATATGGATTCATCTTTAAATGCCTTCGCAAAGATGAATTGTATTCTTTCGGTTTTACTACAGTTTTCATTATTACTTGAACATCCCAAGGGCTTGCTTCCCTGTATCTACCTGTGTGCTACCTAGAGGCCCAACTGCAAAACATACTCAAACAAGGGGAACCAATTTTTAACAGAACACTGAGAGAAATTAAGTTTGAAATGTACTTAAGTCTTTGTTTAAAATTCAACATTTTCCTCAATGTTTTTCAAAAGAGTTCATTAAATGAAATATGGTTTTGCAAAATATTTAATGCTGTCAATTCATATCAGATTTCCTACCTTATTTTAGCCAAGTCCCTAAATTTTATCAGTTCATATACCAGCGTTATTTAGGTTGATAAAAATCAATCTTTTTCTACTAATGTTTCTTTCAAAGTGGTTACGGTACAATACAGAACTCACACGAGTAGCTATACACAATGAGGAAAGGGTAATGGAAAGATTCCGTGAAATCTCACCACCAACAGGCCTGTACGCCATGGCACCGATCCTAACTTCACAGTGCCTAGATCACTTGAATGTTGTGTATCTAACAACTCAGTAATAATTTACCAAAGCTGAAATTATGAAGGTGGTTGATATTAGGCTTTTTCTCATCAACTTTATATCTAGGCAGTGAGCAATTCAGTGTCATGCTAGAGGTAGCAGGAGGCAGCTTTCACGATGATGTCTTCCCCCTGAGCCCAGAAGAGTCTAAGAGGCCCATGGTCCAAGCACTGACTGGAAATGTGGAGGAGGGGGAGGGAGTGGTAAGAAGGGGAATCTGCAGTCATTTCAAAATAGAGGTCTGACCTCTAGCTTCATTTGCACAACTACAGCTACACACTAACACCTGGACCTTATTCCCCTTCAAGGCCTTGCAGTTTGGAAAAGCTTTAAATACAAATACACAAGCACTTGGTGATAATTCCATTTCATTCAGTAGTTTGTACTGATGCTGTTTTTATTTCCTCCTATCCAACCATACAAAAATCTTACCACATAAGGTATGCTGGTTGTTCTTAAGTGAATTTTCATTCTAGCCTCAGACTTTAAAAGAATTTGCAATAAATTGATTGGTGACATTTTCCCCATCTTCCCCTTCCTCTTGGATTATTATAATATCAAGCAAATTGATGATATTTATTTTTTATTATTATATATTGACATTCTCAGTAGTGCAATGTTAAATAAATATTATTTGCTTTAACTTAGAATAAGTACATTATATAGTTTCTATAAATTTATAGGCCACAAGAAAACAGAATCTTCCCCACACTTATCTCTTGTTTGCTGGAAATGAAAATAAAGTTGTATTTCGGTTTCTCTTTGTTCCCTTAACTTTAGTTCCCATTCTTTTGCTGTCATGAAGTGTTTGGTATTCCGCTGTCTGTGTGCTTGAGCTTTCATAATGATTAAGATCACTTTCCTCATTTCATTAAGAAAAAAAACACCTAATACTTTCCTGTACATAAAAATGTAGCTCTTTCCTTTTCATACTTCCTTTTACTCTTTGTCCTGCACCTTGAAAGTGGAAATTTACCGAGATGAGAGAAACTGGGGAAATGAAGGAGGGGATCGCTTCAGATTGTATGTATGCATGAGAAATTTATGTCAACAAGCCAAAATTTGATGATAGAAAACAAGTGACTGCAAGTTGGGACAGAATCCATCTGGCAGAAGCAGGATGCTAAGTGAAGCAGAGCTAGGAAGGAAATAGCAGATAGTTTAGTTCGATCGGTCACATCCAGGTGATCTGTATGACTTCTGCAATTCTATATCTCTAAGAACGGCCTCTACACAAAAATGTGTTCCATTCTTCTAGGTTGTTCTCTCTCAGACACCAGTTTTGGAAGTGATCCAGTCCCGGAAGGCAGTCACTCTAGCATAAACACCGGGTTTATTGGGATGCCCACATTCGTCTCCCCAGCTCACTATTCCAGCGAGGTACCACATACCTCTAGCATCTGGACTAACCAGTGGTCCTCCGGAGTCACCCTAAAGGAGAAGGGAGAGATTGGTAATTAGTATTTCAGTTTTTCACAGAGAAATGTGCTGTTTTTCTAACATGAGTTTAATGAAAGGGGCGGTTTTCAAAAATCTTCAGTGTGCTCAAATGAGAAGCAATGCTTTTTATCTATGCCATTAATTGACATAAAGGAGGCACTCCCCTACCTGGAGAACAGCTTAGACTCAGGGTTCAGTACAGAGAGATTAAAGACTCCATCTCTTGGCAGGACAGTACTAGTCTAATACATCTGACAAGATAACTGCCCATACTCTTTATCAGTTTAACACAGCTCCCAAAAGAAGGGTGAAGAATTTATTACTGATAAAGAATACGGACATTAGGGTCAGACACCTGAGTTTAAATCTCAAGTCTGGCCCTTTGAAGCTGGCTAAGACCTTTAATTTGCTTATTTGTAACGCTCCTAATAATACCTACCTTCAATGATAATTTTGAAGATTATGCAAGACAGTGTATGCAATGTGCTCAGCATAGAGCCTGGCACAAAACAGAACCTGGTAAATATTATATATAACCACAAATTCCAATTGTTTGTGCTTTGTGAAAAACAGCCAGTGGGCTGTTTCTTTATACAGGTCATAAAAACAAGGTGCTGACTGATCTTCCCAAAAAATCCTGGGGTCTCTAGTTACTGACCACCCATTAAGTGTTCGGCACTATATGAAACTATTAATTTATTATTTCATTAACCCATGTAATTCTGGCAACAAAACATGGAGTTAGGTTTCATTTTCTCCATTTTAGCAGTGAAGAAACTGAAGCCAACAGAAGTTAAGCAATTTTCCTGATATCACATGCTATTCAATATCCAGAGTGATCTAACTCAGAAGCCTATGCTTTCTTTCCCCTTACATTATACTAACTTCCTTGTGAATTTTCTTTTGTCCACATAAAAATTTTAACTAATAGTAATAATAACTCAATTAGAAATAATGTGTTTGTAATTTTTAAATCAATTAACCAATAAGTATTTACTTATACTCTCATATGTGGTAGGAGATGTAAAAAGAGTATAAACATATGAGCCCTCCTCTCAAGCAGTGTACAATCTGCTTATAGAAATAAAATGTATTATATGAAGCTATTTGATAACAAATCATTTTGATAATTGAAACCCAGGCATATGTGAAGACATAGCAGATTAGGAAAAAGAAATAGAAGATGCCAGAGACAACAAAGCTTAAATTTGTTTAAGAGACAGGAGTGAATGAGTCTGAGAATAAGGTAATTAAGGTAAAAAAGAAAGCAGTGAGTCTAACAGCATTACAAGCTGAAAACTAAGTTAATGCCAGCAAGTATCAAATAGAGAAAGATATAGTGGGTTCTGTTAACATTAGTTAGGTCACATGCGATTGGTGAATAGGGGAGTTATATCAGGATAAGGTGGAAGTTTTCATGGCTTATATGTGTTTTTGTCTTAGGCAGTGGAGCCAGAATAATGGGACTAGAATTGCAATCTTCAGAAGAAAAGGCCTCAGCTCAGCTATTGCACAGGCGGAAGCCTTTGAGGCTCTATTTTAAGAAAATGTTAAGAGTGTCTGTGCCGAGGAAACCCTCTCCCTGCCCAGAGTGGCACAGCCCAGGCTTGCTTAATTCTTGGGTCCTGGCAGGTTGGAGTTCCTCCTCTGCCCAGAGCTATACTCCCATGTGCATTGTCTCAGCCTTAGCAAGTCAGTATTTCTACTCTATTGTTTCTGTGCATTTTTAACTTCCCTTAAGTCAGCCACCAGCCACCCTGGGTATTCTGTCTACCTACATTGTCTAAGTTATTTTTCAAGGTACAATTATTTTTGTTGTTGTCGATGTTGTTAATTCTCTGGTTACAAAGTTGCATAGCCTTTGAGGGGTCTGTTGGTCTGTATCTAACCCTATTTTTACCATAAATTCAGTTATTTTTAGTGAGTGGTTTAGTGAGAAACATAACAGGAAGTTTATTCAAGAATATGTGTATGGGACTTCCCTGGTGGCACAGTGAATCTGCCTGGCAATGCAGGGGACACAGGTTCCATCCCAGGCCTGGGAAAGTCCCATACGCGGCGGAGCAACTAAGCCCATGCACCACAACTACTGAGCCTGCGCTCTAGGACCCGCGAGCCACAACTACTGAGCCTGCATGCCTAGAGCCCGAGCTCTGCAACAAGAGAAGCCACCACAATGAGAAGCTCGTGAACCACAACGAAGAGTAGCCCGTGCTCGCTGCAACTAGAGAAAGCCAGCTTGCCACAAGGAAGACCCAACACAGCCAAAGAAAAAATAAAAGAATATGTGTATGTATAACGGATATAACTGATTCACTATGCTGTACAGCAGAAACTAACACAACATTGTAAATCAACTATACTCCAACAAAAAATTTTTTTAAAAGAATATATATATATATTCTTTTAAAAGAATATATATATATATATATATCACAACAGAAACTTTTAAAACTAGAAGAAGCCAAACTAGAAACCAATGTTAGTGATCAAGATATGAAGTAATGAAGGAATAGAGTAGGGTCTTAAAAGAAAGAATAAAGACAAAGAGATAAATTTGGAAGGAATAGTAAAGAGGAAAAATATTTCATGACTTAATTGATCACATGTGAAGGAGATTTAAGAGTAAAAGAAAATTCCAAGAAAAATGAAAGCCAACCACATAAATGAGAAACTTGAAATGAAAAAACAGGTAACATTTCGTGATGCCTGTTGAGTTTAAGATGGCAAGTACATAAATTTTAGTCTTATACTAACAACTTAAAACATATAAATGGAAACGGTTTTGGAGTACATGAAAATGTGAGACTGAATTTGGGCAAGAGGTTAATTTTGAAGATGTAGATTTGGAAGTCATTAAAGTGACAGCTGACTTAAAGAAAAGATAATTTCTTTGAGTGAGTATATAGAGAGGAAAAAAAATGAGTGTTGAGGAACAGCCAGGCTTAGAGGGAGGGAGAGAGGAAGAGAAAGAGAAACCAAAATAAGGAACCAGGAATGAGTTGTTGGAGAAGGAGGGAGGGGAAAATCACCATATTTCAGGATCATAGAACCCAAAGAAAGATCATATTTTAAGAGGAGGTAGCCACATGCCACTGAGATGGGAAGGAGTAAGACACCCAAGTAAAGGTTTTTGCATATAAAGTTATTAATGATTTTTGAGATATTAAAATACATGGAAGGGGCTTCCCTGGTGGCGCAGTGGTTGAGAGTCCGCCTGCCGATGCAGGGGACAGGTTCGTGCCCCGGTCCGGGAAGATCCCACATGCCGCAGAGCAGCTAGGCCTGTGAGCCATGGCCGCTGAGCCTGCGTGTCCGGAGCCTGTGCTCCGCAACGGGAGAGGCCACAACAGTGAGAGGCCGCGTACCGCAAAAAAAAAAAAAATGGAGGCAGTAAAGTGGCAAAAATTGTGGAGAGTAGACATAAAAGAGGGGGAAAAATGGGTGCCAGGTCCCCCCTGAAATAGAAAAGCAGGATATTATAATCACAAGGCTAAACTTGGTTTCTCCTCTTTAATTCCCCAAATTTATGAGACATTCACATCTAATACTATTATCAAAATGGCATTGTAGAATAGGTGATATATTTTCAAGTGAAATCATATACATCTGTGATTTACTTCAAAATAGATCTAGAGTTTGGGATGGGGAGAAGAAGGTTGGGGGGTTAAAATATATAGTAATGAAATAAGATCGACCATGAGTTGATAATGTTGAAGCTGGGTGATGAGTACACACTCCAGCCTATAACAGAAAAAACTGTGGCCCCATTCCAACCCCCATAAGCAAAGGCCAATTGGGGAGCCTAGACTTCCAGCCTTACCAGGATCTAATGAGGCCCAATCCCCCATCAGACTTATGTCAGAGAAGTCTGAGTGGGGAGCCACTCTTTCATCTCTGCCAGGTGATGATGAAGCCCTCCTCTGTCTCCTCTGTGGTGACCAGCTGGGGAGCATGGACTACTGCCCAATGGTAAGGAGGCATAACTTTCTCTCCCAGTAGGGTGATGTCAGAAGAGGCCTAGTGGAGAGCCAAGCAGTGATGAGGCCACTACCCCATGAGGTCAGTGGAGACCACAAGGGGAGCAGTAACAAGATGCCCCCATCCAGAGTTGGTGAGGATGGGAAAAAGAAAATATTTAAAGAAAATTATATTTAATAAGTTTCCCTAACCTTTTAAAAAAAAAAAAAAAACAACCAAAAAAACCCACGCCTAGTGAAGAGCCTGAAATTCCACCTCCATCCAGCAGTAACAAAGCACTATTCACCACCCTGGTGTCAGAGGACAATGAGTGGGACTAAGATAGCACTTCCCTACCCCCTTTGGTGTCATGTCAGAGGAACCCTGTTAAAACAGAAGATACAGAGACTCATAACATAATACCCAAAATGTCCAGGATATATCTGAAAATCACTCAATACCAAGAACCAGGAATATTTTGACTTGAGTGAGAAAAGGCAATCAATAGACACTGACACTGAGATGACACAGATGTTGGAGTTATCTGACAAAGATTTTAAAGCAGCCATCACAAAAATATCTTAACGAGCAACTACCACCATGCTTGAAATAAATGAAAAAATTTAGAAGTTTCAGTAAAGAAATAGCATACATAAAGGATCAAATGGAAATCTCAGAACTGAAAAATACAATAATCTACAAAAAAAAACCAAAAACACCTCACTAGAAGTACTTAACAGAAGAATGGGGATGATGGAAGAAAAAAATCAATGAACTTGAAGACAGAATGATAGAAATTACTCAATTTGAACAGAGAGAAAGAGGAGTGGGAAAAAAAAGAACAGAAGCTTAGAGATCTCTGAGACCATAATGGAAGAGCTAACGTACCTGTTACTAGAGTTCCAGAAAGAGACAAAAAAGAAAGTAAGGCTGAAAAAGTTTTCAAATAAATAATGGCTGAAAATTTGTCAAAGGACATAAACCTGCAGATTAAAAAGCTGAGCAAGCCCTAAGCAGTATAACCCAGAGAAATCCATGACAAGGTACGTAATCAAACTTCTGAAAACTAAAGACAAAGAAAAAACCTTGAACACAGCAAAAGAGAAATGACACCTCTTCTTTTAGGGAAAAACAATTCTAATAACAGCAGATTCCTCATCAGAGATCACAGAGGCCATGATTTAAGTGCTGGGAAAAAAAAAATTGTCAATCCTAAATTCTGTATCTGGCAAAATTATGATTTAGAAATGAATAGGAAATATAGAATTTTGCAAACAAAGAAAATCTAAGGGAATTTGTCACTAGCAGATCTACACTAAAAGAATGGCTAAAGGAAGTTTCTGAAACAGGAAAGAAATGATATAAAAATAATCTTAGAAAACCAGAGGGAAAGAAAGAACAAATTATGAGTAAATAGACTTCCCTTCTCCTCTTGAGTTTTCTAAGTTACATTTGGCACTTGAAGCAGAAACACTGTTTGATGTGGCTCTCAGCATATAGAGAGGAAATATTTAATATTTATTAATATTTAATATTATAAATGAGGGAGGGTTAAAGAGACTTAAAGGGAGGTACATTTTCTATTCTAAACCCCAGTCAAACTAGTAAAATCTCAGTGCCAGTAGACTCTGATAAGTTATGTGTGTTTAACTTAGAGGAACCACACAATTTTCTTACAAAGAGAGAGTCTGGTCAAAAACACTAATAAATAAATCAAAGTGGAATTCTAAAAAAAGGTTACTGTATGATGCTACACTCTCAAAATTACAAAATTATAGAGGGCGAACAGATTGGTGATTGCCAGGTGTTAGTGATGGTAAAGTGTTGGGAGAGGGAAATAGATGTTATTATAAAGGGAGACAGACCTCTGTGATGATAGAAGATGAGACCCCTCTGTACTATCTTTGCAACTTCCTGTAAAGCTGTAATTATTTCAAAATAAAAGGGGAACAAAAAATTATGTAGCAAACCACTTACCTGGCACGCATCTCTGTTTCCTTTCAAGGATCCAGCACATAACATTCTAGGAGTTATGGCATTATTGTAAGCTTTGTGTTCATTACAGATTTTAGTGTCTATGAGATCCACCTGTACTTGCCGAAGGTGATTTTGACTACTTCCTAAAGGAAAAAAATAGACTTCATATTTATAAATCTACATATATTCTATAAACCTGAAGAAATTCTTTTATAATTAATTATTAGATAAGGTGGTGGCATAGAATCTTAGGATACATATTTTTTCAGGTACAGTAAAATTTGGGAAATGAATTCTTTTCTAACTATTTTAAATGAAGTTAGGTGCCTAGGAAAGAAGCTCCAGTTGTTTAAGTAATTTCTCTGTCATTGTTAAGCTTAGAAGATAATTTCAGCAGGGGAGAATGGTGGCTTTATGATTCTCTGATCTTCACAACTGGTTGTATGTATTAATGATCCCTAATCTCTTATGTGGTTAATACCCTAGTAAAAATTTCAGATATATTTACTCTTTCAGACACCTTACCAAGCACAATTACTATAGTGGTAGTGATGTATTTGATAGTAACCTAAGGCCTGAAGGAATTTATGTGTCTTCTAAATGACTTAGTTCACAAGTAGGGCCTGACTTGGCCCCGGTCCATATGACCAACCCACAGACATATTTTGGCATAATGGCATTCCATTGTTTAAATGCCTTAGAATACCAAATTAAATTACTATGATTTGACTTTCTCCTCAGATGCGCACCATCATTTTGCAGTGCTCCAAATCCTGTCACAAACATCTCATCACCAGGGTGGAATTCACGGGATGCATCAGGGAGACAAATTCTGTGTACTGCATTTGTGTAGGGAACAGGGCTAGAAAGCTCTGCAACTGAAATATCATAGTCATGTGATGGATATTTGTATTTTTCATGCACAATTATCCTCCGGAGGCCTTGTTTCATTTTTGGAGGCTCTATTTTTACTCCAAAGGAAGCAGTCCATCTGGCTGGGTCCTTATACCTGAGGAGAAAGTATGAGGAACAAATCCTACTTTACCATTTTTACCAATATAACTATTTATATTAAATAATTTAGTGTAAAAGTATCAATGTAAGTTTTCTTTTTAAAATGATGGTTTATATGCATAGATACAAACTCTTTCCAATCTAAGGCTCAGGTGTCAGATCAGGTGGAAATTCCACCTTGGCATGTTTCTTAGGATATGCACGCCACTCAGCATGCTGAGTCACCCACTCCAGATCCTAGGACCTTTTGACATTTCTGGGCATCAGTTGACTCCAGGGGACATATGGAAAGCATATCCTGTACAGAATGAGAGAACTGAATGTATTCTATGTGCACCATGTTGCCTATCCACACATTTCTCTGAAAATCAAAAATGTTATACAATAATTTAACAAAGTATTACTTATCCTGTATACTGTAGGCATTTTGCACTGGGTTGGAAGATTGAATTGAAATTCATTGAAATATAACTAGTCAACCTATTCAGTTGTATAATTTGTTACTACCAAATTTCTTCATATTTAATTTTTTCTTACAACGTGGAATTTCCCTATCAGGGTCAAACCTACAATCCACCTAGCCTCCATCCCTGATAGATGACTCTCAAATTCCTGCTTCCCTTGATAAATTATTGTGTAGTTGTCAATGGATAATTTATCTACATGTACTTTGGTACCATTTCCATTTCTAAACTATAAAACCTCTTACTAAGGTTTATGAATTTCCCACTCTCATATGTATATGATCTTTAATTTGTATTAAACTCATCTCTCATGAGGTATTTCCTTCCTGCCAAGCCGCAGTGCACTTTGCTTACCCTTAGTCATTCTCAAGGTTCAGGACTTACGTTCTAAAGCAGTGAGCAGCACTCACAAGCCATGTGTCATTAATCAAAGTTGCTCCACAGCGATGGATCCCATCCCATTGCAGACTAGCTTGCCATGGCCATTCACCCTCTTGTACCTCTGTCCCACCAACAATCCTGAGACTCTGTGTTGTAGTTTTGTTCCTTCGTGTCCCGCAGCCTGCAAAAGACATGATGCGTTAGTTAGCAGTTGTTTTTTAAGTATCAAATTGTGTTACTGCGTCTCAAATTTCTTATACTTTGTGCTCCAACAGTATCAAATATTTTCTCTTGCGCTTACCTTTGCTTAAACTATAGTGTTCCATTTATTTAACTCCTTTTCATCTTGTAAGATTTAAATCAGTCATGACCTTCTCTAGGATGCCTTCCCTAATAATTCCCTTGCCTCCAGACTGGATTACTTATGACTTTCTTGATGCTTACATCAAAATAATAATAACAATAATAATACTCTGTGTATATATATCTCTCTATATAATAGATTAATATATATTAGTTTATATTATTGTGTGTATATATGTCTAATATTAGTATGAGGGATATTGTTTATAACAGGATGTCTCAATCTTGGCACTATTGACACTGTTAGATGGATAATTCCTTGTGTGGGCAGCCGTCTCATGCATAATAGGATGTTTAAAGGATCCCTGGCCTATATACACTAGTACCAGTAGCATCCCCCCACTACAATCATGATAACCAAAATGCCACAATAGGACAGAGTCACTTGGGGGCCAAATTGCCCCTGTTTGAGAACTATTATTTTAGAACTCTGTTTATGCATTAGTCTCATATATCTAGTCTCATTTGAGTATGAGCTGCCTTAAGCAAGGAGTAAATCTTATCCATTTTATATCCCTGTTGACTAGCACAGCACTAGCACATAGCAAGTTCCCACTAAATATTGGTGACAAAAATATATGCCATTTAGGTAATGGGATTATCCTTTGGTTTTTATGTTTAGTTAAGTTTGTGAATTAACCAACATTCTGAGCTAGTGAATAACACACTTCCTTTCATCTTTTAACATAAATGTATTGTGTACTAATTCTGTTAAATATCAAATGTATTCTCTAAATCATGGTAGGGTACTCTGCTATAGGGGAAAGGAAATACTAAGCCTTGAGTCAGTATTTTTTTAAAATATGGGTGAAGATATTATCTGGGCCTTCAATAATTTCATCAGTCTATACTCCAACCCCGTAATTGTCTGTAATTTTTACAATAGGGATTAATAACATCAAGATTTTATTTAGTGTAGAGTAACACTAAATTTCTGCCTCTAGCTGACAAATAGCAACATACAGATTACTTTTATATAATCTTTAGAAAATGTTCATGAGAGTATATTGTAGATATCTGCAATCAGAACATTGAGGAGTATTTTTGCCTTTTCTTTAACAACTGTACTACTCTCTTCCACTACACATCTGCCACAAGCCCCATACACCCATTCCAAAGTCCTCCCAGTTTTTATCCTTTTGCAATAAAATGTGCCTCAGAAATAAGATAAAATACCATGAGCTGTGCACAGATCAAACTTTGTTCTGACCCTATAATACCAATAAAGTAAGCCTAAATAATCCAGAGTTAAATTTTTCATTCAGGTAATGCAATTTTAATAAATATATTAAACTTACAATTGTTTAGAAAGTTGTCTGTTTCTGTCTTGTTGATTTCTGAAACACACAGAAATGGTGAATAGAACAGGGTCTGCACATCAGAATTTCATAATGCCTCTGAGTACTTCAAATACTAAAGGTTGCTCAATTCCATTATCGGATAGTATCTCTATGTTGTTAAAAAAAAAAGCAACACAGTTAGTTTATCATAGATAGAAAACGTTCATTGTCTTGGGGAGAAGGGAGATTTGAACAGTGTTTCTTAAACTTTAGTGTGGCTAAAAGTCACCTAGAGAGCATCTTTATACTGTAAATTCCTGTTCCTCTTCCCACTGATTCTGACTCAGTAGCTTTGTGCTGAAACCCAGGAATCTGAATTTTATAGCCGGAAATAAGATGCAGGTAGTTCAGCCTTTTGCGTGGGACATACTATTCTAAACCAGAGTATTGATTCCCCAGATGCGATAGTATTTTTATTGCCCATTATTTCAGTTTTTTTTTTTTACCAAACTCATAGTCATAGTTCCATCTGTATAACATATTCCAGTGGCCGTAAATTTGTCCTTATTCCCATTTAAAAGCAAATGTTATCCTTTTCCAGGTCTTCTTTCTGCTGAAGTTTTAGCAAGACAGTTTGCCCTCAAATTGTCATTCAACTCTAGCCAGTGGCTCCTTAGTTTGTTGACTTGTCAACAATCAGGCCCTAATGCTATACAAACACTAAACCAACCGACAGATACATAAAACTTTAAGAACTCAAATTTCCTGACTCAGTAGATTTCCAATGGCCCAACCTATTTTCTTAGAACCTGGTAAGATGGGAGTTCTAAATGCAAAAAATTTTAAAGTTAATTTTTATTTTAGTATTTAATAGTATTGATTTACCAAAAAAAAAAATCTGTATTCTTGAGAGGCTTCTTTCTAACTTTCTCTGTTCTGGCTATATTTGGGGAAAATGACAAAAATGAGGAAGAAGTGACCATTTATTCTCAGTAAATAAAACACTACCACTAGTCTCCCTATTTCAATAATCTGTTCTTTATTTCAAGCTTTTCCTAGAGAAAATTCTGGATTTGCATTTTTTTTAATTGGAGTATATTTTCTTTACAATGTTGTATTAGTTTCTGCTGTACAGTGACGTGAATCAGCTATATGTATACATATATCCCCTCCCTCTTAGACCTCCCTCACACCCCACTCACCCCACATCCCACCCATCTAGGTCATCACAGAGCACCGAGCTTTCTGTGCTTTATAGCATGTTTCTACTAGCTATTTTACACATGGTAGTGTACATATGTCAATCCTAATCTCTCAGTTCATCCCACCCTCCCCTTCCCTACCTGTGTCTACATATCTGTTCTGTACATCTATGTTTCTATTCCTGCCCTGCATATAGGTTCATCTGTACCATTTTTCTAGATTCCACATATATACGTTAATATACAATACTTGTTTTTATTTTTCTAGCTTACTTCACTCTGTATGAAAGACTCTAGGTCCATCCACATCTCTACAAATGACCCAATTTCATTCCTTTTTATGGCTGAGAAATATTCCATTGTACATATGTACCATATCTTCTTTACCCATTCATCTGTCATTGGACATTTAGGTTGTTTCCATGTCCTGCCTATTGTAAATAGTGCTGCAATGAACATTGGGGTGCATGTGTCTTTTTGCATTATGGTTTTCTCAGGGTATATGCCCAGTACTAGAACTGCTGGGTCATATGGTAGTTCTATTTTTAGTTTTTAAAGGAACCTCCATACTGTTCTCCATAGTGGCTGTATCAATTTACATTCCCACCAACAGTGCAGGAGGGTTCCCTTTTCTCCACACCCTCTCCAGCATTTATCGTTTGTAGATTTTGTGATGATGGCCCTTAAGGAGTGTTCTAATTTCATTCTTTTACATGTAGCTGTCCAGTTTTCCCAACACCACTTATTGAAGAGGCTGTCTTTTCTCCATTGTATGTTCTTGCTTCCTTCATCATAAATTAAATAACTATATGTGCATGGGTCTATCTCTGGGCTTTCTATCCTGTACCATTGATCTAGGTTTCTGTTTTTGTGCCAGTACCATCCTGTCTTGATTACTATAGCTTTGTAGTATAGTTTGAAGTCAGGGAGCCTGATATCTCCAGCTCAGTTTTTCTTTCTCAAGATTGCTTTGGGGTCTTTTGTGCTTCCATACAAATTGTAAAACTTTTTCTTCTAATTCTGTGAAGAATGCTGTTGGTAATTTGATGTGGATTGCACTGAATCTGTAGATTGCTTTGGGTAGTATAGGTATTTTCACAATATTGATTCTTCCAATCCAAGAACATGGTATATTTCTCCATCTGTTTATGTTATCTTTGATTTCTTTCATCATTGTTTTATAGTTTTCTGAGTACAGACAGGTCTTTTGCCTCCTTAGGTAGGTTTATTTCTAGGTATTTTATTCTTTTTGTTGCAATGGTAAATGAGATTGTTTCTTTAATTTTTCTTTATTATCTTTTGTGGTTCATGTATAGGAATGCAAGAGATTTCTGTGCATTAATTTTGTGCCCTGCAGCCTTACCAAATTCATCAATTAATTCTAGTAGTTTTCTGGTGGCATCTTTAGGATTTTCTATGTATAGTGTCATGACGTGCAAACAGTGACAGTTTTACTTCTTCTTTTCTGATTTGGATTCCTTTTATTTCTTTTTCTTCTCTGATTGCCATGGCTAGGGCTTCCAAGACTATGTTGAATAATAATGGCAAGAATGGACACCCTTGTCTTCTTCCTGATCTTAGAGGAAATGCTTTCAGTTTTTCACCACTGAGAATATTTGCTGTGGGTTTGTCATATATGGCCTTTATTATGTTGAGGTAGGTTTCTTCTTTGCCCATTCTGGAGAGTTTTTATCATAAATGTGCATTGAATTTTGTCAAAAGCTTTTTCTGCATCTATTGAAATGATTATATGGTTTTTATTCTTCAATTTCTTAATATGGCGTATCACATTGATTGATTTGTGTATCATGAAGAATCCTTGCATCCCTGGGCTAAATCCCACTTGATCATGGTGTATGATCCTTTTAATGTGTTGTTGGATTCTGTTTGCTAGTATTTTGTTGAGGAATTTTACATCTATATTCATCAGTGATATTGGTCTGTAATTTTCTTTTTTTGTAGTATCTTTGTCTGGTTTTGGTATCAGGTTGATGGTGGCCTCATAGAATGAGGCCTCCCTCTACAATTCCTCCTCTACAATTGTAGTTCCTCCCTCTACAATTTTTTGGAAGAGTTTGAGAAGGATGGTGTTATCTCTTCTCTGAATATTTGATAGAATTCGACTGTAAAGCCATCTGGTCCTGGACTTTTTTTTGTTGGAAGATTTTTAATCACAGTTTCAATTTCATTACTTGTGATAGGTCGTTTATATTTTCTAATTCTTCCTGGTTCAGTCTTGGAAAATTGTACCTTTCTAAGAATTTGTCCACCTCTTTGAGGTTGTCCATTTTATTGGCATATAGTTGTTTGTAGTGTTCTCTTATAATCCTTTGTATTTTTGTGGTGTCAGTTGTAATTTCTCCTTTTTCGTTTCTAATTTTATTGATTTGAGTCCTCTCCTTTTTTTTCTTGATGAGTCTGGCTAAAGGTTTATCAATTTCGTTTATCTTCTCAAAGAACCAACTTTTAGTTTTATTGATCTTTGCTATTGTTTTATTCATTTCTATTTCATTTATTTCTGCTCTGATCTTTATGATTACTTTCCTTCTACTGTTTGGGTTTTCTTTGTTCTTCTTTCTCTAGTTGCTTTAGGTGTAAGATTAGATTGTTTGTTTGAGATTTTTCTTGTTTCTTGACGTAGCACTGTATTGCTATAAACTTTCCTCTTGCTACATCCCACAGGTTTGGGTCATTGTGTTTTCGTTGTCATTTGTTTGTAGGTATTTTTTTATTTCCTCTTTGATTTCTTCAGTGATCTCTTGATTATTTAATGACATATTTTTTAGCCTCTATGTGTTTGTTTTTTTACAGTTTCTTTTCCAGCAATTGATTTCTAATCTCATAGCATTTTGGTTGGAAAAGGTGCTTGATACAATTTCAATTTTCTTAAATTTTCCACTGCTTGATTTGTAACCCAAGATGTGATCTATCCTGGAGAATGTTCCATGTGCACTTCAGAAGAAAGAGTATTCTGCCACTTTTGGGTGGAATGTCCTATAAATATCAATTAAATCTATCTGGTCTATTGTATTATTTAACAAGACCCATATATATTCTGTCTACAAGAGACCCATTTCAGACCTAGGGACACATACAGACTGAAAGTGAGGGGATGAAAAAAGATATTCCATGCAAATGGAAATCAAAAGAAAGCTGGAGTAACAATACTCACATCAGATAAAATAGACTTTAAAATAAAGACTGTTACAAGAGATAAAGAAGGACACTGCATAATGATCAAGGGATCAATCCAAGAAGAAGATATAACAGTTATAAATATTTATGCATCCAACATAGGGGCACCTCAATACATAAGGCAAATGCTAACAACAATAAAAGGGGAAATTGACAGTGACACAATAATAGTAGGGGACTTTAACACCCCACTTACACTATGGACAGATCATCCAAACAGAAAATAAATATGGAAACACAAGCTTTAAATGGCTTTGCATGTTGATACTGTTAAACAAAGAAATAAGGAGACTCAAAATGGAGTGACTTGTTGTAAGTCCTACATCAGCAAACCACCTAATACCTAGCCTAATTGCAGTTTCAGCATGTCTCAGGAATGTGACCTTTAATCAGTCAATCTGGAATTACCTGGTCGGCACCAGTGAAGTAATCTGATAGACCCCAACTACTCCCAAATGAAGTTGCCCTTTCATGACACAGTCCACTCTGTTAGAAAGCTTCCTTGTCTCACCTCCTTCTGGCTATAAAAATCTTCCATTTTGTACAGCTCCTCAGAGCTCCTATCTATCTGCTAAGGCAGAATGCTGCACAATTTGTGAATCATTAAATAAAGACAATTAGATATTTAAATTTATTTAGTTGAATTTCTTTTTTTTTTTTTATACAATACTACTAACAGAGCTGACTTCATGGGTGTGTGACTTGTGTATCTGCACTGAGTCCTGCTCTCAGCATGACATCTCACTTGGTTTAATGTTCACTGTCTTGAAATTCATAATAATTTTATCTCATAACATGTTTGGAAGTGAATTTTGACAGGATAATAGAGATGGCATGGGCAGAGGAGATATACACAATAGGTGTGCCCATGGATTCTTGCTACCCCATTTGTATATATCATGCACAACATCCTAAGAACTAAGAATTCCAGTGGACCCACAATGTTTAGCAAACTCAAAGTGAGTATAAGTGTGTGATGTCTACCACTGTGTAAGCAGAGAGCAGTGACAGTCTCAGGAGGCTGTTTTCTGTTTGAACCAGAACTTGCTTAGAACACAAAAGAAGGCAATGGCATTCTAATAAACATGAATGACTAAGGGACCCTCTCATATCCTTTCTTGCTCCTGTTATTTCTTTGTATTAACCAACAGCTTCAGCTGAAAATAATGACATAGAAGGATCTTTTGGTTCTTCCTCACATAAGCTGAAGGTAGAGAGCATTGGTAAAATGTGCCTGTATCAAGAAGGGAAATAAAAAATGTTGAGCTAGACTTCTGTAGTGTTTCCATTGCATGGAACCAAAGTACATGCATGGATGAGCTATGAAATACCGTTGTATAATTTTCATGATTCCAAATAAAAGTTAAATGCTTTTATATTTACATTTGAAATTGACATTTCACAATATAAAGGTGAACAGCAAAACTCATGCTAGTAATTTAAAGTTTGGATTTTTTCACTTAGAAATCATTAATTAACAAGTAAAAATGCCATGATAAGTCGAGAGAGACCATGAAAGAAAGCAAAGTCTTATATCTTAGTACCTTTAACAGCATTGTTTAATTGCTTTTCAAAGAGTCCTACACTTTCACTTTGCACTGTGCCCGACAAATTACATAGCTGGCCCTGACAAGTGAGCCTCCTTTTCTAAGCAAGTAGAGGGGCTGACCACCAGGTTAGGCCTCTAGTTACATCTGTCAGCTTTTATATCAGCACTTGTATTCATTCTTTCTACTTGTCCCCTCTTCTCTAGTTTCTAGTGCTGCCATATCCAATATTCTATTCACTAGCCACATGCGCCTAGTGAGCTCTTGAAATGTGACTGAAATGCGCTGTAAATATAAAATATACAATCGATTTCAAAGACTTATTACAAAAAAAAATCTCACGAGTAATATTTACATGGGCTATTTGTCAATATAAATTACATTGTGAATACAATGTAAATTACATTAGCATTTCAACCAGTAGTCAGTTATTGGACTACTTGTTGAAATAGTACTACTTTGGATATATTGGGTTAAATATATAAATTATTTAAATACATTTCACATGTTTACTCTTACTTTTTTAATGTGGCTACTAGAAAGTTTAAGATCATACATGTGGCTGGCACAATATTTCCACAGACTAGCATTGTTCTATAGCACATGACTTAGCTTTAACCAGTCTTTTATTTTCCCTAAGGATCTCCTATTTTTATACTTTCTAGTAATGAGGGCCTATCACTGTTTATCTTGTCCCCCTCCCCTGACAAAAACAAAAACCTCAGATTTTTCAAATTAGTTATAAAATATACCAAAAATAATTTATACCAGAAACTAAATTATAAACTTTTCATCAGTAAAGGGCCTAAGTAAAGAAGCTAAAACAAAAACCTCAGATTTTTCAAATTAGTTGTAAAATATACCAAAAATAATTTATACCAGAAACTAAATTATAAACTTTTCATCAGTAAAGGGCCTAAGTAAAGAAGCTAATGACATTTGAAAGCAAATATGTGGATGGCATGAATCTTTCCATCCATCATACTCAGAACATAAAAAGTAAGCAACAAGAAAAAGAAGAGGAATAAACGCACAAAGCCACTTTCTCCATTTATCATTGGATTCTATAGCTAAAGTGTAAGCCCCAACATAGAAAAAGAACACAGGCTCAGGGATTAATGACAGACTTGCATGAGTGGTGTAAGTTTAAGGTAGTATTAAAAAATTTTAAACTTCATTAGAACCAATTTAGTCCGAAAGAAATATTCTGTTGGTGGCAAGATCCCTACAATGAAAGACATCCAAAAACGTTTTAAAAAATCAGTGCCCAAGACCAAACTTAACATGGAGCTAGTCTATGTAAGAGAATTGAACTACATAATAGGAAATAAACTTACTTTTAATTTCAACAAATTCAGAATTGAATTTAGGGGGTCCTACAGCATCTTGCAGCTTTTTATGTAGAACATGTTGAATAATTTTATTTATGGTTTCAGGATCCTCAGAAGAGGGAAATCTAAAAATCAGCAGCATATGAGCCAATACTCCATGTTCCTCTTGACTATGGACCAAAAAGGAAAAAAAAAAAAAAAGAGAAAGATGGTTTTTAAAGATAAAGTTCCAAATAAGATTTATGGTAATATCAAACTCTATTTTTTTCTTTATCATTCATTTGAAGCACAAACACAAACACAAAACAAATCCATAAATGCAATTTTAAAAGTTTTAATTTGTTTTCTTCTATACTCCTATTGTTTGTCATATACAGAACTCCCATCTCAGCCTCTCTGATAAGCAACTAGTATGCTCATGATCTCCCTTACCACCATAGGATCTAGTTAAATACTTGGGTTATTAATATAAAAAACAATTCTCTTGTCAACCATTCAAAATTATCAAATAAAATGTATGGTAAATATGAAATCAACTCTGGCTTTGGCTTTCAGGCTTAATTTCCAGTGGCTTAAGTAAATCCAGTGATTTCTCCTAAGCAGCCTTCAGGCTATCCTAAACAACTCCCAATCCTAAGGACATTAGAAAGCTTGAGCAAGTTGTTTTGACTTCACATGATTATATTTCCAAGATAGAGTGTTCACTAGCTTTAGCATTATTTGAATGAATTACTACTTTGGAATCATCCTTTATTTATTTATTTATTTTTTTGGAATCATCCTTGACTACACTTTCTCATTCTCTGTCAGTTACTCTACCCCTTCTTTTCAAATGCAATCAGTTCCCTTTTAGTCTGGGTGCAATAAGCTGCCTCAGTGCTGGGCCCTGGGATGGGTGAGCCTAAGTGCATGGGCCCTTTAAGAGCCATCTCCCAGGTGGCTACAGTTTTGTGGTTCTCAGAACTCAAGCACTGTTTATTTTCAAAGTTAGATGTTTTGGAGGCTCATCTCTCAGGTGCACATCCTAAAAGCTGAGGTGCCTGATATGGGGTTCGAACCCTTCAGTCACCAGGGAGAATCTCTGGGTTTTGAGTTTTCTTCTGGTGTGGGTTGCTCTGCTGGGGTGGAGTTTATGACAAAATTGTGTCCCATTGTCTCCAGCCTGCTTCAATGTGGTTTTCTTCTCATTTGCCCAATGTGTAGTATTTACTCAGCCAACTTTCTTTTTTTTAAGGGAAAATTGTTTCTTATGTAGCTGCAGACTCAGTGTGTCCATGGGAGAAGGTGAGTTCAGTTCTTCCTACTTCACCATCTTGAACCAGAACCCCAAACAATTTTACTCCTCACTGTATACTGCATCAACTCCTATGCTCCCAAACTGTAAGTGTGAATATAAATTAGAATCTCATTTTTGGAAGGCAGTTTATCTGTTATAAATTTGACTATCCATCTTCTTTGATGCAGCATTTCTGCTTTTAGAAGTTTAATTTTCAAATACACTCTTTTGTGTGCAAGGAGATACATACACATATGTTGTCATAACCTTATTTTTAAATCAGAAAAATATGTAACAACCCAAGTGTTCATCAAAAGGGCATTGGCTAAATCAATCTTGACATATACTTGTAGTGAAATACTATACAGCCAGCTAAAGAATGAAATAGATCTATATGCAGTCATTGGGAAAATGTTAAATATAATTTGTTAACAAAACATATCATTTCTGGGTGTGAAATTATTGGAGAGGGGGCTTTCGCTTTCTATTTTTTGTAATACTGTGTTATTTGAATTTTATAAAATTTTCTATTGTTTTCGTAATATGAAAAAAACAAATAGGACTTTAAAGAGATTATTGTTATATATCTCATCCCATTTCACTGCCTCAGCAACCCTATAATCTATTACTTACTCTTATTTATCTTAAACTATTCCTATACTGGCTGGCTAATAGAGACAAAAACAAACAAAACTCTCCCTCTACCCCAGCTATACAATTTATCTCACACCTTCATATCACAGAAAACCTTCTTAAATGGATAAATTACATTCTGCCTCATATTTACTTCATTGCAGTCTGCATCCTCCCCTTCTGTTCCACTGAGTTGTTTCTCTGCTTGAACACTAATGACTTCCTCATTGACATTTCCAATGGATTCTTTCTAGTCACATTACTTGGCATCTCAGGAGTCTTGTTGATGCTGACCACTCACTCCCTGAAACGTTCTGTTGTTACCTTCAGTGGTGCCTCTCTTGTTTCTTCATTTTTCCTGCTCCTTCCCTATTTCCTAGGTTCCTATTTTTCTTCTATTTCCTTAAATACTGTCATTCTTCAAGCTTTCTTCATCATCCTTTTTTTTCTTGCATTACTCCTTTTCTGAGAAATTCTGTTGACACCCAAACTTTCTAATACTTTGAGTTGATGTTGAGCAAATTTATGTCTTCAGCTCAGTTTCCATTTCCTCCCTTACGTCAGACGCATGTTTCAGGCTCGTAAGGTCCCTTAGTACCTCAAATCAACATCTCTAAGACTGACTTTATCTTTCCAACAAATTACACTTCTTCATATTGTAGTAACAGAAGAAAGAATAATGAGTAGCAAGATTTCTGGGATGAAGGCCTAAACAAAATAGAAAGTTATTTGGAAGACAGAATTGGTAGTTATTCATAAAGTGCGAGGGGCCCAGGAAAGGAAGGAGTGTGGGATGACTTCCAGTTATCTCATTAGTGTGATTGGGTTTTTCTTGAGTTTAAGAATTTTCTGTGAAACCTCCATGTGGAGGTGTGCATGGGCAGGCATATAGTTCTAAAAATCAGGACAACAGTTTAGACTGGAAATAGAAACTTGGGTTTCAATAGCACATGAAACCATGTTGTGGGTGGATGAAGTCCCCTTGAGAGAGTGAAAATTTAAGAACTGGAGAAGCAGATCTAAGAAAAAGTAAAAATTCAAACACCAAACAGTATGGAATTTTCAGGAGAAAGTGAGCAAACTAACACCTCAGAGATGTCAACTAAGTAATAGACTGAGAAGTAACTTGGAGTTTTTGTCATTGAAATAATGTTGGAAATAGCTCTTGTTTTATTTTGAAAAATAAAAATAATTTGTATTAAGATGATACATTACTTAAGATCCTCGTATAGTATTTTGCTTAAAATGTTATGTTCTGGATTCTATTTATTGATGGTTGATGATTAGATCTGAGATCTTAAGTATTTGTAGAAAAAATGAGTGGAATGAAGGAAAGGAAAGAAAATTGGTAGGAAGGAGAACCAAGAGGAGAAGAAAAATCTCATCTACTACACTATTTTACATAGGACACTTATTTGCTATTAAACCGAGGGATGTGGCTTAGGTCCCTATTTGTGCTAATTAGGGATTCCAAAAAAACACACAAACAAAAAAACAGTTCTATAACATAGCCACCAATAACACTTCTGTCCCTCAAAATCATCTTGCAAATGCCTTCTTTTGAATTTAAAGAATGAGTAAGGCACATTGTAACCCATGACTTATACAGAGCAGGTACCAAATTAACGTCTATTGAATTGAATTATATCATATCATTAACACTTCAACAGTATTTATTACTGACCAGGTTAACAGCTTTAGTTTTAAATTATATTCAGAAGTCAGCATTTTAAATCTACATACCTGAACTTGATAATGTGAGACTTGACAAATGCTTGCCTCAATGAAGATTTATGAAATGCATTATTCACCTGTTCCAAAAATATTCAAAATACGTCGGCAAGGATAATTTTCTGAAATTCTGCAAATTGATTCAAAGCTTAAAAACATTTTTAAAAAACTTAAAAACAAAACACATTGACTGACATTTCACAATGTGCTAAACTTGAGGGATCTCTTTTTGTATTCTACTCAGTGATTTCAACTGAACTCTGCCTTAGGAATTATAGGAGCTGGGGAACCATAGTAGGGGGGCCAGGAGTGACATCTTCTATTTTACACTCAGAAAGAGACAAAAGAGAATAAACAGATTGGGTTTTGAAAAGTAAGAGTAAGCATCCACACCGTGAGATACAGACTTTTACAGTAGATAAACAAAGGAAATGAAAAAGCTCTGTCAAGTGGTAGATCATAAAAATAAGGACAATCTATGGCCACACCATCCTGAACATGCTGGATCTCATCTAATCTCAGAAGCTAAGCAGGGTCGGGCTTGATTAGTACTTGGAAGAGGGAAATGAACGCATAATGGTGTCACATGGTTCTCAAACCTGGTGAAAAAGTTACCAAATATCCTGTCATAATCTGCACTCAATTCAGCACTCAAGATGCTTTTAGGAAGGCCCAGGTGAACTGGGATACATAGCCTAATACCTCCTATAAGGTTTATTCTAGTAGGGTGGAAGAATGTATTTTGTGGAGGTATTTCTTACTAGTACAAATAAGAATTCTAGCCACCTTAAATTTTTAAATTAAAAGTCAAGATAAACACATCAAGTGTTTCTTGTTTTCACTGTATGGATATTTGCCAAATACAGATACTACAAGCTGGTAATTGACTGACAGAAACAATGAGCCTTTTTATTCTTTCTTACATTTTGTTTGACTTCTGAGTCTTTGTGCCCAAGGAAAGTTACTTCAATTATGAGACAAATCAGCACAATTCAAATGAGTTCTCTAATGACAGCATTCACTTGGAAATATTTATTTAAAGGTTTATTTTTTTATCAAACAATTTCAAAATTTTTAAGAGTATTAGAGTCTTATTTATATTCCTATATGTTTAAGTCAGTCTGGATCTTATAAAAATTTTAGTGAATGGCACAAAAAACAAGGAAAATAGTTGCATCTTTACTTGATCTCTTTAGTTCTATTTCCTTTCCTTTAATATATGTTATATTTTAAGCAGAAATATATATATATATATATCTCCTAAAATATAGCTCCTTAAAAAGAGCTTATTTGATATTTCCCTGGTTTGGTGTTTACAAGTACAAATACAACCAGGATTTGACCCTCTTCTCAGCAAAGTATCCAAATCCTCAGGCTCCTAGTCTACCAGGCAGTTTCTAGGTGGGCCACTGCCATTCTGTTCTCACTCAGGATATTGGAACTGGAAGACAATTTGGAAATTTTCTAGTCTAGTGCCTTAATTTTCACATAAGAGAATTTTTCCAGAATGATAAAGAGATATGTCAATGACACATCACTGGCTAGTAAATGGTACTAGAACTAGGTGTCCCAACTCCTAGTTTAGGGTGCTTTCCATCACATCATTTCACTAATTACTTCCCAGACTACCAGGAAAATTCTAAATTATTCTCTAAGTAGTCTGACAATGAAGAGAAGTCATCACCCAGGCTCTTGCTCTTTTGGCCTATACTGCTAAATTTTCCACTATTTAAAATATTCAGTTCATTCCTCAGGATGAATGTTGATGCCCTAAGGATAAAGGTGAATATCCAAGGATTTCCTGTAGATTTATGTACCAAAAACTTGTCCAAGGTTGGATATTTTAAAATACTAAGATAGTTCTCAAGTATGTGTCTGAATAGTTTCAATCTTGTGTCCTTTTGCTAAAGGTCTCTTCTTTAGGAAATCAATGATACAACACTGTATCTTGGGTCACCCTAACATTCTCAGAATTTCTAGACTCTGCTGATCAATACTGTAGCACTAGCTAAGGAAGGGTGAGTAGGAGGTACAAAAAGAAATGGCTAAACGTCACTAGGTTTAGCCCTGTAAGGCATATTCCTCCAATTCATGTATTGTTAGTTTTGTCTTACATCTCTCAGGTAGGGCCTCTCCCCATTTTGCAAGATATACAAGATCAGTTGAATGGATGTTTGAGAAGCTAGGATACTAAAAATTATGGTGAAAAGTGATAGCAAATACCCTAGAAGTGGGAATAAAATGCTTACCATTGATTCAATTTTCTGGCTCATTTCTGTGAAATTTTTAGAAGCCTCTTTTCCGAACTCACCATATAGTTTGTCACTTGTAAATGGCAATGTGCTATAGTAATTGTAGGTTGTCTTTTTATCTACAAGGATAGAGGAAAAAATTCATCATACTTTTTATCAGATGTGTGTAAAGCATCATCATTTCCCCATTTGGTAGTTGCTAGACAGACTGAGACAGGAAACAATGCTACCCTGGTCAACATCTCCATCATCCTGTTCTGACCTTCATGGTTATCTCAAAATAAAAGACAACAACGTTCATCATCATAAGATTTAGAGTATAAAAGCCATGTGAAATGCTTGGTGTTCCTGTAGGCTAATTAATCATGTGTTATCCATTCCTGAATAAGCCACAAGAAGCAGTAAGTCACACCATCTGAGCATATCAACAGGAATAGATTCGGAAGCTTCCCAAGAGTAAATGCATTTTTATATTTTAAAAATAGATTTCTTCCAATTCCATAAACTACACATCAATTCTTGCCATAGGGACTCTAGTGTAAGAATATTTATTTTGGATAAGGAGATGAGGGTAGGGATTAAAATGCTAGGAGCTCAGTATATAGAAGTTTAAGGAGGTAGAGTTGCCACTGGACATAACCCTCCAGAGACACTACTTAGTTTCACCTGGTTCCCTTGTCACTCTATTTATTTTCTCCCACCAGCCATAGGAATTGGTTTGTCTGTTTCTTTAGCCATTGTCTCCACTTTCTGCATCCAGTTCAAGCAGCCCATGTTTTTGGTCTGCTGAAGAATTAGTGCAACAATTCAAGCTTTTCCTCTACCCTCCTGTACATGAAGCAAGCGCAGAGCTCAGAAGATTCATTCCATGAATATTCAGCTGACTATCTTTTCTGTGAGAGACTCTGTGCCAAGCATCTGGAACATGATGGTTGCGTATGGTTATGATAGGAAAATGGAGTGTGCCTCATCAATCTCAGGTGCTCTCTTGCTTCTCATCCTTTCCCTCACTTAAACCCCAGAGGGAAAGGAAACTAACATTAGACACCTGTGTCCCAAGCATATTTGCATATCTCATTCAATTTAAAATAACTCCCATAAGAAAGTAGTATTATCCACATTTAACAGATAAGGACTACCATCTCAGAAGTGTAAATAAATTGCCCAGCCTTAACATGACATGGCCGGAAAAGACTGAACTGGGTTTCAAGCTAAGGTCTAATTCCCAAAGCACAAATTTTCATTATATATTGCTTCTTGGAGTGGAAAAAACCAAATACACTCACTGAGACTATAGGAGAAATCTCTAGTTTTACATGAGAGTTATATAAGAAAAAAAAAAAAAAACTACCAGTAAATTCCAAAAGAACGTTCTAGCCATCCAGAGGATTTGTTGGGACAGAAAGGGAAACCTCTGGTCAGACTCGGACAAGGCCTGGGGAGGGGTTGGTTATGCATAAAGGAGATGGATGACACTGAAAGGTCAGGGTCTTCTGAGCATTAGCCACTTAAGTGAGGGTCTAGGGAGGATTTGCCTTTCTCCCTCTCTTTCACTGAATAACCTTGCCCTTGCCCTGAGGACTGTTTGACCTGAAATGCAAGCAGATCACAATATACATAGTTTCAAGTAACATTTTAAATTTATCTAAATATTGACCAATAGTTTACTTTAGGTCTAAAGCTGGGTCCAACATGTATCTGGAGAAAACCATAATTCAAAAAGATACACATACCCCAATGTTCATTGCAGTACTATTTGCAATAGCAATTGTGTTGTATTGTAAATTGTATTGTATTGTAAATTTACTATTACAATACATGGAAGCAACCTAAATGTCCATTGACAGAGGAATGGATAAAGAAGAGGTGGTACATATACACAGTGGAATAAGAAAGCCATAAAAAAGAATGAAATAATGCCATTGGCAGTGACATGGATGGACCTAGAAATTGTCATACTGAGTGAAGTCAGACAAAGACAAATATCATATGATATTGCTTATATGTGGAATTTTAAATAATGGTACAAGTGAACCTATTTACAAAACAGAAATAGAGTCACAGATGTAGAAAACAAATTTATGTTTACCAAGGGGGAAATGGGGGGAGGGATAAATTGGGAGATTGGGATTGACATATACTCACTACTAGATATAAAATAGATAACTAATAAGAACCTACTGTATAGCACAGGGAACTCTATACAATACTCTGTAATGACCTATATGAGAATAGAATTTTAAAAAGTAGATATATGAATACGTATAACTGATTCACTTTGCTGTATGGTAGAAACTACACAACACTGTAAATCAACTATACTCCAATAAAAATTAATTAAAGAAATAAAGTTGGGCCCAAGATTCTGCATTTCTAACAAGCTCCTAGATGAGGCAGATGTTGCTGGTACCTAACCACATGTTGAATAGTAAGGTTCTAAAGAGGAGGAAAACATACTCTTCTACATCCTTAGACCTGTTTCTTTTCAGTTATTAAATTGAATTATTTGAAATTGCCATTTATATAGGTTAAAAATGGTCAAATATCAGCAATTTTATACACTTCAACCAAATGAACAGCTTATCTATAGTCAATATTTTAATTTGCCTGATAGACTCAAATAGGTTGCTAGGTGCAAAAACATATTTCCAGTTACCAGAATTATATGGCATGTGCAGTTGTTGAAAAATATTATTGAGAATATTAACAGAAAAGAAAAATAAGGATGAACATGAGTTTGCTGATAATTTTCTAACAGCTTTGTGATTCTATAACCTACAATGATGTTCATAATAGATTCACCTGCTGTCAGTCAAATCACAAAAGGGACAGAAACGCAGTCCCAAAGGCCACTGGATAAAAATTGAACACACAGTTCTATGCTGTCCTGGGTTTTATGCCAAAATGATGCAGTCTGATCACCTCCATCTTTATCTGCCTGTTTCTACAATAGATTTGTTTGGCTCAGTTTGGTTATCTAGGCGTGCCAGCACCTAAATTCTCATGTGTTATATCTACTCTGTTCTTAGGTTATATCTCTAAACAAAAGACAGATCACAAATATGACAGTAACACATATCATAACAATTGCTGTTTATTCAGGTGTGGTGTGTGGGCAGTGGACGTTGTGTGTTCCATATTACTTAGCTGATCATCCCAACAATAGGGTACACAGGAACAGGTTACTGAAATCTTACCAGGTTTTTATTGTATGCATATGAGTAAGATTTGTAAGCCTTATAATACTTGGCTTGGGAAGAGGCAAAGGAGAAGTAGTAAGAACATTTTCTCTCACTGAAGTAATAAGATCCCTAACATGACTAGGAATTCCTTGTTAAGTCAGACAAACCAAAATATGCCCCAAGAAAATATCATAGGTATAATTCATTTATTTTTATCATTCAGTATTCAGTAAACATTAATTATCTAATATGCACCTAATAAGTTCTTTAATAAGTTCTAGAAATATAAAAATGAGTAAAACATAGGCGTCCATGGAGAGGAATAATGATGCTTACAACATAATGGGACTTAATATATTCAGAACAGAACTGTAGAATTATAAAGTTATTTTAGCTATTCTTTTTATACTAAAAAACATGCTCCAGAGAAATTATCAAAATGCAGATAGTCCAAATTCAAAGAACTGCATGTGGGCAAATTCTACCCCCCCCCAAAATCTTTGAATACTTTTTCTTTCAGGAATAATCCACCTTGTTTAGGAAATTGAGATTGGATTTGTGTCTGCTAGTAGAAGATAACCAATTTACAGATCACCATCTCTCGTTACAAAAAAGCAACTGCTACAAATTCCCAATTCAATTAGAATCCAGTGATTAGCTTCTTTGGTTACAGGGTCTTGAACATCAAAGCATTATCTAGTCACTAAAGGAGATATTAAACAAATAGGTCAAAGTGTAGTCAACAAATTAAAACCTGAGACAGAGTAAGAAGGAAACTTCAGAAGGGTTGTTATGCCCTAGAAGAACAGTTCTGAAGTACCCTGGGGACCTTTCTAATAACATAGCAGTGTTCAGGGTTCATCTAGCAGGGAGGTACCTGATTACCACAGAGTGAACCTCTTTGTAATTAATATTCTCAGCATATCCTATCTCCTTTAATCACTTGAAATATATACCAAGATGATTTTAAAATAACGAATAGGCATTTATTCAGCAATATATTACTATAAGCATTTTCCCGACTTACTAGTACAAAATAGAGCCTACTTCCCTATGATCCCTGATTGTACAATTTATTGAGCTGTCGGGATTTCAATGAGTTGGAGTTATTTTAAATCAAGATGATTGTCCTATGACCTCAAACAACCCCAAACATTGGACTGTAGCTTTCCTATGGTTTTCCCTTAATTAAGACTTGATTATTGCTGTTAATGAATATGAAAACTAGCATGCTATTCCCAGCAGGAAGCATTGCTACATCAAAGATAGAAGAAAGAATCCTCCTTGGCTTGTGAGGGTTAAATGAGTAACAAGGCTGGTAAAGAGTTCTTTGTACCGGCTATGCAAACAAATTATAGAAATGAATGAATAAGCTTGAGGCAAATCAAAACAGGTATATAATCAGGAAATATTTGAGGTAAATCACTTGATGCCAGGGCAACCCATACTTACTGTATCTCACATAATGAACGATGAGTCCGATGCACACTGCCAGGACAATCAGGGATATAAAGGTGATGAGGCCAATAACCCAGGGCTCCAAACAAGCTCTCCTCCTGGCCCTCACCACAGCTGGCCTGAGAAAGAAAGCAAACGATGGATTATATTACAGTGCACACCCATAGCCACTCCTTAGGTGAAGTAGATATTCCTGGGGAACTAATTCAGGACACTCAGTCAGAAGGAAGAGTACTGTTTTGTTTTAGAACACACCCTAATCCCTGGCTGCTGAAACCATTCCTGGCTCTGGTTGCTTGACCTTAGGCAGGTAATTTGACTTCTCTGTATCTCAGTTTCCTCATTCAAAAAAATGAAGATCATAATAATAGTACCAATCTTATAGGATTATTGTAAGGATTAAATGAATTACTGTATGTAAAGTGCCTACAACAGTGCCTCGCATGTAGAAAGTGCTATTTAAGAGTTAGCTATGATTTGCTGAGCCAGCTATGTGCAAGATACCAAGTCGGGCACTTCCACTGTAGAATCTTAAATGGCCTATGATATATGTTACAGTTTGAACCATATTAGGTTGAGGGCAGAGTTTCTAATTCTATTCTCTTACTATTTTTTCTGAAACAAACTTAGAAGATACACATAAGAGATAACCAGAGGTCTCTTCTAAAGAACCTGAGTGTTTGAGCTAATATTTACCTCTAAACTTCAGCAATGCTGCAGGAAATCCCTTCTGCATGAAACTTCCTCAACCTCTCCCATTTGTTCTGCCTTCAAAAATACATGTTACTGAAAAATGTTGATCAACCTGATTTTTGTTTGATTAGTAAGGTTGTCATTCCCTTGTGTTAAAATAGCTGCTAAACAAACTCAAAAGTTAGGGAAAATGAAATAAGTCAGAGTTGGCCAAGTTGTTTAAATACGATGCTGTTATTTTAAATTTCTTGAGGTATTTAGCACGTTGGTAGAATCAAGGCATGTGTTCTTATCTCCAGAGCAGTCTGGTGCAAGAACTGAGGGAAAGGGAAGTCTTATCCTGAAGGAGCACCTGGGGTTGCTTCAGAATAAAGAGAATTCCAAGTCCAGCCCTTTCCTTACCAGCTTGGAGAAGTTATTTAGACTCTGAACTAAGTTTGTCCATCTGTCAATAAGAGACAGCCTACCCATTCTGTTTAAAGCACATGGTTGACTGTGGGACCCAGAATGAGATCAGGAATGTGAAAACTTCTTGGAAACTGTGAAGCATTTCACAGTAAATAATCGTTGCTTACAGAAATCAAGAGAACTCTGTTTCCTGATGATACAAGACCAGGAAGTGATATAATCATTCTGGTCCCTGGCATACCATCATCCCATCTTGGCTCTGTCTCAATGTCCTGTTTGGTGGGAACACTGTTGCAGAAGTCAACAGTTTCATCGCTACATGACTCTGCCCTGCTGAAGTCACTGGAATGTAGTGGAAGGCTCCAGGGACTCTACTTGGTCTCCTCCCTTATTTCTGTGATATCCCCATGGGGCTGTAGCCGAGGAAACTATCTTTCTCTCCCCAATCTCTTCCATCTCCAGTTCTCCCTTGAGTGGGATTCCAAGCACCTGTTCCTACAATGACAATTACTGTAATATAAAAAGACTTCTCCACTTCTCTTCTGCACACTTCTTACATGAAAACATGCGTAAGAAACTTATAAATTGACTCCTGTTCCTTCATCCCTGAATGCTTGCTATTCATTTCTTGCAGAAGAAAGGAGATGCATATAGCAGACATAAGCAAAAGTTTGGAGGGAATATGGGGAGGGAAGGGCTTCTCAACTAGTTTCAACACATGTCAGATGAAGAACATGAATTTGTAAATGTAGGAAACAATCGATATTGATAATCATCAAAAGAATATGTAGAACTGTGAAATATAAGACAAGTTCTATTTATTCTACAATAACTCTTAAGACAGAAAATTAAAACAATGCAGCCATTAAATTGATGAGGTAGAGCTACCCATATTAACATGCAAAATGTCAATGATATATTTTAATGAAAAAATATTGCAGAATAATATGCATACTATGTTCCAGTTTTTGTACATAATAAAGCTATATGTGTAGGTGCATAGTGAAGTATATAGAAAGACACACAAAATTTTTAACAGTAAGAAGTGGAATAACAGAAGTAAGAGAGCAACTTTAATTTTAATTTAGGTACTTTTTATGTTATGATGGATTTTAAAAAAAATCATGGCTTTCGAATTAAATGAGAGAGAGAGAAAGAGAGAGAAAGTAACGAGGACGGTTATACATGTCTCTTCATGGAGTTCCTATCACTATCTTGTTTGAGGTACTGCTGTGTCTTCTTTTCCTGTCTCCCACCTTTCAAAACTATTTTAGGGATGCTCTGTCTTTGGTGGCTTTGAGGGAAATAATAGGGATAGTAAGGGATAAGGAAAAAAGAGAATCCATCAAAAACACTTTGAATAAATAGTTAAGAGAGTATGTTTCTGTTTCTGACCACCAACCTACTGTATAGTGTGGTACCAGCAGATTCACTTCTCTCCCTTATTTTCTCCATATGAAAAACAAGGATAAGAATTTCAGACCCTTCCTAACTTGATGAGCTCTTAGAGATAAAAATGATGAAGTATTTCATTACTTTGAGCTGCCCAGTAGAAAATCATTGTACAAATAGTAAGGACTATTATTATTATCATCATTATTTTAATTATTAATAATAATGGTAATGACCACATTACTGAGATTTTTTCATTTGAATCATTATCTCTTCCCTTCCCAGTCTGTATGAGATTGCTTTTCAAACTGATTCACCCTGTTTCTTAATTACTTATTTTGTTTGCTCTCTCAGCAAGTGATTCTATACTGAATTGCTCCAAATTAGATGTAGTAGAAGTGTGCTAAAAAAAAATTAGTAAAATGGAGGAATAAATCTATTTTACATATCAACAGACACTTGTGTAACTAACCTCTTCCTGCACATAAACACTTGTCCAATCATTACTGGGGCCTATTGAAACTTACATGAACCTGCTCTTATAAAACCACCTTCAGACAGACTGGGTAAATTCTAATAGCTTCAGTGGTATCAGATTTCTTTCTATGATTTTTCTTTTCAATTGAGGATGTGTAATTAGACGGTGAATGTAGCAGGTGAATATAGCAGTTAAAATATGGTTATATTTTTAGGGGCTTCCCTGGTGGCGCAGTGGTTGAGAGTCCGCCTGCCGATGCAGGGGACAGGGGTTCGTGCCCCGGTCCGGGAGGATCCCGCATGCCGCGGAGCGGCTGGGCCCGTGAGCCATGGACGCTGAGCCTGCGCGTCCGGAGCCTGTGCTCCGCAACGGGAGAGGCCACAACAGTGAGAGGCCCGCGTACCAAAAAAAAAAAAAAAAAATATGGTTATATTTTTATAATCTCCAAATTGCCAGAAGACAAGTCCAGAGGTGCATTATCATTATCACTTCTTAATGTGTCTTTTTCTAGAATAGTATAAGAAAGAAAAGCAGCAGAAACAACAACAAAAAGAAGAGAGGAAAAAACATACTGCCACAAATAAACCACATGGCAAGCACTGGAGAACCATAAGTCAAGGCTCACAGTGCTTCAGAGGAAAGTTTACCAGAACAAATGCTTTCCTAACACCACCACCATGGACCGATTAATAGTAGATGTCCAACTCATTGCCCATTCTCTGTAATGGTAAGCAGTGCTGATATTCTTAGTTGGAATGTTTCATCAGCTCAGTCCAGCTGAGCTGTTTTGAATGAACACATGCACAATATCTATAAAGCTGGTGATGCTAATGCATCATTAACTACTTAAGCCAGAGGTCAGCAAAGTTTTCTGTGAAGGTCCAGATAGTAACTATTTTAGATATTCTGGACCACACACTCCCTATTGCAACTAGTCAGCTCTGCCATTGTACTGCAAAAGCAGCTACAGACAATACATATACAAATGAACATGGCTGTGTTCCAATAAAACTTTATTTCTGTACACTGAAATTTGACTATTGTATAATTTTCACTTGTCATGAAATATTTTTTAAATTTTGATTTGTTTCAACCATTTAGAAAGTATAAAAATCACTCTTAACTCAAGCTCAAAACAGGTCGTGGGCTGGATTTCACCCTTGGGCCATAGTTTACTGATGGCTGACATAAGCAATAGCCTACAAGTCAATGATAATTGTGTTGGGAAGTTATAATAGTCTTTTCATTTTTTAGTCTCAACTGCATGGCAAATCTAATTTAGTGTGTCTCCAATCCCATTACCACTAACTTTGTTCTGATAATTGTCACTAAAACTCATCGTCCAGCTCGATGACAGGTTTCTCATCTGCCTCCCCAATCTCTGAATCATTGTCCATTACAGTAAGTGCTCTTTCTGGAAGTGATAGAGCCAATGGCTAGGATCACTTGAAACCCAAGTTGGCCTCAGTTAGCCTGGCATTCCCCCTCTTCCCCACGAGCTTTCTAGCTCTTTGCCTTTGTTCCTGCTGCCTCCTATATGGACTAACTCAGAGTCTGTAATTTGCTTGCATCATAAAAGCCTTTGTGCATTTAAGAGCCAGTTCAGAAAAGTCTCCTTTATTTCAGTAAACTATATTCACCCCTAAGTATCACATCATAATATACATCTTGAGCCCCTTGGGGATAATGTCTGTGCCTTACTTATCTCTTTATTCTCTGACCACTCTGATGCTCAATATATATTCACAGAGGGGATTGAACTGAAGTTGATTAAGCCAAATTGAACTGACCATTTGTCAGTACCACAATATGAGTTTCAACCTCTCTCAAAGCACTTCTGTTCTGCCTTAGTCTTAGAAAAGAACTTGGAATATTACAAAAAGAAAAGAAAGGTCAGACGTTGTGAAGAATAATTACTATTTAAGTAAAACCTGATTTCCATAAAACACTTTATATAATAATCAAGCTTTGTGGTTGATATGTCTATTTCACCTGTTTAAAATATATAATTTTCCAACTATGATTTTATCTATCTACTGTGAAGTATTATCATAGTTCAGAAAGTGATAAATGAAAATAAGGAGACATTAATTTCAGGAGACACTTCTTATTTGTGGTCATTGAATGTCTGTATATAATTACAATATCCAAACAAAAGCATAAGGAAAGATACCACAATGAAGTAACAGCATAGTACCTCATGACATTACTAATTCCCTAAGTCAGTGCTTAAGTTTTAAAATATTAGTTAATAAATATTTATTCAGTTTTTGTTGAGTATTTGGCACTAGCTCATTTCTTTACCTTATAGATTGTGCCTGCTTGTCTTGTTCACACAAACACTTCAGATGCTTTGTGCTTTGTGGAAGAATCATATCAGCCGGCATTGGTGAGATCTTCAATCTTATTAGATTCTTATTTTAGTCTTGAACAAGACTATTAAAATATCCAGGGCAGAACTAAAATTTTGAATACATGCTCATGGATCATATGTTTTCATTGCTATGTTTTTAAAAGAAATACAAATAAATTACTACTTATAAAATTACAAATAATACAGAGGGAAGACAGAAGAAGCAAGAAGAACTACAATTCTGCAGCCTGTGGAACAAAAACCACATTCACAGAAAGATAGACAAGATGAAAAGGCAGAGGCCTATGTACCAGATGAAGGAACAAGATAAAACCCCAGAAAAACAACTAAATGAACTGGAGATAGGCAACCTTCCAGAAAAAGAATTCAGAATAATGATAATGAAGTTGAGCCAGGACCTCGGAAAAAGAGGGGAGGCAAAGATCGAGAAGATGCAAGAAATGTTTAACAAAGACCTAGAACAAACAAACAGAGATGAACAAAACAATAACTGAAATGAAAACTACACTAGAAGGAATCAATAGCAGAATAACTAAGGCAGAAGAACGGATAACTGACCTGGAAAACATTCAATAAAAATAAAAGGTGGTTCTTTGAGAAGATAACCAAAATTGATAAACCACTAGCCAGACTCATCAAGAAAAAGAGGGAGAGGACCCAAATAAATAAATTAGAAATGAAAATGGAACAGTTTCAACAGTTCAAAATGGAACTGTTACAACAGTCACTGCAGAAATACAAAGCATCCTAAGAGACTACTACAAGCAACTCTATGCCTAAAACAAAAATAAACAAATGGGACCTAATGAAACTTAAAAGCTTTTGCACAGCAAAGGAAACCATAAACAAGATGAAAAGACAACCCTCAGAATGGGAGAAAATATTTGCAAACTAATCAATGGACAAAGGATTAATCTCGAAAATATATAAACAGCTCATGCAGCTCAATATTAAAAAAACAAACAACCCACTGTGATGCTTTTGCAAATATGTTCCTATAAAGGGTTTCATCTTCAAGGAATTCATGGAAAAGACTCTGACAAGTACAGGTTTCTAGTAACTGACTATACTGCAGTATGAATAAGCATTTTCAGAACTCTAATGGAAAACTGATGAATTCATAAAAGTGCTAACAAAAGATGAAGATGAAAAAAAATTACATGGGACTGAGTGAACTGATGAGGATTATTATAATTTTTGTGAATTTCTGTTTGAATAAAACAAAAAAACCCCACAAGGACTCAGAGGCAAAAAATATACAAATCAATTTTCACTGCAAAGTAAAGGAGCTGTTACAGTGGAGGATTACTGGACTGAATGTCAATATTATGACATAGTTTGAGTGTGTTTCGTGTTTGGTAAATGCAATCATTGTTGCTTTTGTTGTAGTCATCCATTTATAATGCTTGGTGTCAGTTATCAGGGGGGGTGGGGATGGTGTGATGAATTGGGAGATTGGGATTGACATGTATACACTGAAGTGTATAAAATTGATGACTAATAAGAACCTGCTGTATAAAAAAATAAATAAAATACAATTCAAAAAATAAAATACAAATAGCCTACTGCTGTCGTGTCCACTGTTATACAAACATACCTATAAAGTGTCTGATAGCATCAGCCAGGCCCTTGGACTGAATTATGTGTGCATTCCCTACCATAATAACTGTGAATAGTTCTCAAAGAGAAGTTACATCATAACAAGGTGGTAGTCTAATTACCAGACAACTGTTTCCATTTTCTTTTAATAGCACCAAGACAAATGGTGGGAAAGTCATTGTTTTTATTCTAAATGTTTTTAGTTATATTCTACCGTGTTCTAGACTGATTTAAGGTAGCTTATAAAGATATATATTTACATTTATATAATTATTAAATGATATATAGTATTAAATTACATTTACATATATGGTATTAAATTAAACATAGAGATGCAAGAATAAAGCAAAACATAAGTGAAAACACAAAATGAGAAGAGTACTAAAACTACATATCATAATTCCTATCTAGATATTTCCTTAAGTCAGATGACAAACTTTGTAGCTTTCTAGCAGCCAACTCAAAAGCAAAACTAAACAAAACTAAACAAGAAAACAACTAAACCCTATTCAGTTACATTCTTCATGTCACCCATAAGATTAAAACTGAGCAATTACTTAGCCACAATACAATTCTTTCAGATTCTAATAAAAAGAATACTGTGTAATATCATGAACTCTATTCACCACAATATTCTTAGCATAGAAACAAAAATTAGTTTTATAATACTCTTAGTATGCCCCTCAATACTGGAAAATGGCACCAATGACTATTCAATAAAAACAATTTTATGTGGGGGAAGCAGTGTGAAATTATTTATACCAAGCTCTAAGATAATGTTTTTAAATATCTGACAACACTTTGCGAATTATTGAAATGGCTCTGTGTGGCACTTTCACATTATAAAGTACCTAAAAGTTGAAATCATAGACATAAAAATATATTATTACTTAGTACCATAATAAGTTTTTAATAAGCGTAGTATTACTAAGTGCAATAGTAAGTTTTTAATAAATATTGGGAATGAAATAAAACCCTACCACTAACTGTTAACTTAGGTAAAACCCATAGCTTAATGACTCCTATATTTAACTAACCATAAAACTCAAGTGATAATATGTTTCCTCCCACCTACTTTAAAAGGAATTTGTGATTACAAATATGGTATCATCAGGCTTTTATTGGACACGTGTGTTATATAACTATTAGTGACAATTCAACTGTAACGAATGTCTCTGGTCTCCACTGTGTTATCATCTAGCTCTTTATTAAGTTCCCAGCCAGATATGATGTGTCACAGGAAACTACAAACTGAGATTTAGGTTGGCACTCTGCCTGACGTCTAGAAATTTACAGTCACAGATAGATGGGGTGCAAAAAATTTAAAGATATTATTAAGTAATTAAGTATGGGTCTATAGAATTATAAAGTGAGCTACTTTAACACAATTACACTAACATATTTGCTTTATTTTCTTCACACTTTTTGCAGTTCAAGATAATAAGTCAAAATGATCTGAGTAAGCAATTTTAAAAGCAGCAGTTTCCCACAGAAATGTTGACAAGAGACACCGTTGCAGCTAGTCATAGGGAATTGTATGCACTTTAAAATGTGGAAGGAAAAAAAAAGCATTAACAGGGAGTGTGTGACTATGTTGTGGCTGTTGTATCAGAAGAAAAAATTGTTGAGAAACCTGAGCTAGAGACACTCTTGAAGCTGCTAATGTATAGCACTCCCTTTCAGAAATTTTTTTGTAACATTAGATATCTTTCTACCAAATCTTTCTCATGACTTTGTCTAGATGCCTCTTATGAAAGTTGGCATGATATGGTGGAAATAACTCTGAACTGGAAGACCAGTGACCTGTGTCTCCATCTTAGAACTTTTATTGAAAGACTAAGTCCTTTCATCTAAGTCCTAAGTTTCTCAGATGAGAAATCTGAGAGCATATTCAACATCACGGAAGTTCCAGCATCCTGTAACCCCCAACTTAAATGATGCGAAGTATGCTCTCATTTTCTTCATTTATTATTAGAAAACAATGAGAATTTTAATTGATCTAGCTGCTCTTTAGTTTCCACCAAAGCTCGCCTTCCATGCCTCAAATAACCTAAAAATGCTCAACATTATTATAATTAAAATTTAGCATTTTTTAAACAATCAACTTTAACATAATTTTTCACATGTTATTTTTCTGATGGCTACATGCCAGATCATTTGGAATGGTCAAATTAAGAGTCTGCAAGTCATTTGAAATAATCCAAGTTTCATATGAGGAAGTCATTAAGTTTCTTGACTACCTGCATTCTAAGCCAGTTTTTAAATTCCTAGACTTGTAAAACTGCATTTTGTGCAAGCCACTGATGGGCCTTAAAATTGGAGTGTGCCAGCTGCAACATGTGCTAGACTGTGTGGTGTCCTTCTGGCTGCTGTTTCCCTGGCAAGTACTGTAAGCCATACACAAAGAATCCCTCAGATAATCTAGAAATTTCTGTATATAATAAAACCCTATCTGAATTAATTTAGCAATGAGAGACAACTGGAAATGTATTGACTCTTGTTAGTGTTTGTATTATTCTTCCAAAAGAGGGATTTCTTGACTAATGAATTTCCTGCCTCAGTTGTTGACCTATAATATAATGGAAGTATTGAGTCTTAACTTTTGGATGGAACACAAATTTGTGAAGTTGATCATTATATATTTACTTAATATAAATATATTTACTTAATTATACTTTAATATATTGGCATTTTAATAATAACATAGTGAAATATGCTCAGATTCATATTAGAATAAGGTAGAATTTACTGTGCAAATACCGTAAAATTATAAAAGTATTATTTTATCTAGGACTTCCCTGGTGGCGCAGTGGGTAAGAATCCTCGTGCCAATGCAGGGGACATGGGTTCGAGCCCTGGTCCAGGAAGATCCCACATGCCGCGGAGCAACTAAGCCCGTGCGCCACAACTACTGATCCTGCACTCTAGAGCCCATGAGCCACAACTACTGAGCCCATGTGCCGCATCTACTGAAGCCCGTGCGCCTAGAGCCCGTGCTCCACAACAAGAGAAGTCACCGCAATGAGAAGCCTGCACACCGCAACGAAGAATAGCCCCCTCTCGCCCCAACTAGAGAAAGCCCGTGAGCAGCAACGAAGACCCAACACAGCCAAAAATAATAAATTTATTTTAAAAAGTATTATTTTATCCAAAAGGGCTAAATATTTTCAGTCACTAATGTCCATGTCTTTAATTCATATCTAAATGCTGATGGCTACCAAATCTATAAATACAGATTACCTGTCTAAACTTCAGACCCATATATTCATCTGCCTACTGTTCATCACAACAGGATATACATCTCATCATTCGAACTAAGCATGTCTGTGCTACAGATTCATATGTGCCTATCCCAAATATTTTCCTTAATAATAGAATCTTTGATTTTTGGTTGAGCATATGGCCCCCTGGAAAATAGAATAACGTCCTTTATCCATGACTCTCCCTGTGAATATAAGTTCTGACCAATGGAGTCTCTATTCCAGTGGGTAGAATCCTGATGTGCTAGTTGGAGCTCTGGCAACCATACTAAACCATGACTGGGAGGATATATGTTCATAGGACAGCACGGCAGTAGATTCCTAATTACTTGGTAAACCTCCCTATCAGCCCCTACCTGACTATCTCCAGACTTGTTTTACATTAAACTGAAATAAAATGACATTTTATGTAAGCCACTTTATCCTAAGCTTCCTGTCACTCATATCTAAGCTGATACTATTGCAATATGCAAAACAGATTAGTTGCAATCAAGGTAAATTGTGATTTTTTATGTAATTATCTTTGGGAGAAGAAGACATTCAAGAAATATATTTACTTAATAAAATATTTTTACTTAATATTTTCTAGCTGCACAATTTTGAGATACAAGTAATAAATCTGATGCTAATAAATAAGGAGGCCAAGTTTTCATCGATGATCTCATTGTAAAAAGTTCTACGACTTTAAGCAAATGACTTCTATTTTCTTGCTTAGTGGATATAGGTCTGGGCTTTTGCGTCAAACAGCTTGGGTTTCGCCCCGGCTCTACCTCTTACTAGCTAGATGGCTCCAAGCAAGTTACTCACCTTCTCTAAGTCTACATTTCCCCTCCCATAAATGGGGATAATGATAGAACCTAACTATAGAGTTCTTCTAAGGATTAAATGGAATAACGCTTATGGAGCAATTGGCATTATACCAAGTACACAGTACATGCACAGCAAATGTTGGCTTTGTCATTATTCCTCCTTCATAATGAGGAATTAATTTGTTTTCAAAACAGGTTGAAAAATCCCTCAAATTGCCTCATGTGACTGAGGGGATAAGGAGAAGATGGAACAGGTGAGGCTCCCAAGCCTTATTCCCACTCCACCCAGAGCAACACTGTTCCACACAGCAGGGGTTTGCATTAGCCTTATGTGTGAAAGGGATTCAACTGGTAAAGACAATGTGTAAAACTACTCATCTTTGGACCTTTTTAGCTCTAAGAATCTATACATCAAGCCAATGGTCAGCCATGACATATACAGTTTTGTGCAAGGATTTAGAACTCTACTTAAGATTATATACACTACCAAGTGTAAAATAGCTAGCTAGTGGGAAGCAGCCGCATAGCATAGGGAGATCTGCTCGGTGGTTTGTGACCACCTAGAGAGGTGGGATAGGGAGGGTGGGAGGGAGGGAGATGCAAGAGGGAAGAGATATGGAAACATATGTATATGTATAACTGATTCACTTTGTTATAAAGCAGAAACTAACACACCATTGTAAAGCAATTATACTCCAATAAAGATGTTAAAAAAAAACAAGGAATCCCAAATCTAACTTTGCTGTTGAATCCAGTAATATATATCCAAGTGCTTAATTACAACTTGAATGTACTGTAAGGTTTGAAAGATTGGTTTGAAATATTTTAGTTGTATTATTTATTATCTTTGGTATTTTCTGGACTAGGAAAGTTGAGACACAAGGGTTAAGCTAATTGTTTAAAGAGAAAGGAAAGTTATCTCTGCTTAACCAAGGGGAACACTTGTGATTCCAGGGATCATGATGTAGTGGAGGCAGCAGGGAGTATTAGAAAGTTCAGGACCATAGTTAGAAATGTGTGGCAAACTCCAGTTCTGCCAATCACTTACTCAGAGATTCGGAAATCTCAATCTTCCTAATCTTTGGTTTTCCTATCTGTAAAATCATGATAATATTAAAATTGTCTGCCTCACAGTTGTTGATAGGTATCAAATAAGAATATATGTTGGAATTATGTGTAAAGAACATATATATGTGTATATACATATATATCCTACTATATGTACCCTCTCTGGATTTTGCTGTGACCTGCTAAGCTTTTAATGTGCAATAACCAAATTTTAAAAGTCCGTATAATTCTATACAAATTCAAATGGTAATAGTATAACAATAACAATATTTCCTGGGTCAGGTAGACACCTGTGTTGGTTTAACTCTTCTACTTGACAACATTGGACTCGGTACACAGGTGAACTGGGAGGACAGATTCAAGCTTTAGTATTGACTGACTCACCCATTCCTGTGACCACATGCAAACTACCTAATCCTTGACTGTGGTATCCCTTAATTTATAGAACACATAGATGCTTCCTGTCTACAATCCTCAGAGGTCTACTTAGAAGATTATCCATTGAACAATAACATTGTTCCTTGTAAATATAACTTTTAACACAGTAAAACAGTTAAGTCAGCATAGCAGTAGCATCACCTAGGTAGATAAAGGAGGAATTGTGGGGATGGTATAGCATTGTGATTAAGATCATGGGTTGGAGTCAGATAGACCAGGGTTAATTTCCAGTTCTGCCATTATCACCTCTAGGCAAATACTGTCTGAGCCTCAGTTTCCTCATCTGTGAAATGGGTATAATAATATAACCATTGTTTGTTATAAAGATTAAATGTGCATGCTATTTTAGAACAGTAGTTGGTACACAGTACATGTGAAACAAATGATAGCAATTATTATTTGTTCTGCACTGAATCATAGCTCAACTTTAAACAGAGTGCTAAATCCTTCTGTATTTGCTTTTGCAGCTTCAAAAAAAAAGACATCATCTGACATCTTCAGATAAAAGGTTGAAAGACTGCAAGATAGAATTTAATGGTGACTGATACTTTGGATTCCCCTAAACTTAGTTCTATCATCTCAGAATTACTATTGTAAAGTTCTCAGAAATTGCTCAACCATGCAGGCCATATATGTACCTGGGAGAAGGTTCGGCTTGCAGGTTCTGGCATGACCTGGTATGTCTGCAGAGCATTTTTTTCCCCTCAACCTCTTAAAACTTTCCTACCCTCTAATCCACTCATTTCAAACCTATCAAATTATGCTTGAAACCGTGAGAACATTCTCCACAATTCTTATCCACCATCTTTGATGAGAATATGTCAAAGGAGTGTGCTTTGAGATGAACTTAGTGGAGTTCCTCTAAAATCTAACCCTGATAAAGCCATGAAACGCAGACAGAGCACTCATTTCACCACCGACCATCTTAGAAGACTTGCTCCACAACTGCCCAATAGCCCCATCGTCAGGCACAAAAGCATCAGGCATAATTATAAATCTCAGTGCTGACAAGGAAGCACATGATGTTGCTTTTTTCTTGAATGTTTCTATTTATTCCCTTATTATATTGAAGCAATTATATTTTTGGAGGAAAGCAGACAATAATGAAAAAATAACAAAGGTTCACTAGACAGTTATAATTATTACAGACTGATGAATTCCTTCTATAAAATGCTGCACTAAGATGAACTTGATTTTCACACAATAGCAAATGTTGCAATCTTTTTTAGAAAACAGTGATGATATAATTGAAGTGCTGTACTCTCAGTCACTGATCACCTTTGAGATAGTGCGGAAAAGTTAGGTCATGTTCTTATCTTGTTTAAATACAGAGACAGTTTTAAGAAAATTACATAACGGTAGTCTGTGCATTCTTCAAAACATTTGTAAAGACCTGTCAATGAAAGTAAAATTATACCACCACCCTTCCTCCGTCAACATATATGTGCATTCTTTCATATTAACCTGTATTGACCTGTTTCTTTGCCTATACATTATATAAACATGTATGCCTACACATACATACACATTTTCTCTGTGTGTGTATATGCATGTGTGCACGTTTTCCATTTCTGTTAGAGCGCAAACTTTCCAAAGACTCTTCTTTTTGCTTCCCACACATGATAAGACAGTGTGTTACAGTAGAAAGAACATAGACTTTAAAGCCAGAAATGCCAAGGTCAGGTTCTAGATCCAACACTTACTAACCCTGGACAATCTGAGCTGCAGTTATTTCATCTTTTTAAGGAGAGATAACAATAATGGTTTCTCAAAGTATTGCCAAAATTCAATCAGGTAACATTTTACAAAATGTGCAATACATAATAGGTGCTCAACAAAGTTTTCTTCCATACAGAACTTAGTACACAATGAGAACTCATTAAATGTTGTTACATGGACCAGGACTGATCTTAGCTGAAGGAGAAATGAGGCACAGCATTAAACGCTTGGAACACTATCATAAAGCAACTCTGGACCTGCACCTCAGTAGAGGGACCCTTCAGTATCATTATCTATTGACTAATTTCAGGGCAAAAAGGAAGAGGTTGCTACAATAGATTAATTTTACATTGAGATTTTCCCCTGTAAACAAACAGATTCTTAATCCAAATAAGACCACTCTCCCTGTCTGACACAAACTACCCAAATTATGTCTGTATCCTCCCTTCAGTTTTCCAGACATTCTGAAATTATCCTCTTTTCCTTAATCATCACTATGTTGTATAAATGACTACTCTTCTCCCTTGGAGGAAAAGGTAAACTGTGAGAGAACACCTCCCATTGAGGTATAATTATACCAGTTTAAATAAAACAAAGAGTTACCACTTCAAAAACTGACCTATTTTATTTCCACTTTAATTTCTTTCTATCTTACAAGTTCCTTTTTTTTATGGCTTTGTACTGTATCAGTTCTTCTCAAACTGTACAGTAAATAAGAATTACCTTGTGTAACTTTTAATACAATTCCCATGCCTCAACCAGAGATTCACAGGAATTTCTTGGATGGGAACTGGACTTTTCTGTTTTTAATAAGTACCCAGTGAATCTAATGGAGGGGGTCCATGGGTCACATGTTGAGAGATAATGCTTACCCTACGAAGTAAAAATTAAAGTTGTCCATTTTGTTTCATTTGAATATTACTCAGTTTACCTTCATCTATCTAAACATGTGTAGATATTAATGTCTACAAATTTGGTCTGCTGGTTTTCAGAGGTTGCTGGTGAATACAGTTGGCAGACATTCCTATCAATAATAAATATATTTAATAAATATATTCTTCTCTTCTCAAATCTCTTCCCTATAAACTTATACCTGAAAAAGTCTTCTTTAACCTTCTGTTGTATGTGTTTTTATGTGTTTGTATAACCTTCTGTTGTATGTGTTTTTATAAAATTAATGTGTTGATTTCTTCATATTCAAAGGATAGTATAAAATCAGAGTTTGGAAAAAATGATAGCATCTGAAGAATAATGTTTACCTGGTCTAACTTTCTTCTAACCTTTAAATTCTAACATAGTGGTTTTCATTTAGAACAGGTGGAGTGAGGAAGGGGCTATCAAAATTTTGGTCAAAGAGAAAGGAATATGCCATTTGATAAAACTCTCCACCTGTTTCTGATATGCCTTCCCAGTTATGAGCAAATGGCCTTAAAAAGAAATTGCCAAGTATCTCAATATACCTCTTTTTTCAAAGCATTCTTGTTGGTACACTTATTCCAGCAAATGTGCTAATAAATTTAATCCCTTTTCACTCTAGCCCATTCTCTGAACATCTCCTAGGCTGACTCAAACATCAATATGCTCCTCTTTGTATACAAGTTTTAGATCAGGAAGGAGTTTTTTGTTTGTTTGTTTTTCCTTGAGAGGTATCTTCCATCTACTCTGAAGCAAGACTGAAAACATCTTTGCTTCAAATTAGAGACTATACTCAGGAAAATTCGTTCCAATACCTCCAAATTATAACTCCCCTACACAAACTCCAGACTCACTCAGATTTAGCATAGGCAAAGCCTGAAATCAATTTAGAATCTTGAGTTTGATAGAAATTATATGTTTAAATAAAAGCACTGTTTTCTATAGTAATATTCTTAAAGATAATCCAGGTAAAAAGGATAGGACACAAAACCATCATGGAATATAGAGAAGTACTTGCAGAAGGCAGGAAGCCTTGAAAAGTCTGATTTAATTTGTGATGTCTGTAGCTCTTAGTTGATTCATCAACAAATATAGAAAGTATTAAATTTCTCATGAGGACTATGTAGAACTTTCTTCCTATCAACTACAGGGCCTGAGTGTTTTTCACTATTAAGATTCCATTAGAAGCTTTATACTTTTCAAACTGTTTTCTTCTCAAAACAGAAATTAACAAAAAAGAGCATGCCAATATCTCAATCAGAGAAAATGAATTCTTAACATGAAGATAAAATTATTTTCAGAGCCCAAACTGGTACACTGAAATCTTGTTACTGTTTAGTTTCTAACTTTTAAAGAAAACAACCTCAGAATAATTATGACTTCTCTATTAGAGAAGTTGATTGTGACCAGGTATATCACTGGATTTATTTTAAAAATCCAACTATAATAATTTAATCACATTGTCTTCTTAAATTGTTTCTTGTTCTTTTAAAACATATATATATTTTTTAGTTTATACTATTTACTTACAGAAAGAAGTGTAAGTTTGATCTTCATGGTTTTAGATTTTTTTCTCATGTAAAATTTTGAGTATTAAATATAATATATAATATAATATAATAAACTTGGGACAAATAAAACCCAAGCTAAAAACACATTCTATTTTTCTCAAAACAAAACAAACTAAAAGACAGTTGTTAAACACCATGTGACTTTATCTTTTGTTGAGCTCTTCTGAAAGTACATAAACATTTGGGATGGGTCACAAGAGGACAGGGAACATTAGTATAGAAAGAAAAGAAACCTATTTCTTGACATAATTTTATGTTAAATATCAAAAGTATTTTTCCACATTAAGCAAATAATAAATTGGAGATCTATACATTCCTTGGTGTGGTTCATGCCACTTTAAGCAAGTTAACTTAAGACAGAGGAAAAGAGAAGAAAACTCACCGATACATTGCTGACCAGCAAGGATTGGTCCTGTGGAGACCGAGGTCTGCCATCAAGTGTGTGTATCCAGGCTCTATCAGCAACTTTGTAGGCTAGACTGAGGTGAAGAAAGAAGTCACTGATGATCTAACTAGAACCAGTCTGACAAGTCTTGGCTAGTATGATGGGAACTGTGTGACTAGTAAGATGAAGTCAAATTTTATAGGGAGGGAGAGAACATCAATAATACAAGCACTTCCTAGGAGTGGGAACTTAAAATCTATTGTCTTCTGATTATAATGATTTCAAAATGTTAATATAAACCAGATTTTTTCAATAAAAGTCAGATGTTTAAATCTAGAAGAAAACTTTTTTTAAATCATCTTGCTAAACTTCTTCATGTTTCCAATGAAGAAACTGAGGTTTAATTAAGTTAAATTGGTCAAAATCACATAGTTAATGCCTCTATATAGGACTAACACCTATTTTTTTAAAAACTAATCTGACATGCTTTCCACCCTACCATGCATATTATAAAAGTTTTACTTTGGTATTTACTATAAGTCAGCTGTTAAAAATACAGCGAAGATTAGAAAAGCATTAATATCTCAATGCCACCGTTCTACTAGAAAAGTCAAGTAGTTTGCAAATATTAACCCCCAATTAAGACAGTGTGTTTCTTTTACTATGGTGGAGACAGGCATATCAGCCAACACTGAGGCATTACTACCTTATTTCTGAAATGATAATAACCTAGTTTTTAAAAATGTGTGCCAACACATGTATATACAAATATCTGTGTATTTGTGTCAGGTATAATCTTTAAATTGCCTCCCCTAATCCCCATAAACTAGATAAGGTGTTTCTCCTCTGTGTCCTCATGGTATCATAACACTTACCATATTGTACTAGAATTTTTTATTTTTATCTCAACCCCAGTAGACTGTGAATTCTTAACAGACAGTAACTTTATTTCTAAGACATATGGGCTCTCAAAAATATGCATGGAAAAGAGAGAGGGGATGAAGGAGGAAGGGGGTATGTATGACCAGTCCTAAAAATCACCATAAATAAGACAAATAAATATTGTTGAATACTACTACACAGCAATTTAGCCAACGGCTCATCTGAACAGATGTAGAAGTTGGGATCCATACTGAAGTATGGGATTAGACTGCCAAGAATTGGAATCATTCTCTAACAGTAACTCAAGAAACCTCTACGTTGGGGCACACTGTACTTAGGACTAGAGAGAGCATCACATCTACCCTTTTTATTAGCCAAGAGATCACTTAACACTGAAGAATAGCATGGATATTTACTTGAAGTTACTTAATATATAGTATCATGTTTCTCTCTACTCACTTGAAAGTACAATTTAGCCAGAAATAAAGAAACAATAATGAAGTAAAAACTTTCAGGTTATGAGATTAACCTGTTCTTGTTATATAGCCTTTAAAAAATGAAATCCTCATTAATGAAATGTTAATACTGGCTTGACATACTATATTCTACTTCATATTAATATTTTATGAAAATATTGATTATACTCTTGCTTTCAAAGGAAGACATATTCTCCCTCAGAGTGACTTTGGGCCAAAACTTGTCAGACTCATTTTAACAGAACCCCATGACTCTTTCTCTTTACCAAAATCCAGACTCCAAACTCAAATAAATCCTTCATATAGTCTAGTTACTTAAGTTTATGTATACCTGAACATGTAAATGAAAAAAAAAATGAGAGGCCTTTCATGAATTTTTTAAAAACCCTATGAATATAAGCTAGAAATTATAGAAAACCAGAGACTAAGGATACGTAAATAGAGGATGAGTGGATGTCGGTCAAAATATAACCATCCCAAAAAAAAAAAAAAATATATAACCATAACGATTTCCTTCCTATATAAAAGGCCTTCATTCACCCTACACAAAGACCATTAACAGTGTGTATCATCAAATTTCATGATATTACTTACCTTTCAATAGAAATTTGAAGAATAACAGGGAAAGAAAGAGGAATGAAACATTATACAAAATTATCCACTGAATGGAGCCTTTCATGCACTCAAGGTATTTCTTTAATAGTCATTCTTAGAAATTAGAACACTCCCTAACACCATACACAAAAATAAACTCAAAATGGACTCAAGACCTAAATGTAAGACCAGACACTATAAAACTCTTAGAGGAAAACATAGGAAGAACACTCTTTGACATAAATCACAGCAAGATCTTTTTTCATCCACCTCCTAGAGTAATGGAAATAAAAACAAAAATAAACAAATGGGACCTAATGAAACTTCAAAGCTTTTGCACAGCAAAGGAAACCATAAATAAGACGAAAAGACAACCCTCAGAATGGGAGAAAATATTTGCAAATGAATCAACAGACAAAGGATTAATCTCCAAAATATATAAACAGCTCATGGAGCTCAATATTAAAGAAACAAACAACCCAATCCAAAAATGGGCAGAAGACCTAAATAGACATTTATCCAAAGAAGACATACAGATGGCCAAGAAACACATGAAAAGCTGCTCAACATCACTAATTATCAGAGACATGCAAATCAAACCTACAATGAGGTATCACCTCACACCAGTTGGAATGGGCATCATCAGAAAATCTGCAAACAACAAATGCTGGAGAGGGTGTAGAGAAAAGGGAACCCTCTTGCACTGTTGGTGGGAATGTAAATAGATACAGCCACTATGGAGAACAGTATGGAGGTTCCTTAAAAAACTAAAAATAGAATTACCATATAATCCAGTAATCCCACTACTGGGCATATATCCAGAGAAAACCATAATTCTAAAAGACACATGCACCCCAATGTTCATTGCAGCACTATTTACAATAACCAGGTCATGGAAGCAACCTAAATACCCATCGACAGATGAATGGATAAAGAAGATGTGGTACATATATACAATGGAATATTACTCAGCCATAAAAAGGAATGAAATTGAGTCATTTTTTGAGAAATGAATGGATCTAGAGGCTGTCATACAGAGTGAAGTAAGTCAGAAAGAGAAAAACATATATCATATATTAACGCATGTATGTGGAACCTAGAAAAATGGTACAAATGAACCAGTTTGCAGGGCAGAGGTTGAGACACAGATGTAGAGAACAAATGTATGGACACCAAAGGGGAAAGCCATGGCGGGGTGGGGATGGTGGTGCTGAATTGGGCGATTGGGATTGACAAGCATACACTGATGTGTATAAAATTGATGACTAATAAGAACCTGCTGTATAAAAAAATAAATAAAACAAAATTTTTAAAAAGTCATTCTTAGAGTTATGGGGTACCAAAACAAAGCCAATCAGTTTTAAATTAATTGATCTCTAAGAGGGAAAAATAGTATCTTAGAGCAAAAATTTGTCTTTCATTCAAATATTTATTTTCTTTATACTGTTTTTCAGAAATCATAAATTTTATTCTGCAATCCTTTGCCCCAAACTATGGTGTGAAGAAAATGTATTCAGAGTTATCCACCTCTTTGTTTCTGAGATACGACAATCTATCTTACCTGTGTCCTTCTGTGCAATGTGGAAGCAGAGTCAGGAGGAATATATTTGTGGATTCAAGTCTCTTAGAAACCCACAGTAGATATGTCACATTGCATAACTAGTAAAATAGCAACTAGACCACAGGCATTTTTACCAGCCAACAAACTATTCCATAGTTCTTTACATATTTAGCAATGTCATAGCAATGAAACATCTGATGGCCACAAGGATGAGTATGCTAAAGAGGTATAGTGCCAGTGTGGCTAGTCATGGGTGGTTCAAGTCCCCTGGCTTGAACCAAGTTCTTTTTTTTTTTTTAAATCTCATTATTTTATTTATTTATTTATTTATTTTTGGCGGTACGCGGGCCTGTCACTGCTGTGGCCTCTCCCGTTGCGGAGCACAGGCTGCGGACGCGCAGGCTCAGCGGCCATGGCTCACGGGCCCAGCCGCTCCGCGGTATGTGGGATCTTCCCGGACCGGGGCAGGAACCTGTGTCCCCTGCATCGGCAGGCAGACTCTCAACCACTGCGCCACCAGGGAAGCCCTGAACCAAGTTCTTTTATGCCTGATAATATCAATGCATGGATGCTTAAGGATAGTAATCTGATTAATTTACGGAAACCCTCAAAGTTATACCTAGATTATGTCTCTGTAATGCTAAAGCGATCCTTTCATTGGCAAGTTTATTGGGTTGTACATAACAAACAGACCAATGTTAAACTAGTGAATGAGCTAGTTACCAGAGTAAACATAGCTATTTTGTCATTTGTGGATCCATTTCCTCCTATCATGTATTGTTTTGAAGGTACCCATGCACCTTAGTTTGTTTAAGCTGAGAAAACAAAGAGCATTAATATAATTAATTAACCTTTGGCCTCTATTTCAGCAAAAAGAGATCATGCAGAGCTCCTCTGAAGAACAAGCTATCACCATTCTGTCACTCTCCTTTATCTAATTTTCTTAGCAAAAATGTGATTTGTTTTTCACCAGCCTATCTGTCCCTGTCTTTGAAATCCTTTTTTTATCTTCCCTAAACCTTTTTTATTGAATGTCATCATGTAGTGGTTGTTTCTCAGTCCCATCTTATCCATTGTTTTGCAGTGGAAGAGACCATCTCAGCCAAACTAGCATTGGCTTTTAACCTGGTATTGCACTCATAGGGTTGGCAGAGTTGATTCCAGGATGCAACCACAAGCATGGGGAAGAGGCTGTAGATAACTTCCTGCACTTCAGCTGGTTGGAGAGTACCACTCCCACTCTGAACAACATCTCGCCTTCCCTCCAAAGAATGTACTGTACTTGAAGCAAAACACACAAATGGCTATGCATATACTTGTTTGCCGAAGAAATTTCTGGCCCTTCCCTTTCCCTTAACTGCCTTAGGGAAGAATCTTTTCTCTAGCTTAGTTTCCACATGATGTTTTTTTTGAGAAAGGGGACTGGGACAAGAAATCTGTCATGTAGTTAAGCAGGCAAGAAATATTATTAATCCAATTTTGTTTGAGAATTGTTTGTCCATATGGTTTTTTAAAAGTCAAGTTTAGTTTCAAAAAACCTTTTTTTTCTGAAATTACTTTTGGGGTAATATTTAAAATGAGAGATTGTAACTCTGTAAAATGCATAGGAATAAAGCATTCCAGTTTACACAGAAAAGGCAAATTTTTAATCAAATAAAGTTTTATGAAATGAAAAACAAAGTCCTCTATAAGATGTTTCGCACCTGCTATAACTGTCTCCTATGCTAGGGATAGTTTTCCTGGCCATTGACATGAGGATCTGCTAAGCTTTACAATACATAGTGATACATATAGCAAAAACCAGAGATATGGTTTTTACAATTAAAAGACAATAACAATGCTAAAACAATCTTTATTGTTTAATGTATTGGGATATACAGTATAGACTAGTTAATGTCGTTAAACTAGTGAGTGAATGAGGATAACATTTTTGGACCCATTTTAATTTTAAAACATTTTTTTAAATTAGTCTTTAAAAAACATTTTTAAGATTTATCAGGCTGCCAGTGTCCTTGCCCCCATGGTGAGCCACAGCCACCCTCTGCCTCTGCAGGAGACCATCCCACACTAGCAGGAGAATGTGGATTATCTGATTCAGGAGCTCTGAAGACCCAAATACAGTATGTATTTTATTTATTTCAGTAATGTGATCAGCAAGAGTGATGTGAAGTCATTAGCTGAACCTGATGAACAGGAAGTTGTGGCTGAGGTTCAGGAATTTTATGGTGATTACATTGCTGTGAATCCACATTTGTTTTCCCTCAATATTCTGGGTTGCTGCCAGGGTCGAAATTGGGATCCAGTCCAACTATCCAGAGCAACTCAAGGACTGACAGCTCTCCTTTTATCTCTGAAGAAATGTCCCATGATTCATTACCAGCTTTCATCAGAGGCAGCAAAGAGACTTGCAGAATGTGTTAAGCAAGTGATAACTAAAGAATATGAACTGTTTGAATTCTGGCGGACTGAGGTTCCTCCCTTGCTACTTATTTTAGATCGTTGCGAAGATGCCATCACCCCATTGCTAAACCAGTGAACATATCAGGCCATGGTCCATGAACTACTGGGCATAAACAACAATCGGATTGATCTTTCCAGAGTGCCAGGGATCAGTAAAGACATGAGAGAGGTGGTCCTATTTGCTGAAAATGATGAATTCTACACTAACAATATGTACCTGAACTTTGCTGAGATTGGTAGCAACATAAAGAATCTCATGGAAGACTTTCAGAAGAAGAAACCAAAAGAACAGCAAAAACTAGAATCAATAGCAGACATGAAGGCCTTTGTTGAGAATTACCCACAATTCAAGAAGATGTCTGGGACTGTATCAAAGCACATGACAGTGGTTGGAGAGCTGTCTCTGTTGGTCAGTGAGTGGAATCTGCTGGAGGTTTTGGAGGTTGAGCAAGAACTGGCCTGTCAAAATGACCATTCTAGTGTTCTCCAGAATGTAAAGAGTCTCCTGCAGAACCCCAAAGTGACAGAGTTTGATGCGTGCAGCCTGCTGATGCTTTATCCTCTACATTATGAGCAACACAGCAGCAATAGCCTACCAGGATTATGATGGACCTTAGGAATAAAGGTGTTTCTGAGAAGTATCGAAAGCTTGTGTCTACAGTTGTTGAATATGGTGGTAAACGGGTCAGAGGAAGTGACCTCTTCAGCCCCAAAGACGCTGTGGCTATTACCAAACATTTCCTCAAAAGATTGAAGGGAGTAGAAAATGTATATGCTCAGCATCAGCCTTTCTTACATGAGAACCTGGACCATCTCACCAAAGGAAAGCTTAAGGAAAACCTGTATCCTTATCTAGGCCCCAGCACACTCAGAGACAGACATCAGGATATCATTGTGTTTATAATTGGAGGAGCCACCTATGAAGAGGCTCTAACAGTTTATAACCTGAACCGTACCACTCCTGGAGTGAGGATTGTCCTGGGGGGAGCCACTGTGCATAACACGAAAAGCTTCCTAGAGGAAGTTCTGGCTTCTGGACTGCACAGCCAAAGCGAGGACAGCTCTCAAGTTACATCAAGGTTAGCAAGCAGAAGATGAAATGGTGATAGAGAGGTGAGAAGAATGGCACAACTTCCCCTCTTGCCTCACTGCAGGCTTTCTCCACTGACCAGAGGGGTGTTGGAGAAGAGCCTTGTACTTCTTGTTATAAACCATCTCCAGGTAGCCTGCTGATTCCTGAACTGTTGGCACAGACACCAAGACTCCAGTGGTGAGTTGAGAATAAGTCTGAGCCCATTCCAACCCACTTTTCTCATGTTTTCTTTATCAAATACATAAATGTATTCCTTGTATTTGATAGCATAAAAAAAAGATTTATGAAGTTCATGTTGAGGGATCACCTTTCAGTCTTCTGAACAGACTTTTCCTTAGATATGAATTAAATGTATTTATCTACACTCTACCTCTTTACAAATAGACACCCCAAGATGTATAAATATATTGATAAAATAAGGATCAAATTCAAGAAAAACTACAAATGCAAATATACTATCTCTCTATATTGTTTATACTTGCTTTGATAGAGCTGACAATTTGGCTTTGAACTTCCTGGCAGTAAGGATAACAACAGAAACTTAGACAATTCTCATTATAGAAAAGAAAAAACTTTTTGGTCTAGCTTGATCCAAAGGTAGAACTTGAATTACCTTAACTAGGGATACTATGTTCCTTAGATGAACATTCCTAAATATCACTTCTCTCAGAAGACCTTTATAAGAACAGAAAAGGAGATTCTGAATTCATATCCTTGACAAAGGCCTGGAGAGTTAGGATTATGCATTGCTGATTGAGGGAAGATTAATTTACTTTGTTACACCAAAGAGGCAATTGACAATATCGATACTTTGTCAAAACTGAGGAGCTGGAGGAAACTTTACTTTTAAATAACATAAAGCCCCATGAGATTATGATTTTAGATTAGTGCACTTTGACTCCTTATTAGCTCCTGTGTAGTTTGTATTATTATGTCTCATAGTTTGCTGGATTGTATAATGTATCTCAATAGGTGCATAAATGCACCATAGGTTAATCTTTATTCCAATAAAAGCTTCTATCCATGATGTGCCAAATCTCCTTTTCATATTCCTTAAAGAAATCTTGGTACATACGATCATTTTCTATTAATTATAGTCTAATTTTAAACCTTTGTCTAGTGTAAAACTTCAATAGTGAGTCTGATATAAATACGATCACCTCCTCTTCCCCTTAACGCAAGCATAAACTATGACGCTGGCTGCTTGGAGTAGAGAAGTTGGAAGGAGGTCTGGCCCCTCCTCCTCAGTGCTTATTTCTTCTAGCTTGGGGTCAGACAGAGGAGATAGGGTAGTAGAGATTTTACATAACCAGCTATGTGTCGGTGTGGGAAAGCGTCCCAGGTCTTTCTCTGGTTCAATCCAGTTGTGTCTACTGCTAAAAGATTCTGTTATTGAGAGTTCTTTGCTGATGGTGTGCTTGGTTTTCTTTGGATGGTGTTCAGCTTTATCCGAGTCTCCCAATCACTGAGGAATCCCTCAGGGAAAAGTAACCATGTCCACTTTGGGCTTTGACACTGGTTCTGCTCCAGCCTCCCTTGCCTCACTGAGCAGCTATCCTGCCCCTTTCCTTTCCTCTGTGCTGCTTCAAATATAGTCAGGGTAACCACTGACATCATCTTCTGAACCCTCCAAGAGCCACAGAACACCAGCATGGGATAGAGGGGGCTATGTATTCCCTCTCAGGAACAAACTCCAGTCCCTTACTTCCCTGTTAATGTGAGCTAATGCAGTGAGCTCCTCCTCTTCAAAAATGTGAAGACTAGAAGTGAGCAGCTGTCTTTGGTTCACAGGTGGTGCTTAAACATCAGATGGCAAATGCTTAACTTCCCCAAGAAGACTTTCACAACAGGGCTCTGCCATAGCAGCTCCAGGTGGACCTCTCTTGCTTCTTGCAGACACACACAAACATTCTTTACACATGATTCTCCCAATGGGCAGCCATAATTTGGCTTCAGGAAGAGAAGAGAATAATCTCTCTTCTTCCCTTGGGAAGAGGAGAAACCTTTTCCTCTGAGGTCTGTGATCTTCAGGAGTTACTGGCTTTTACCACTCTTCTCCCTAGTTTTCTCCTTATACATATGAGGAGTTGAGTGCTGGTTTTTGTTAGGACAGCAGGTTATTTTACCTCACAGTGTGCCTACCCTTGGTGGAGGGCAGTGACTGACCCCAATTTTTGGCATCTCTTTGGAGGTTTTCATACGGAGGGTATTGCTTAGCTCTTCTTTTCAATTATAAGCAACAGAAAAAGTCCTACTCAACAAGCTAAAATCTTGTTTACAAATATATCTAGTATGTCTCCTAATTTCTATAATATTTTATACTTCTTGAGGTATTTTTAATCAAAATGCTCCATCATTTTTGTTGATTCATTGAATATATCTATTAATCCAAAATTATTTGCCTACTCCTACCTCATTTCCAAATATAGATGTCACTTCACTTTACCACCACATGGGCCTTCTGTTTGCTCTTGAACAGCTGAATTCAGATCTGCCTCATGGCCCTTATACTTGCTGTTCCCACTTTCTAGAATTTTCTTCTCATTGATTTTCCTAGCACTTACTCTCTCACTTTACTCATATCTATGCTCAAATATCATCTCCTCAAAAGAGTCCTGACCATTCCATCTGAAACAGTCTGTCCCATTAATATCCCCCCATCACTCTTCATACAATTAGCCTGCCTTTTCTTCAAAGTACTTATTAATTGTTAAAATTATTTATACATGTGTTTGTTTCTTTTTTATTGTCAATTTCCTTCATTAGAATGAAAGCCCTTAAGCTGAAATCTTTATCTTGTTCTCTTTGACTCTATCCCTAGGACCTATAGAGCACCTGAAACATAAGCACTCAAATACTTGTTGGACAACTAGGGCACCTACCAGGCACCGGTAGGGGACCACGGACACTTAAAGGGATGGGAGGAGCCTCCAGTGACTGGCTTGTGGGATCTTGGTTCCCAGGCTGGAGGTCAAGCTTGAGCTCCTGTGGTGAGAGCTCTGAGTCCAAACTGCTGGACTAACAGAGAACCTCAGATCCCAGGAAATATCAACTGGACCTCCTGGAGGTCCTCATCTCAACACCAAGACCCAGCTCTATCCAACTGCCTACAAACTCCAGTGGTGGACGTCTCAGGCCAAACAACCAGTAAGACAGGAATACAGCACCACCCATTAAAAAAAAAAAAAAAAATGAAAGGACAAAAAAATTTGTTACAGGGGAAGGAGCAAGGTAAAATCATATAAGACCAAATAAATGAAGACGAAATAGGCAAACTACCTGAAAAACAATTCAGAGTAATGATAGTAAAGATGATCCAAAATCTCAGAAAAAGAATGGAGAAAATACAAGAAACATTTAACAAGGATCTAGAAGAACTAAAGAGCAAACAAACAGTGATGAACAACACAATTGCTGAAATTAAAAATATTCTAGAAGGAATCAATAACAATAACTGAGGCACAAGAACAGATAAGTGAGCTGGAAGATAAAATGGTGGAAATAACTGCCAGTGAGCAGAAAAAAGAAAAAAGAATGAAAAGAATTGAGGACAGTCTCAGAGACTTCTGGTACAACATTAAACGCACCAACATTTGAATTATAGGGGTACCAGAGTTAAAAGGGGAAATCGACAGTAACACAATCATAGTAGGGGACTTTAACACCCCGCTTTCACCAGTGGACAGATCATCCAAAATGAAAATAAATAAGGAAACACAAGCTTTAAATGATACATTAAACAAGATGGACTTAATTGATATTTATAGGACATTCCATCCAAAACCAACAGAATACACTTTCTTCTCAAGTGTTCATGGAACATTCTCCAGGATAGAGCATATCTTGGGTCACAGACCAAGCCTTGGCAAATTTTAGAAAATTGAAATCATATCAAGTGTCTTTTCCGACACCAATGCTATGAGACTAGATATCAATTACAGGAAAAAAAACTGTAAGAAATTTAAAAAATGGAGGCTAAACAACAGGATACTAAATAACCAAGAGATCACTGAAGAAATCAAAGAGGAAATCAAAAAAATACCTAAAAACAAATGACAACAAAACCACGATGATCCAAAACCTATGGAATGCAGCAAATGCAGTTCTAAGAGGGAAGTTTATAGCAATACAATCCTACCTCAAGAAACAAGAAAAATCTCAAATAAACAACTTAACCTTACACCTAAAGCAAGTAGAGAAAGAAGAACAAAAAAACCCCAAAGTTAGCAGAAGGAAAGAAATCATAAAGATCAGATCAGAAAGAAATGAAAAAAGAAATGAAAGAAACAATAGCAAAGATCGATAAAACTAAAAGCTGGTTCTTTGAGAAGATAAAATTAGCCAGACTAATTTTAGCCTAAGAGAAAACAGGAGAAGACTCAAATCAACAGAATTAGAAATGAAAAAGGAGAAGTAACAACTTACACTGCAGAAATACAAAGGATAATGAGAAATTACTACAAGCAAGTATAAGCCAATAAAATGGACAACCTGGAAGAAATGGACAAATTTTTTAGAAAACCCCAACTTCCAAGACTGAACTAGGAAGAAACAGAAAATATAAACAGGGCAATCACAAGCACTGAAATTGAAACTGTGATTAAAAATCTTCAAATAAACAAAAGCCCAGGATCAGATGGCTTCACAGGTGAATTCTATCAAACATTTAGAGACGAACTAACACCATTCTTCTCAAACTCTTCCAAAATATAGCAGAAGGAGGAACACTCCAAAACTCATTCTAGGAGGCCACCATCCCCGATACCAAAACCAGACAAAGATGTCACAAAAAAAGAAAACTACAGGCCAATATCTCTGATGAACATAGATGCACAAATCCTCAACAAAATACTAGCAAACAGAATCCAGGAGCACATTAAAAGGATCATACACCATGATCAAGTGGGGTTTATCTCAGGAATGCAAGGATTCTTCAGTATATGCAGATCAATCAATGTGATACACCATGTTAACAAATTGAAGGATAAAAACCATCTGATAATCTCAATAGATGCAGAGAAAGGTTTTGACAAAATTCAACACCCATTTATTATTTAAAGAACCCTCTAGAAAATGGGCACAGAGAGAACCTAACTCAACATAATAAAGGCCATATATAACAAACCCACAGCCAACATCATTCTCAATAGTGAAAAACTGAAACCATTTCCTCTAAGATCAGGAACAAGACAAGGTTGCCCACACTCACCACTATTATGCAACATAGTTTAGGAAGTTTTAGCCACAGAAATCAGAGAAGAAAAAGAAATAAAGGAATCCAAATTGGAAAAGAAGAAGTAAAACTGTCACTGTTTGCAGATGACATGATACTATACATAGAGAATCCTAAGGATGCTACCAGAAAACTACTAGAGCTAATCAATGTATTTGGTAGAGTAGCAGCATACAAAATTAATGCACAGAAATCTCTTGCATTCCTATACACTAATGATGAAGAATCTGAAAGAGAAATTAAGGAAACACTCCCATTTACCATTGCAACAAAAAGAATAAAATACCTAGGAATGAACCTACCTAAGGAGACAAAAAACCAGTATGCAGAAAACTTTAACACACTGATGAAAGAAATTAAAGATGATGCAAACAGATGGTGAGATATACCATGTTTTCGGATTGGAAGAATCAGCATTGTAAAAATGACTATACTACCCAAAGAAATCTACAGATTCAATGCAATCCCTATCAAGCTACCAATGGCATTTTTCACAGAACTAGAACAAAATATTTCAAAATTTGTATGGAAACACAAAAGACCCTGAATAGCCAAAGCAATCCTGAGAAAGAAAAACAGAGATAGAGGAATCAGGCTCCCAGACTTCAGACTATACTACAAAGCTACAGTAATCAAGACAGTATGGTACTGGCACAAAAACAGAAATATAGATCAATGGAACAGGATAGAAAGCCCAGAGATAAATCCACGCACATATGGTCACCTTATCTTTGATAAAGGAGGCAAGAATATACAATGGAGAAAAGACAGCCTCTTCAATAAGTGGTGCTGGGAAAACTGGACAGCTACATGTAAAAGAATGAAATTAGAACACTTCCTAACATCATACACAAAAATAAACTCAAAATGGATTAAAGACCTAAATGTAAGTCCAGACACTATAAAACTCAGAGGAAAACATAGGCAAAGCACTCTATGACATAAATAACAGCAAGATCCTTTTTGACCCACCTCCTAGAGACAAATCGGACCTAATAAAACTTAAAAGCTTTTGCACAAGAAAGGAAACCATAAAAAAGATGAAAAGACAACCTTCAGAATGGGAGAAAATATTTGCAAATGAAGCAACTGACAAAGGATTAATCTCCAAAATATACAAGCAGCTCATGCAGCTCAATATCAAAAAAACAAACAACCCAATCCAAAATGGGCAGAAATCTAAATAGACATTTCTCCAAGCAAGATATACAGATTTCCAACAAACACATGAAAAGATGCTCAACATCACTTATCATTAGAGAAATGCAAATCAAAACTACAATGGGGTATCACCTCACACTAATCAGAATGGCCATCATCACAAAAAATCTACAAACAATAAGTGATGGAGAGAGTGTGGAGAAAAGGGAACCCTCTTGCACTGTTGGTGGGAATGTAAATTGATACAGCCACTATGGAGAACAGTATGGAGGCTCCTTAAAAAACTAAAAATAGAACTGCCATACAATCCAGCAATCCCACTACTGGGCATATACTCTGAGAAAAGCATAATTCAAAAAGAGTCATGTACCACAATATTCATTGCAGCTCTATTTACAATAGTCAGGACATGGAAGCCACCTAAGTGACACAAAGCCACTTTGTGTCACAGTGGGAGACAGTGGGAGACTACTGGTATAATTAGGGAGCAGGCCCACACACTCAAGTAAAAATAGTAACAGGTAGCACTTATGGAGTGTTTACCTGTGCCATAGCCTCTTCTAAGGACTTCACACATTCATTGATTTAATCTTCACAACAACCCTATAAAATAGGCATTATTACCATCTCCATTTTGCAGACAAGGGTACTGAGATACAAAGATTTATGTAATTTTTTGAAATTGTATTTTATTATGATAAGAACACTTAATGTGAGATCTTACCTCTTAATAAATTTTTAAATGTCTAATACATTATTGTTTACTATAGGACAATATTGTACAGCACATCTCTAGAGACTATTCATCTGTTTAACTGAAACTTTATGCTCATTGATTAGTAACTTCTTATCTCCCCCAGTCCCTAGAAAGCACTATTCTCTTTGATTCTATGAATTTGACTATTATAGATTCCTCATATAATTGGAATAATAAAGTATTTGTCTTTCCATGACTGAATTATTTCACTTAGCATCATGTCCTTAAGGTTCACCCATGCTGTCACACATTTCAGAATTTCCTTCTTTTTTAAGGGTGAATAGTATTCAGTTGTATTTATATACCACTTTTTCTTTGCCCATTCATCTGACTATGGACACTTAGGTTGTTTCCATGTCTTGGTTACTATGAATAGTGCTGCAATGAATATGAGAGTGCTGATATCTCTTTGGGACCCTGATTTTAATTCTTTTGAATTAATACCCAGAAATGGGATTGCTGGGTCATATGGTAGTTTTATTTTTAATGTTTTGAGGAACCTCATACTTTTCTCCATAGCAGCTGTAACATTTTGCATTCTCACAACAGTGCACAGAGCTCCAATTTCCTCACATTCTAACCAATGTCTTTTTCTCTTGTAATAGCCAGCCAGGCAGGTGTGAGGTAATATCTCATTGTGGTTTTGATTTGCTTTTCCCTGATGATTAGTGATGTTTTTATCTTGTATATCTGTTGGCCATTTGTATGTCTTTAGAGAAATGTGTATCAAATACTTAGCCCATTTTTATAATCAGGTTACTAGTATTTTTGCTTTTGAGTTGTAGGAGTTCTTTATGTATTTTGAAGGTTAACCCTGTATCAGATAAATGGTTTGAAAATATTTTCTCTCATGTTTTTTAACTCTGTAGATTGTTTCTTCTGCTGTGCAAGTTTTTTAGCTTGATGTAGTCCCACTTGTTTATTTTTGGTTGTGTTGATAGGACTTATGTAACTTAACCTAGGTGACACACTGGTGTCTAATCTTGGATTTGAGCCAAATGAGTCTAGTTCTAGTTTATAGGCTGAGTTAACTACCATAATTTAATAGTCCACTTTTACCTTCTAGATTGGTGGTTTTCCACCTTTAAATTATGTTTGATAAGTCATTAAATTCAAGACCAAAAGTATTGCCATTTTTGAATCTATAAATCTAATCATAAGGAGAATATATATATATATATATATATATATACATATACATATATATGTAAATTATCTAAATTGCCTTAGAGGAAGAGTTCACTATTCAACATCCAAAGATACAAAGTCTTAGTTCGTTTCTTTTTAAAATTTACCTATAGTTTTATGTAAGCCTCATTCTAAAAAAGAGATAGGAGTAGATATTTAACAATATTAATAATTTGATGGATGATAGTATAGAAGATATTTTCTAATACTAGAAGTGTCCAAATTAAATGAGGTTAAGTGATGCTAAATTAATTGAACTTGAACTGTGGAACCTAGAATAGCTATTTAAACAAGTTCTAGCAGGTTGTGTTTGGCACATATGTCTCTGTTTGGAAGCTACAAATGATTTTGATTACAATGAAGGGAAAGGTTAACTGATACTACAGTCTCTTTTGAGGAAATAACTTTATTTTATTTATCTTTTATTCTGCAAAGCATCTAGCACAGTGCCTAGTACAGCAGGATCACTCAAAAGCATTTGCAAAATTACCAGAAATATTGTTGTAAAATACAATGTTCTGCTTGTTTAAAACTGGCCCTAAGTGAACAACTCTTGGTTTTCCTCTAAGATCACAAACAAGGCTATTTTGGTCTCTGAAAGCCACAACTTCCTGTCACCATCCCAAATCCTAATTTATTACAGTAATATGTTTTCCTACGTATTAGTGGCTCTGTTTGGGCCTAATAAAGTTATAACAAAATACACAAGTGATAATGAGATCTGCCCTCTGTGTGGAATATGTGGAAGTATGAGATACAAATTATTAAAAATAGAACACCTGAACAGGCTGTCAGAACTGCTATGCCATTTTTTCATGGTCTATAAAAGATTTAAGGGGGAACATCCAGTATCAAGAGTCACTCTACAGCATTTTTGTATCTGATACATACCTGAAATGGAAGAGAAAGGAGGGCTAACAGTGGAAAAGAAAAAGTCCAAATATAGGACAGTCTTTTGCTTAAGTAACTTGAGGTGCAGGACTATACATCTGTAGAAGAGCATGGAAAGGGTAGGCACAGGCCTTTCTTCATTTGTTTTCTCATTCGACTCCATTACGCAGCCCTGATTAACTGCATGGACAAGGCCTATCCCTCTATCTCCGCCTTAGAGGAGTTCACCATTGCTTGGGTGTGTTTGTTTCTGAATTACTCAGTGGGAAATCAGTCTCACATCTTATTCACCTAATCAAGATGATTTCAGAACAAATGCCAACGTCACTACCACTACCTCATTCTTTTGTTGGGAAACAAGAAAGAAAAAATAAACAAAATTTTTGAATACTGAGAGAGTATAGTCTTAAAGATAGAGTAATCAAAATAATCAGTTGACTATGAAAATTAAACTAAATTTTAATCCGTTTAATACACATATTTCTTTAAAACATTTATTATATTTAAATACTATACAGAGTTCTGAGGTTAGAAGGTAGAATGATTAATTGCTTTTTGCAAGCAGGAAGGCGTAGGAGGAGAGGCAGATAGGGATGGAAGCTCCACCTGTGTTATGAAACAAAGGGTTAAGGAGAAAGAGAGAATGGAGCAACTGATTCTGCTTGGCAGAGATTTTATAGAAGGCCAAAGACTCACCAGTGATTAAGATTTCACCAAGATATAAAAAAAATTCATTCCGGGAAGAAGAAACAGCACGAGTAAATAGTACTGAGACTTGAATAAAATACACAATACACTTGTAAGATGTTGACCAAAAAAATTCAGTCTGAAAAGAATACAATTGTTTTTTTCTAATTTCTCCCCGTAAGTGATCAAAGTCTTTGTGCTAGTCCCTTCTTGCTGGATCAGTGTAATAAGCAACCCTGGAAATAATTTCCCATACTGAATGCCACTTTTAACTATCCCTTTACTTCTAAGAAACCATTCTGTGTGGTTGAACCAGAGTAAGTTTTCATTCAAATAGAGAAAATTACCACCAAGCTACTCCTTCCTTGTCTCCCCTCTCGTTATACTGCATCACATTCTTGGAAGACATTCCTGAGCCCCTTAAGGAGCCCTGCTCTGGGCTTCATAGAATGCTATACTTCATGTTACGTGCACTTCTCAGCCCATTTTATAATTGTCTGTATATTCCTGTGTCCCTAATGACAGTGAACTGTGTCTTTTCTTTTAACTACACTATTCCCAAGGCCTAGCTAAGTGCCAGACACATAGTTGGCACTCAATAAAGATCTGTTAAACGAACACATATCTTCAACCTTGTGTTTTTGTGGGTCCAAGATCTTCCTGCAGTGTACTGGGCCAGACCTGGTCAAGGTGAGTCAGTAGGGCTGACAACCAAGGATTAGTCCCTAGGGTAGGGTACACTAACTGAGGAGGTCTGCAGTGGAGAAAAGCAAGAACACTGAATTCAGAAGTCCTTAAAAAGAATGGGGTTTCAAAGTCAAGGAAACAAAGTCAGAGGGAAGAATCAGGGTCTGAAATGCAAAAAAAGCCTGTGCCTCTCAAAAGGCTGTGCCTCTCAAACTGGGGACCTTGTGTTCACAGGGGTATTTGTCAGGGTGCCTCGGAAGACAGGAAGCCATAAGACCAACATGGACCATCTCCCTACAGTATCAAATTTATTAAACCGTGAGTAATTTAGAACATTCTATTTCTAATAAACATAGACTAAAATGCACATTTTCACGGATTTTAAAAGTAAAAATGAAATTTCAAAAGAACTCTATGCTTTCAAGTGAGCCACTTTATTTTGATACCAAGTTCCTAGAGTCATGTGCTTTTCCTCTTGATGTTGGGGATACTGCAGCACAAATTTCTGAGAAGGATAGGCAGGCTAAGAAGCTGAGCAAAACCAAACTTTCAAAGAAATACATTGGACACAATTTGAGAAGTATCTCAAGCACCTGGTAAGAACAATATTGGGCTATCCTTAGCTTAATCGTACTGATTTGCATAAAGGTGAATTCTATGGATTAGAGAAAATAAGTAGGTGACTAGATCCTAACATCTTTTTAACTAAAATCAACTTTTTTCTTATTACAAAAAAATGCATGAAACAAGATTTGTCACAAGTTGATAATTGTTGAAGCTAGGTGATGGATACCTGAGGGTTCATTATACTATTTCATTTATTTTTGGATTGACTTGAAATTTTCCATACTAAAAGGTTAAAGAGACAACAACAATGCATACTTAGTTATAGAAGACTATTACATGCAGGTAAGGAAAAGGAAAACATGTAAAAGAAATGTAATTCCATTGCCCAATGCTATCATACTGTGGGATTAATTTTCTATTCTATTCAAAGATAGACATTAGATAGATATTTTTAAAACTGTATTTGACTCTCCAAATGCATTCACCTATACTCCATTGAATGGCAATACTCTGGTTTGGGAAATTGATATTAGCTCAGTGAGTAAGCCTGACTAGTCTAAAGAGAGTCACATTCCCTTTGCCAACTATGAGCTTAGAAATCTGAATATGATGCAATTCTAGCCAATGATAAATGAGGAGGTGGTTGCTAGAGACTTCTAAAAAGGTTCCTCTTCAGTCTTTACAGCAAGTGATAGCCATTCTCTTCTCCATCTGAGTGTTAATGAGGAATCAAGTAGTTATACCAAATGGCACCTGGAATCCATCTTACAATTATTTGGGGAACTAGCTGGAGGATAAAGCAGATATTTTGAGTGATAGAGAAAAGAGAAACAAGCTCTGCCTATCGTGGTTTCCTTGATAACATTGTTAGATTACTGAATCAACCAACTGTAAAGCCTGCCCTGTCTCTGGACTAGATCAATTGGATTAACACATCTAATAATTATAATAATAAATACATCATTTTAAATTCATTTTGAGTTGGATGTTCTGTTACTTGCTGCCAAAACTATCCTAACTCACACATTCAGTTTAGTCTTTTTGTCTACTTAAGTATATATATCATGAACATCTGCCCATGTCAACAAATTCATTTCTACAGCATCATTTTGAATACACATACAGTATTTTATTGTGCACTTATACTCTTCCAACATCTCCAAAGTTTAATTGCAATCTTCTTGTACTATCAAATGCATGAAGTTCTTTATCAATGAATCCATTAAGGACATGATCTAAATATCAGTACCCTTTCTGAAGGCAGGACTACCCCTCCATTGAATGACCACTATAATAAGATAGCAACAATGTTCAAAACCATTGTATCTAAGTTCAAGATTTGACACCAAGTTAGCAGTTCTTTCTTATGAATCCATGGGAAGTTTTACATGGTACTGTCTTCTTTTCCACTCTTAATCAGGGAAAAGGTTACTATAACCCAATACTAAAACAATTTTGCCACCTCATATAGGATGCTATGCAAAGTTCCTTCTCACTGAGCTGCAGGAAAAGGTAGGGCTCAGTGTCAAGAGATTTGTTATGACTGTCTTCCTGGTATACTCATGCATCATTCAGAAGGGTCAGAAAATGGTGACCTCTTAAGAAACTCTGCTTATTGTAGGGAAAGACAGGTATTAAGAAGGTCCCATTTAGGGTTTTTTAAGCTTGATATGTCATGTTAATCAATTATTCTTTGACTGGATGCAATCTTTTCAAAAAGGATATTATATTACATTAGGATTAGGATTATCTAAAGAGACTAGACAATAATTTCTCTTTTAACCCTAACATTCTTATTCATTATTAAGGACTCCTAGTATGGGTGAAGAAAATGTGAAAAGGGGCAATAGTTTAAATATGAATAGTCACTTCAATAGTCAAATCAAATACCATATCATGATAAAAAGAACATGATTAAACCATAAATATTGCAAATATTGGTGTTCTACTAAATTTGAATGCATCTGTGCTACTTCCCCGGTTACTTGCCTTAATTTAAGGTGAGTGTTGTCAAAATCTCAATTACTGGGCTTCCCTGGTGGCGCAGCAGTTGGGAGTCTGCCTGCCGATACAGGGGATGTGGGTTTGTGTCCTGGTCCAGGAGGATCCCACATGCCGCGGAGCGGCTGGGCCCGTGAGCCATGGCCACTGAGCCTGCATGTCCAGAGCCTGTGCTCCACAATGGGAGAGGCCACAGCAGTGGGAGGCCCACGTACTGCCAAAACAAAACAAAACAAAACAAAAATCTCAATTACTCGTATCATTTTGGATTTCATGCACAGGCAGGTATTTTTTTCTTATTTTTTATAAATTTATTTATTTATTTTTGGCTGTGTTGGGTCTTCATTGCTGCACGTGGGCTTTCTGTAGTTGCAGCGAGCTGGGGCTACTCTTCATTGCGGTGCACGGGCTTCTCATTGCAGTGGCTTCTCTTGTTGCAGAGCATTGGCTCTAGGCATGCAGGCTTCAGTAGTTGCAGTGCATGGGCTCACTAGTTGTGGCTTGTGGGCTCTATAGTGCAGGTTCAGTAGTTGTGGCACACGGGCTTAGTTGCTCTGTGGCATGTGGGATCTTCCCAGACCAGGGCTCGAACCCCTGTCCCCTGCATTGTCAGGTGGATTCTCAACCACTGTGCCACCAGGGAAGTCCCAGACAGGGAAATTTATGTCCTATCATACTCTTTTGTTCTAATAAAAGTCTTGCTGAATTAGCAAGTGTCCTAATCCAGATTATTTTATGAATATAAGATTAAAAGAAAAATTATTGGCATAAAATAGAACCATAGTGGATATTCACTACAATCTATTCTTCCATTGCTTAGCACATATCCAGAGACATGCTTATACCTCTAAAAATGTCTTCACCGAGCATAACTCATGTGCCACCAAAAACACCCACCTCCTGCCCAATGGGAAACTACATAAAGTCATTCTTTTAGACCTTCCCTCATACAATGTTTTGAGCTCAGTGTTCTTCAAGTCCAAGCTTTCTGTACAATATCCTTCAGTACAGCTCACTCTACTGTGAAGTTTCAAAATATCAGTCATGGATTAGACAATGAACTCACTCTTCTTCAATCAGGGTCCCAAGAAGAAATAGATGGCACAACTAAATAGATTATTTTCAGGGAGGATTGTTTATAAAGAGACTATTTTCTAAGGTGTGGATGTGGGGGAATTATAAGGTATAATGTTGGAACCCGAGGTTTTGTAGCAGCTAATCTGTAGCTCCTAGGCCAGAAGTCAAAGGAGAGAAAAAGTCACATAGAGTGATTTGGCTTGAGATGAGCAGTGACCTTCAGTTGAGGGACACAGAAGGCAGACTTGCAGGGAGGGAGCCAGGAGGTAAGTACCCTTACCTCATCCTTTCCCACGTCCCTGATCTACTGCTATGCCTCCCTATTGGCTGAAACTAAATGGAAGTCAGAAGGTGTAAGAATCTATTAATGTTGTCTAAACAGGTCTGCTTCCCAGGACAAAGGTAGAATAAGAATAAGGCATAGAGAAGAATAAGAATAAGGTAGAGAGGGGTGAAGGATGGACAGTGGATTCAGAAGGGCAAATAAAAACACACCAAAGACAGAGTACCTATAATAAAATATCTTATTTTATTAAAAGGGGGGGAAATGATCTTTTGTTAAGAGCATGTACTATAAAATGTCATTAACTTGCTTTCTTGGAAGTAGAGGAAACATTCTTGATGAGCCATTCTGCACCTTGGAACTCCCTTGTTTACCACTGTTTCTCCAATGCCTGATCTAATAGTTATTACCTACGAGGCATTTGGTACTATTATTATTGAATACATGAGTCAAACTCCGAATCGGTATTTCTATAGCTGATCTTGTTCTCATGAAGTACATTATCCCACTTCTTGCTAGGATGATCATTCTCAAATGCCAATCTCACCATGTCACTCTCTTGCTAAAATTTCTCCAATTACTATTTATCATTTGAAGAATAAATTTTAAATTTATTAGCATAATATCTAATGCCTTTCCCCTGCCTGCCTCTTCAGCCACATCATTGGTCATGGCATACTTTGCACTCTGATCTACCTTCCCTTTAATCAACATATCTTTATAAATGCTCTGCTTTTGATTAAGATCTCTTTTCCCTTTCTTAGTCTGGCTGAACTGCTCATCCCTCAGCAGTTAATTCATCTTTCACCTTTTCTAGGTAGGTGTTCTCCATCAGTCTAGATTAGATGTCCTTCCTAATTTATACTTTCCTTAGCTATAGCACCTATTATATTGTATTAGCATTTTTAATATATGTTTTATTGATTTTTATTATTAAAAAAATGATACTGATCCACTGTGAAAATTTCAAAAAAATATAGAAAACAAGTTTAAAGAGAATCAAATTAGTCAAATCTGTTACTATCCCAGATATTCACTTTGTGCCCACAAGTGAACACATTTTGCTATATATCCTCCTCCCTATGTGTGTTTGTGCCCCTTCTTACTTTCCACAATGCGGGCAATTATCTTTTTTAAACTATAGATTATTCAAACCTTTCCTCTCCTTAATAGTCTTTTAAAATTTCATATTGCCTTTAGGGAAAGATTTTATACCCTTACTATAACCTGTAAAGCCAGGAAAGATCTGGTCACTACTTACCTTTCCATATTTACTATATGCCACTCTCCCCACCTCTTCCTTCTCATGCCACATTGGAGTTCTCACCTTTTTATATATACCATGGTCTGTCCACCTTAGAGTTTGTCATTCTATTCGCTCCGCTGTGAACACATTTACTCCAGCGCTTCATGGAAGTACCTTGTATTTATCATTCAAATCTCACTTTAGAAGTTACATTTTCAGAGAAGTGATTTTTCTAATCTACTTTAGCTCTGGAAAAGCTGGTATAGCATTTCTTACATCTACTTCATAGCAGGCATACTACTTGGAATTATGTGTTCAGTACCAGTTTCCCCACCACCAAATTTACAAACTCCATATGTATGTCTGTCTTACTCACCTCTGTATTCCCAGTGCCTACCATGTACTTGAAGTATTTCAGGTGCTCAGCATTGCTTAGAGGAAAAATAATAGAATATGTAATAAAAATGGGTTTTTATCTATTTTTTATTTAACAATATTTTATGGATATCTTTCCATATCAGTAAATCTAGGTCCAATGTCAATTTTGGTGGTTCATTGTATGTATTTCTCATCTCACATCATTATTATTTTCTCTTTCCCTGTATATTTTCCTAACTAGACTATGATCTTCTTTAACACAGGGACTAGACCCCTTTCTCTATAGCTCCAGTGCCTAGCATGTAGTAGGAATTCAATACATATTACTGAACAAATGAATGAGAAAAATTTACAACCACAGCAATAATGGTTTCCAATTGCTGAGAACTTTCTATAGTGTGCTGAGCACTATACTAAGTTCTTTATATGTTTAGCTCACTTAACACTCACAACAAGTATTAGTCCAATTTACAGATAAAGAAACAGAAGCCTAGAGAAGATAAATAATATACCACAAGTCTCCCGGTTGGTAAATAGCGTAGCTGGATTAGGACACAGGCCGTCTGGCTACAGATCTGAGTCCATAAAGGGAATCAGAAAGAGATTGCTGGATCAGGCTAAGGGGACATTAGCAGTGACTTTCAAGACAGAATATCTGTGAGGCAGAGGTTGTTTTGGGAGTATGCTGAGGACAAAAGTAGGAGGTTTTAAACAATGGTTCAAAAAATCAGAGCCACTGTATGAGGGATGAGCATAGGGAACAAATGAGAAATTAGTGAAAGGAATGGCTGAGGATGCAGCAGGGCAGCATTCCCGAGAACAATGGAGGATCGAAGTAAGAGGTCTAAGTAAAAGAGAAGCATGATTGAACTTGGTCTTGTATGTAAGAAAAAGGCATAAGTCCCACCAAACAAGGACTTTCCATGAATACCCATGGAGCCATAATGACAGTGAGTGGTCCCTTCTATAAACCAGTCTGAGATTTGAGATCCTTTCCTTTAGGCTAGTTATCAAAATATTCAAGGCACAAGAAATACAAATCCCTAAGAACTTTTTCTAGGAACTCTTTTTGTGTGTTCTCCATTATTCCATATTGTCAGTTCTTGATATCATACCCATAAAAAGCTCATTCTTCTTACCAGTAGTAGACATTTTATCTAGGGTATGGTATACTTAAGGATTTGAGACAGTTGTCAAATGATAAACGTTTTCATTTTCCTTACTATGAGAGGTAAAAGATAAGAGCTGTAACAAGGTACTTACTTGGATGTAGAATAATAACTATGAGGATAGATACAATACAAATACAATTTATTTTCTAAAATAAAAGCCTCTTTCAGTCAGTTAATAAAAACTCAGAATACATGCACGTACAGAGTCTATTTGTCACTTGCTTTTGATATGTAAGAACTGAAGAAAACTTAGAAATAAAATTGCACAAATGCAGGAACAAATCAACAGGGTTGAATACAGCTAAACTCTCCATGCCAAATACCTACAATTAAAAAGAAATGTTTTAATAATAGATCTAGTCTATTAATAACTTTTAAAATGAGTTTTTTTTTTTTCAGTACGCCGGCCTCTCACTGTTGTGGCCTCTCCCATTGCGGAGCACAGGCTCCGGACGCGCAGGCTCAGCGGTCATGGCTCGAGGGCCCAGTCGCTCCGCGGCATGTGGGATCTTCCCGGACCGGGGCACGAACCCACATCTCCTGCATGGGCAGGCGGACTCTCAACCACTGCGCCACCAGGGAAGCCCAGGGACGATTCTTCATTAGGCTCCAATTATGTTTTCTGGGGAGAACTCCATTATCCAATGTTCTCAACCTCTGGAAGGCTCCTCCTTGTCTGTTATCCTCCTCGACTGCAAATGGACAGATCAGGGCCTGCAGGCGAGAGGGGCAGAGAGGGGTCAGAAGGCTCTGGGGTCTCAGCAAGCAGGGGCAGTGGGGAGCTCCTGGACCCTGATGGGAGTGGGGCCCCTAATGTCGAAACCAAGGAGGGTCAGAGGGCCCCAGGGTGGGAGTGCTGATAATCATAGCCCATTTCATGCATGGGGGAATCTGGAGACCCAGAAATGCCAGAGTGCCCCAGGAGCCTGTAGTCCCCCTGGGGCGGTGGTGGATGGTGGCAGAGGCTCACTCATTCAGGGCCTCTTCCAGGTCCTAGAGGCACCACCTAAGCCTCATCTAGGTCCTCCTGCACCCGCAGCTCATACTGCCTCTGCAGCTCCTCTGGCGGGGACTGTAGCTCTGCGGATGCAGCACCACCGGCGGGCAGGGCACCGAGCTGAGAGGCAGGCAGGTGCCGGGTCTCCCAGCCCTTTGCTCTTCAAGCAGCCCTGGCTCCAGCTCCACTACCCCCCCCACCCCGCCCCCCTACTCACTTGGACAGCCACTCACTTTTGGCAACCAGACACCATATGCCATACCGGTTCTACTTTCACTGGTGCCCTGCCACAGGTTGTTACTTACATACTGCTACCACTATCAGAGTAGGTTCTCCACTAGCTCCCAATGTAAAGTTGAGTGGGTTCAGCAGATTGGTTGAGCCCTGGTCATGTTCCTGCGCCCTAGTTGAAAAGGAAGTTGGGATACAGAGCATATGGACTCTGGGGCTTCTGTCAAAGATGCCTATGGTGGAGAATTCCCCAAATAAACAAAGAGAGTTTGTACTCTGGACAAAAAGAACAACAAAAGACAAACATTTACTTCAGGTGCTTAGTGAGCTATGCCTGGTAATTTCTGGGTTCCAGGGAAAGAAGTCAATGAAATAGTTCTTGCCTCCAAAAAACTATAAAAGAAAGTATTTTACCTGACTCTATTCAAAGATATAGGAGCCTAAATATCTGACCTCATATGCACAGTATCATTTTTAACCAATAGCTTTTCATGAATATCAGCAGATAGCAACTCCAAAGTTATAAAAATACAGTACCTGTGGATGAGTTTCTATGATTTCTCTTTAACTACTGAAGCTCTGGTTCCTGATCTAGCAGAAGGATCACCTGTTTTCATATACAGTCATGTCAAACAATTTTAGAAAAAAGGGTCAATGAAATAAAGACTAATGTTATTCATTTTCCATTAAATAGAGACTGGAATTTCAGATGTTTCATAAAAGAGTATATTACCTTTTCTACATTATGATATAAAAGAACTGTGGATCTGATGAATATATCTTCCTACAGAGAATAACAAAGGAAATGTCCTTCTCCAGGGTTAAATTAGTAATTAACATTCAGTGAGTTGAATGATTGATCTTCTGAAAGAAAGTACTATAGGTCATTCTCAGTTACCCTGCTTATTGTGGCAATGAACCAGGGAGTTTGTGACTTAGCCTGTTTTGTAGGGATGGATCAAAATCAGAAGTGGAGGAACCAGGTCTCACAGATCCTACTTCTTTGGGCAGCAAATCATGAGGAATGGTAACAATAATCAGCAACCAGAAGACAAATGCTAAGAAAAATAAGCGGGACCTCATAGTTCCAACACAGTCAGATCCCAAAGGGTTAGCTTGTTCATCTGTCTATAGATTTCAAAATAGTCATTTTTGCAACTACAAAATCATTTTGAAATGCAATATGTATAAACATTCACATGAAATAACCAGAAAAGAAAGCATAATTATGATGAAAATAAAGAGGAAAGCCACATCACCACCCATTTACAGAGTGAATATAAATCAATTCACCACAACTATCAGTTTCCTTAGGTAATCTTTCTGAACCTATGCCTTCTCAATTCACCTAGTCAAAGAAATAAGTAACCTAACCTTCACTAGTTAGATGAAAAAAACAGATGACAGCTGAATTGTAATCATCAACTCTGAGTGATATAACAAGCTTTTTCTTTCCCAAATGGTAATGTCTATCATTCCTCACCACAAAAAACAAACACACACACTCTTCTATTTAAACTTTTTTAAGCATTTTAATCAGGAAGCAAGGACATTCTTCAGATTCCCTGAGATGTAACGTTGGCATTTTTCCACATGACAAACGTTCCCTACACCATCAACTAAGGAGCAGTCAGTGATGTTAAAACACACTGAATATAATTAAATGTTCTACATGGAAGCATAATATCCTCTTAATATTCACATTCAACAGTTAAGAAACTATTATTTCAGCTATTTCCTCTAACAGGCTGTGCTGTATACTCCACTGCCTTCTTTTCCTTTTGTGATTTTTCAAAGGAAGCAAGACAATAAATAGAATATAGAACAGAGGGTAAGTGCAAGACAAATAATTTTTAGAGGCACTGAGTTCCAAAGATATTCCTCATTCAAGGTCATGAATGATAACTAAAGAAAGATAAAATGGTAGCTACAATTGAAGTAATTTCTAATGATAACATATTAAAATCTGAGAATGCAATTTAAGCTTCATGTTATACCAGTTAATGAGATAATTGCAAAAGAATTCCCACTATGAAAAAAATCACCATAATTGTCACATGGAAAGGTGAAGTTTTTGATGATCATGGTACATCATCTTCTTTTTAAATATATTTTCTACATTTATGTTTGCTAGTATACATAGATGCATCAATTAGAGCTTTATAGCTTATCTCGTTATTATCATTTGCCAAAACAGAATTAAAGTATAACTGCTATGATATTTATTATCTTTCCTTTACCCCAGAAAGAATATAAGAGAAGGGAATCATTAGAAGCCTGAGAATTCAACATGCTCATGCTCAGATAGCACTGACTTTCATATGCTCTCAAATTACCCCAGAACCCATACTCCAGGTTCTACTATGTTTTATTACTTTTAGATGATCAAGTGCACAAAGTTGAATTAATCACTCTGTCCCATTTCACCGTACATTATCAGCATCTGTCCAATTTCTCTTATTTTTCCTCCTTTCATTTCACTATTTTTTCCATGCATCCATCATCTCTCTTCCACCCTTGTGTAAAAATACATGTATTAAAATATATGCTCTTCCATGTTTATTTAGATACACGTGTATCCTTAGAAATAAGTGTAGGGTTGTTTTCTGAGTGTGTGTGTTTAATCTCCTTGAAAGATATTCTTTTATAAATCTCATATTGCTTCTTTTTTTTTGTACTTGCCAAAATATTTTAAGATCCACCTAGCTATATATTAATCTAGAACATTAATTCTGATTACTGCATATAACTTTATTATGTGTCTATCTCTCACTTTACTTCTCATTTCTCTCCTGATGGGCATCTAGGCTTCTTCCATTCTTATTACCACACCCAGTGCTCTAAAAAATATTCTTAGGGACATGTGCAGAAGACCTAGGATATAATTGCTACATCCTATAGAGAGTATAAGTAGAGTTAATGTACCAAGTACTTGCAGGTTGCTCTCTGGAATGGTTGCACTTACTTTCTTTCAAACTTTATGGGAGATTTCTTTTTTTTTAATTTGATTAATTAATTAATTTTGTGGCTGCATTTCATCTTCGTTGCTGTACGTGGGCTTTCTCTAGTTGCGGCAATCGGGGGCTACTCTTCCTTGTAGTGCGCAGGTTTCTCGTTGCGGTGGCTTCTCTTGTTGTGGAGCACAGGCTCTAGGCGCATGGGCTTCAGTAGTTGTGGCACGTGGGCTCAGTAGTTGTGGCTCATGGGCTCTAGAGTGCAGGCTCAGTAGTTGTGGCGCACGGGCTTAGTTTGCCCCGCAGCATGTGGGATCTTCCCGGACCAGGGCTCGAACGCATGTCCTCTGCATTGGCAGGCAGATTCTTAACCACTGCGCCATCAGGGAAGTCCCTGGGAGATTTCTTATTTCCCAACATTCTCACCTCTACTTGATATAAGACTTTCTAATTGATGCTTTAATTTGCATTTCTCTGATTACTAGTAATGGTAAATAACTCTTATCAGCCATTTGGGTTTCCATGTTTAGTTGTGTATTTTCTGTTTCAATAGCAGAATGCAAACTTCATGGGTGCTGTTATTTATTGCACCTTCTTCCCTTTTTCCTCATTAGTTTTATCAGAAACTGGCCTAATCAATCTTTTACAAGAAAAACCAGCTTTAGATTTTTACAGCAATACCTAGCACACATGAATGATGAATACATTAATAAATGACAAAGGAATGTCTTTTGCTATGTAACAAACAACTGAACAATTCAATGAATAAACGACGTTTATTTCTCACTCATGGGTGTGCAGACTGGTCTGAAGGAAGTTGTGACTCTGCTCAGATTTCCTGGGCTTGGCACTAGCCTGCAGTTTGGTTTAGGTATGCAATGAGAGGAAACTATCCTAAAGTTTTTTAAAAAAACTTAGCTTAATAGGTTTCATGTCTTAAGTCACCTTTCTTTAAACTAAAGGAAAGAAAATGGTACATGATATTTATAACCCAGAAACACTTAGTGAAAACCCAAGCAAGCTGACTTGTCAGGAAAATATCTTAAGTAAGATTATTTGATTATTCTCTCTTCTTTATTATAACTTAATATCCCTTATTTATTTTTTTCTGACTTGCCATGTAAAGAAGATAAGGCACTCCAATATACCAAATCGTTTTACTTCAGGAACTGTCATCATCTCTCAGGAATATAACATCTACCCAAGGTTTGTTTTAAAAAACAAGTAGGGCCTTCCCTGGTGGCGCAGTGGTTGGGGGTCCGCCTGCCGATGCTGGGGACGCGGGTTCGTGCCCCGGTCCGGGAGGATCCCACATGCCGCGGAGCAGCTGGGGCCGTGAGCCATGGCCGCTGGGCCTGCGCGTCCGGAGCCTGTGCTCCGCAACGGGAGAGGCCGCAGCGGTGAGCGGCCCGCGTACTACAAAAAAAAAAAAAGTAAAGTATGTTTTAGAAAACTGCATTACATCATCAAACATGAAGGCACCTTGCTATTCTGCCAGTATACGTGACCATACCAACTGTTAAAGTTTTGAACAATTCTATATCTGTTCGTAAATAGAAGCTACCCTGAGCCCCATCCTTGTGCCTCCCACTGCCCCAGCCTGTCCCAAATCTACCCCTAATCCCCAGGTGAAGGACCAAGCAGGAGCCTCCCGGAATCTACTCTAGCCCTTTGACTGACATCTGCTATGATGGGTCAGTGCCCCATGCTGTACTACATGTTATATATTTTAAATATCACCTCTGATCATAGGAAATAGTACATATATATTCACATGTACAACTTGTAAATAAACTCATGGGAGGTTTTTTTGGCCTTTGTTCCTCCAGCAAATGTACACACATACCAATGACATATATCACACATATGTATACTCTATGAAATCTCTGGAGTAAAGGAAGCAGTCCAATCTTGTCTCTCCCTGAAGCTGTTTGAATTAAAGATGCTCCAGCAGCTTCTGATCCAAGAACAAGTTCTTCTCCTACACTTTCCACATCTCCTAGTTACCTCTTGGATTCATTCCTTTTCTTGCTCAGACACTTCATCCCACAATGTTTTCAAATAGGATCTTTCTGTGTCAGCCTTCTCAGGCCTTGTGCACCTTACAATAACTTATTTGGGCCTTACATATAATTAATTAGATTTTAAAATGCTACCTTGAAATTTCTCCTATTTCAACACTTTCTCTGCACTCTTTCCATCTAGATACTAATATCATTCTTTAATCTTGCAAAATTCTGTCACTATGTCTTAATTTTTCTCTCAGTTTTTTTATTACCACTTTGTCCCTTCCTAATTCCTTCAGAAATGTTAATTGACCTGATCTTTCAGTTTACTAATTTGTTTTTCAAATATATTCATTCTGATAAACAGTACCCACAAAACAGTAGTAAGGTGTTTCTGATACAATTCTTACTATACTATTTCATCTGGTAGAGTTTTCATATTCAATATCTCCAATTGGTCCTTCATAACTGATTTTCTTATTTCCTGTTTCCAGTTTCCTCCTTTAGCTTTCTAAGGTTATTTATTATGCTTTTAAAACCTCTTATTTGTGGCTTCCCTGGTGGCGCAGTGGTTGAGAGTCCGCCTGCCGATGCAGGGGACGCAGGTTTGTGCCCCGGTCCGGGAAGATCCCACATTCCGCGGAGCGGCTGCGCCCGTCAGCCATGGTTGCTGAGCCTGCGCGTCCAGAGCCTGTGCTCCACAACGGGAGAGGCCACAACAATGAGAAGCCCGCATACCGCAAAAAAAAAAAAAATTCTTGTTTGGTCTGGTCCATTCACTTGGCTTCCTCTAAAGATTTCTCAATTTGTTTACTTTCTTTTCATACTATTTGCATTACACCTAGTTTGTTATTTTTTCTTGTGTCCCTTAGGATCTGGAGTAATACCCAAATGATTTAATAACTAGATGGCATGAACTAATCCTAATAGAATGTTGAACACATTGGAGTAGGTAGATGCCCACTGCAACCACCCCATATGGGCTCAATATTGAATGTCAGCTTAATCTGGGACTATCAGCTACCTTTGCTAATTATACGTACTATCATATTCTGATTAACACCTCCAGATTACAAAGTTCTTGCACCAAAAATATCCTGCCAGTGACCCAATTCTGATTTTGATTTGCTCTAAATTGCTTGGCAACATATTTTCTAAATCTTCTCCTTGCAACAATTAAAATATAATTTGGCATTTTCTTAAGAACAATAAGATTTTTAAGATCATAAAATGTTTAAAGTGTTAAGAAGAAATGCTTTCAAGAAAAGGCCTGTGGTTGTTATCATCCAGCAAGGGTTTTCATTTCCAAATTAGATGACTTGACACAATATCAAATTACAATCATGGATTATTTTACATAAAGTATTTTAAAACTTTTTAATTTTTGGCTGCGCTGGGTCTTCATTGCTGCTCACGGGCTTTCTTTAGTTGCAGCAAACGGGAGCTACTTTTCATGGTGGCGTGCAGGCTTCTCATTGCAGTGGCTTCTCTTTTTGCGGAGCACGGGCTCTAGGTGCGCGGGCTTCAGTAGTTGTGGCATGCGGGCTCAGTAGTTGTGGCTCGAGGGCTCTAGAGCGCAGGCTCAGTGGTTGTGATGCATGGGCTTAGTTGCTCCGCAGCAGGTGGGATCTTCCTGGACCAGGGCTCAAACACATTTCCCCTGCATTGGCAGGCAGATTCTTAACCACTGTGCCACTAGGGAAGCCCCTACGTAGAGTTTTTATTTATATCAAAATTTAACAGAACAGGGGTGAGCTTTATTCCATGCTATAATACTTACTGTTCTATTTTTAAATATTTGGCTCTAGTACTCGAGTTTCAGAATTTTTCTTGCTTTCAAGTAACCTATCTTGCCACTAGATGGAGAGTAATGACAGTTTATGGTCTTGTGGTAAGCTCAGCTTTTAAAGATAGCTGTTTAAGTATAATACATATGTATGGGGTCTTAATCTGGTGAAAAATCAATATTCTAGTTTCAAAGGTGAATTTAGAACAAGTTCTTTCTCCTCTAAATCACTAAATATGAATAAAACAAACAATTCATTAAGGCCTTCCCTAAATCTCCTTATGCTTATTTTGGGAAGAAAATAGAGGATCTTTAACCTCAAGAATAGTAAAAAATCAATCAATCAATCAATCAATCTCTTACCATTTCAGAGTAGATGCTTCACATGATGCCTACTAGAAGAAAATGATGTGGGAACTGTTGTCCTGACAGCCCAGGGGTTCCCTGGGAATTCATGGAGCCGCATTAAATCAGGGAGGCCTAGTGATTCTGTCAGTGGATTCAAGCAGATGTAATGACAGCTCTATGTTTGGACCTTTCAGACCTCCCTGAGCTATAGAGCTCTTCCTCACAAAGCAGCTTTCCTTCCATGGCTCTTACTGTGAGTGGCAAGAAATTCAGAGCCTGGACCCGTGCACATGTAACCCACAAATATCATAAAGTTATACCCATAGATATTCAGATGCTTACGATTCAAGTCTAGTATTTGCACCTAAATTAAAGTGATGGCATCATAATCAAGTTACGTAATCTTACTTCTAAGTTATGGTCTACAGGCTTTAATTAAGTTTAATTCATTTTTTAATTAATTTAATTTTGGAGACAGTAAAAGAAGAAAGTTTCCTTGGTGTTTACTTGAAAGACCTAAAGAGGATGGTTTACCTACCAACACAGGGCTGTAGTAAGGGGTCACTAGATCTTAAAGTTATTTATTTAACTAATAGTAATTATATATGGATGATATATATGGATATATATGGAAAAATATATCCATATATATATATATATATATGGATGATTACCATCATTAGAGATAATGCATATGAATGCATTGCTGAGAAATACTGGGGAAATGGGTAATCTAAGGACTTGATGGTACTTCACCTACAGTGAGAATTAAACTGTTCAAATTTACTAGCAAAAGAAATTAGAAGTTTTTAAATGATGTGTCATTTTCCTTTTTAAAAGTATGAGCAAATGCATTAATCATGATTGACAATATGGAACAGGATGGCCAGAAAGAATATAAACTGGTATAAGTTTTTAAGAGGGGAGTTCTGCAATAATTATTAAAAACTTGAAAAGTATTCATACTGTTTGACTAAGATTCCACTTTTAGGAATTTATTTTATTTATTTATCATAGAGAAAAATATGTAACAACCTAAAAATCTAACGAATGGTTAAGTAAATTATAACAATGTTCTACTTGCATTCCAGTCGGCTTCTAGTATTCTTTCTGTGCCTTTGAGGTTGGAAAGTAAAAACTACATTTCCCAGATGCCCTAGCTGTTAGGGTTGAGAGTGGGTTCCACCACACAGGGACAAGAGATCCGTGGACATGGGACCGCAGCAGAGGCGGGTTTTGATGCTGTGAACCCAGGCGGAGCCAGTATTGTTCTGTCCGCCGAAACCTCTTGGTTTGGTGACTTCCTAGTGGCAGTGCTGCTTCGGAAGTGAGGGTTGGCGGTGTGATTTTGGCGAGTGGAAGTCGTTCCCGGAAGCTCCTTAGCGCCTGCCATTACAAGTTTAAGCCATCTAATACCGGGTAATAAATTCCTTCCTGCTGGAGCTAGATACAATGGTGTGCAACTGGACCGTAGCCAATAGTTCATTCATACGATGGAATATGACACATCAATTTAAAAATCCATGGTCAAAGTTAATATTTAATGATATAGGAGTAAATTCTGTAACTATTTTTACTGGCTCATTTTTTCACTGATTTATAATTTAATCTTTTACGCCAAAAACTGTTTTCTTAAAGAGCCTCTATATCTTTAAGAGCTAACAATTGAACACATGTGAGTAGTTCAACCTGGTTGTAGGGAAAATTAAAAATGATGTTTTAACACAGCGCTTAAAAAGATTTCCCTTATACACTAATATGTATAAAATAGATAACTAATAAGAACCTACTGTATAAAAATATAAAAAAGATAAATTAAATTTTAAAAATTTAGCTTCAGATTTTGAGATTAAAAAAAAAAAAGATTTCCCTTCTGTCTTCAGGTAAGCCACGATTCTGTTGCTACACTACCCAGTTTCCCTCAAAGGCATTTGTTTTTAGGTGTAATCCAGTTATCAACTAAAGTAGTCTGTTCTGTATTGTTTAAATTTGGCTCAAACCCACATAAATGGTAGAAATCCTGCATTCCTCCGTGTTTCTATTCCTCAGCTAATTCTTGGTAAAGGGGGAAGGTGGGAGGGTAGGTTTGACTTTTTTCTGAACAATTAATCTAGTGGTTTTCTGCTTGTTCCCTTAGTTGTGTTAAATTAATTAAACAAGGAGGCCATTAGACTGAGGTGGCTCTAAATGCCATGTCAGTCTATGTAAGCAAACCAAAACCTAACCCAATAAATGCCAAGGTTACCAAATCAAAACCTAAGGACAGTCAGTCACAAATAGCCAATTAGGCCTTATGCTATAGCCAATCAGTTATTTCCTTACTTTGCACTCAGCCTTCACTGTCTTTCCCCCAGCTCGTGTGGATGGAGCTCTCCTAACTACTTCTGGATTGGTACTGGCTGATTTGATTTTTGCTGAACTAAACTCTTAAAATGTTTACTATGCCTCAGTTTATCTTTTAACAGAACTTAAAAGCAGAAGAGTCAATTTTAATTTTAAATGATTTTTTCTACTTCCATTCTGCAAGACTTCTAAATCACCATATTTTCACTTGCAAACACTTTTGTAAACCTGAGGACACACCCATATGTTTTGCATATGTACTGTCCTCATAGGGTGATTATGAAGAATCAATAAGATAATGTATGCAATTAAATTTAGTGTTTAAGAATATAAGACCCTAGGTGTATGTAAGTGGTGAAGAAATTGACCCAAGCTGAACTTATCTTCTTTACAATCCTGATTCTGCTTTTATATTCCTTATCTCTGTTAATGACATCTTTTAGGTGTGTGTCAAGAGCAGATGATATTTCCTTCTCTGGGCTAGGTATAATTTCAATTCTTTTAAATTAAACAATGAGAAGAAATTTTCAGAGCAGCAATAATGGTAGAAAATACTATCCAGGGATTTAATAAGTAAATACATGGAAAGTGTAAAATAAAATTCTTGCTAACACAATCATCTCTGCCTTATTTCTAGATAATAGAATCAGTCAGAACCATTTTCTCTTTTGAAGCAATCATCTGTCTAGTCATGCCCCAGGAGCCCAACTAATTATTGGGGCAAAAACTGTATGTCCTACTATTCTTCCCTCTTAAAAAATAAAGCTGTGGTAAAACTACTATCAATAACAACAACGATAATGACTTCCATTTTTTAAGTGCTTACTGCTGTATACCAGTTGGCATACATGCTTTACTTGCTAAATCTGCAAGGTAATTCTTTGAGGCAGCTATTCTGATTCCCGCATACCCTCAGATTAGGATGCAGAGCTGAAAGAGGTTAATTTGATCAATAGCTTCTAAGTGGCAGAGTCTGGATTAGAACAGAGAGCCTGATTCCACAGTTCTTAAAGAGAGACAAAAACTTGCAGAGTCAGGCTTGTTGCAAATGAAATTACTAGATGCATAGAGAACTTGATAGAGTTATCGTATTAAAACGATCCAATCATGTTATTCCCTCCAGTCACTCAAGATGCCTGTTAAAATAGCAGGTTTGGGACTTCCCTGGTGGCGCAGTGGTTAAGAATCCACCTGCCAATGCAGGGGACACAGGTTTGAGCCCTGGTCCGGGAAGATCCCACATGCCGCGGAGCAACTAAGCCCGTGTGCCACAACTACTGAGTCTGTGTGCCACAACTACTGAGCCCGTGTGCCTAGAACTCGTTCTCTTGCTCTGCAACAAGAGAAGTCACCGCAATGAGAAGCCCATGCATCGCACTGAAGAGTAGCCCCCGCTCTCTGTAACTAGAGAAAGCCCAGGCACAGCAACAAAAGACCCAATGCAGCCAAAAATAAATAAATAATTTTAAAAAAAAATTAGCAGGTTCCCAGCCTTATAACAAACCCCTGAATCTTATTTCTGGGTTCAAGACCAGGAATCTACATTTTCAATAAATTTTCCTTATGAATCTTATGCACAGTATACTTTGAGAACTACAGATCAAGAGGTCAAGTTCAGACTCCTTATTTTGGCACAAAAAACAGTGTCTTGGGCAGTATCTACCATGTAATGGATGTACAATAAATACTTGTGGGAAAAAACCTAAGGAGGCAAGAAGGGGAGGAAGGTGGGGAAGTAGGTTCGACTACTTAAGTTTTGGATAAAATTAAGGCTTAATATGGAGATAAGGAAGATAGACTAGATTCTTTACAGAAATCCTGCACATATTAATTCCAACATTCAATCTGTTTTCTGCCTTGTTTTTCTTTCTCCAAAAGATTGTAGCCCTTGAAAAACAAATGCAATGATTAACTAAGTGTAATTTTAACTATTCAACTTTTAAATGCCTTTCATTCTTTTCCTCTTTTTATTATACCTTTCTCTCCTTGCACTGGCAGGTGAACTTGTTGTTCTGGTCAAATGAGTCCGTTTAGATGGAAGCACTGATGTATAGGAGCACAGCTTGTGTTGACGTCCTAGTCACACATTCACAAAAGTAGTGGCTGCACATCTGTGTTCCACTTAGCCCACAGAATTTCTAAAATGTTCCTGGAAATTTGACCTGAAAGCTGTTTCAGAAAGTCTGGAACAATTTAAGTCCAAACTTACCCAAGTAAAAAGTGTCCTAATGATATTAAGACTTTATTTTTTTAGAATAGTATTAGGGTCATAGCAAAATTGAGAGGAAGATATAGAGATTTCCCATATAAACCTTGCCAACACATATGCATAGGCTTTCCCATTATCAGCATTCCCCACTAGAGTTGTACATTTGTTATAATCGATGAACCTAAATTGACGCATCATAATCACCCAAAGTCCACAGTTTATCTTAGGTAATTCTTTGGTGTTGTACATTCTTTGGGTTTGGACAAATGCATAATGACATGTATCCATCATTACAGTTTCATACAGAGTAGTTTCACTGCCCTAAAAATCCTCTGTGATCCACCTATTCATCCTTTCCCCACTTTCAACCCATGACAACCACTGATCTTTTTACTGTCTCCACAGTTTTCTTTTCCCGAATGTATTTGGGGTCACACAGTATGTAGCCTTTTCGGATTAGCTTCTTTTACTTACTAAAATGTGTTTAAGATTCCTCTGCATCTTTTCATGCTTAATAGCTCATCTCTTTGTAATGCTGATTAATAGTCCATTGTCTAGATGCACCACAGTTTATTCATTTACTTACTGAGGAATATCTTGGTTGCTTCCAAACTTTGGCAATTATGAATAAAGCTACTATAAACGTCCATGTGCAGGTTTTTCTGTGGGCATAAATTCTCAACTCCTTTGGGTAAAAACCAAGAAGGATGATTGGTGGATCCTGTAGTAAGAGTATGTCTAATTTGTAAGAAATAGCCAAACTGCCTTCTAATGGCTGTACCATTTTGCATTGTCACCAGTGTCAAAAGATAAACTGAGGCATATTAAAATTTTTTAGTTTATTTGAGCAAAAATGGATTCAAACTGGAAGCGGTTAGGAGCCCTCTGCTGACAAGAGTCCGGGGAAAGACGTTATATAAGAAAGCATAAAAACAAAGAAAGGAATATATTTGACTGGCTATAGCTTCAAGCCTAGTTTGCTATTTGTGATGGGTTGTCCTTAGTGGTTTGATTTCATAGCCTTGAGGCATTTACAGGCTTAGGTTTTGGTTTGCTTACATCAGCCACCATGGCATTAGAGCCATCACAGTATAATGGCCTCCTTGATTAATTAATTCCACAGAATGTAAGGTTATCTGTCCAAATCCAGGGATAAAATGCAGCCAAGTCTCAGAAAAAATTGCAGCTGAAAACTATTGACAATAGAATACTGTAAGAAAACCAAGATTGGTGTTTTCCTTTGCTTTCCCTTTACATTTCTTCTTCTTTACTGGAAGATCAGTCTTATCTGCTACTCAGACTACATTATGGTCGAAAAGTGATTAGCTTAAATATTCACGTGTTAATTATAGCTTCAGTCACACATAGAAAATGATTCTCGGTCTTAATTCACATCTAAATTCTGCATTACTCTCATTAGCTGTGGCCAGGAAAGACAATGATGTTGTACTGATTTGGCCACTGGGAGCAGTGTATCTGAGGGCAGTGGTTTGCTGGAAGTGGCTTATAATGACTTATGAGAGTCAATTGTGAGATTTTTAGAAATTTTGCAAACTGGTTGTTAAACACAGGGATTATTAAAAATTAGATTATATGAAACTGTAGTTAAGTAAACTATATCAAAAACAAAAGTAATAAATTTCAAAACTCACCACTTTCTAATTCTTTCAACTAAAATTTAATACTGTCTATGTTCTTTTATAAAAATTTAATTTAATTTATTTATTTATACAGCAGGTTCTTTTTTAATAAATTTATTTATTTATTTAATTTATTTTTGACTGTGTTGGGTCATTGTTGCTGTGATTGAGCTTCCTCTAGCTGTGGTGAGCTGGGGCTACTCTTCATTGCAGAGCACAGACTCTAAACGCACGGGTTTCAGTAGTTGTGGCACACAGGCTTAGTTGCTCCATGGCATGTGGGATCTTCCTGGATCAGGGATTGAACCCGAGAACCCTGTTTTGGCAGGTGGATTCTTAACCACTGCGCCACCAGGGAAGTCCCAATAGCAGGCTCTTATTAGTTATCTGTTTTATACATATTAGTGTATATATGACAATCTCCCAATTCATCCCACCACCACCACCACACCCTGCCCCCGGCTTTTCCCCCTTGGCGTCAATATGTTTGTTCTCTACTTCTACTTTGCAAATCAGTTCATCTGTACCATTTTTCTAGATTCCACATATATGTGTTAGTATATATTTGTTTTTCTGACTTACTTCACTCTGTATGACAGTCTATAAGTCCATCCCCACCTCTACAAATGACCCAATTTTGTTCCTTTTTATGGCTGAGTAATATTCCATTTATATATGTACCAAATCTTCTTTATCCATTTGTCTGTCAGTGGGCACTTAGGTTGCTTCCATGACCTGGCTATTATAAATAGTGCTGCAATGAACATTGTTTAGGGAGTGTTCTAATTTCATTCTTCTACATGTAGCTTTCCAGTTTTCCCAGCACCACTTATTGAAGAGACTGTCTTTTGTCCATTGTATATCCTTGCCTCCTTTGTCATAGATTAGCTGACCACAGGTGCATGGATTTATCTCTGGGCTTTCTATTCTGTTCCATTGATCTATATTTCTGTTTTTGTGCCAGTACCATATTGTCTTGATTACTGTAGCTTTGCAGTATAGTCTGAAGTCAGGGAGTCTACTTCCTCTGGCTCCGTTTTTTTCCCTCAAGATTGCTTTGGCTATTCAGGATCTTTTGTGTCTCCACATAAATTTTAAGATTTTTTTTGTTCTAGTTCTGTAAAAAATGCCATTGGAAATTTGATAGGGATTGCATTGAAACTGTAGATTGCTTTGAGTAGAATAGTCATTTTCACAACACTGATTCTTCCAATCCAAGAACATGTTATATCTCTCCATCTGTTTGTGTCATCTTTGATTTCTTTCATCAGTGTCTTATAGTTTTCTGCATACAGGTTTTTTACTTCCTTAGGTAGGTTTATTCCTAGGTATTTTATTCTTTTTGTTGCAGTGGTAAATGGGAGTGTTTCCTTAATTTCTCTTTCTGAACATTCATTGTTAGTGTATAGGAATGCCAGAGATTTCTGTGCATTAATTTTGTATCCTGCAACTTTACCAAATTCATTGATTAGCTCTAGTAGTTTTCTGGTGGCATTTTAAGGATTCTCTATGTATAGTATCATGTCATCTGCAAATAGTGACAGTTTTACTTCTTCTTTTCCAGTTTGGATTCCTTTTATTTCTTTTTCTTCTTTGTTTGCCGTGGCTAGGACTTCCAAAACTCTGTTGAATAGTAGTGGTGAGCGTGGACATCTTTGTCTTGTTCCTGATCTTAGAGGAAATGCTTTCAGTTTTTCACCATTGAGAATGATGTATGCTGTGGGTTTGTCATATATGACCTTTATTATGTTGAGGTAGCTTCCCCCTATGCCCACTTTCTGGAGAGTTTTTGTCATAGATGGGTGTTGAATTTTGTCAGAAGCTTTTTCTGCATCTATTGAGATGATCATATGGTTTTTATTCTTCAGTTTGTTATTATAGTGTACCACATTGATTGATTTGCATATATTGAAGAAACCTTGCATCTCGGGGATAAATCCCACTTGATCATGGTATATGAGCCTTTTAATGTGTTGTTGGATTCTGTTTGCTAGTATTTTGTTGAGGATTTTTGCATCTATATTCATCAGTGATATTGGTCTGTAGTTTTCTTTTTTTGTAGTATCTTTGTCTGGTTTTGGTATCAGGGTGATGGTGGCCTCGTAGAATGAATTTGGGAGTGTTCCTTCTTCTGCAATATTTTGGAAGAGTTTGAGAAGGATGGGTGTTGGCTTTTCTCTAAATGTTTGATTGAGGTTACCTGTGAAGCCATTGATCCTGGACTTTTGTTTGTTGGACGATTTTTAATCACAGTTTCAATTTCATTACTTGTGATTGGTCTGTTCATATTTTCTATTTCTTCCTGGTTCAACCTTGGAACTTTACACCTTTCTAAGAATTTGTCCATTTATTTCAAGTTGTCCCTTTTATTGGCATAGAGTTGCTTGTAGTAGTCTCTAAGGATGCTTTGTATTTCTGTAGTGTCCATTGTGACTTCTCCTTTCTCATTTCTAATTTTATTGATTTGAGTCCTCTCCCTCTTTTTCTTGATGAGTCTGGCTAATGGTTTATCAATTTTGTTTATCTTCTCAAAGAACCAGCTTTTAGTTTTATTGATCTTTGCTGTTGTTTTCTTTGTTTCTATTTCATTTATTTATGTTCTGATCTTTATGACTTCTTTCTTTCTACTAACTTTGGGTTTTGTTCGTGCTTTTTTCTCTAGTTCCTTTACGTGTAAGGTTAGATAATTTACTTGAGATTCTTCTTGTTTCTTGAGGTAGGATTGTATTGCTCTAAGCTTCCCTCTTAAAACTGCTTTTGCTGCATCCCATAGGTTTTGGATAATCGTGTTTTTGTTGTCATTTGTTTCTAGGTATTTTTTGATTCCCTCTTTGATTTCTTCAGTGATCTCTTGGTTATTTAGTAATGTATTGTTTAGCCTCCATGTGTTTGTGTTTTTTACTTTTCTTTCCTGTAATTTTTTCTAATCTCATAGCGTTATTAGCAGAAAAGGTGCTTGATATAATTTCAATTTTCTTAAATTTACCAAGGCTTAACTTGTGACCCAAGATGTGATCTATCCTGAAGAGTGTTCCATGTGCACTTGAGAAGAAAGTGTAATCTGCTGTTTTCAGATGGAATGTCCTATAAATAACAATTAAATCTATCTGGTCTTTTGTGTCATTTAAAGCTTGTGTTTCCTTATTAATTTTCATTTTGGATGATCTGTCCATTGGTGTAATGAGGTGTTAAAGTCCCCCACTATTATTGTGTCACTGTCAATTTCTTCTTTTATAGCTGTTAGCAGTTGCCTTATGTATTGAGGTGCTCCTATGTTGGGTGCATATATATTTGTAATTGTTATATCTTCTTCTTGGAATAATCCCTTTATCATTATGTATTGTCCTTCCTTATCTCTTGTAATATCCTTTATTTTAAAGTCTATTTTACTGATATGAGTATTGTTACTGCACTTTCTTTTGATTTCCATTTGCATGCAATATCTTTTTCCATCCCCTCACTTTCAGTCTGTATGTGTCTCTAGGTCTGATGTGGGTCTCTTATAGATAGCATATATATGGGTCTTGTTTTTTATCCATTCAGCCAGCCTGTGTCTTTTGGTTGGAGCCTTTAATCCATTCATGTTTAAGGTAATTATTGATATGCATGTTCCTGTTACCATTTTCTTAATTGTTTTGGGTTTGTTTTTATAGGTCCTTTTCTTCTCTTGTATTTTCCACTTAGAGAAGTTCCTTCAGCATTTGTTGTAGAGCTGGTTTTGGTGGCACTGTCTTCTCTCAGCTTTTGCTTGTCTGTGAAAAGGTTCTTCCCTTTCATCACTTTAAATATATCATGCCACTCCCTTCTGGGTTGTAGAGTTTCTGCTGAGAAATCAGCTGTTAACCTTATGGGAGTTCCTTTTTATATTATTTGTTGTTTTTCCCTTGTTGCTTGTAATAATTTTTCTTTGTCTTTAATTTTTGTCAATTTGACTACTACATGTCTTGGCGTGTTTCTCCTTGGGTTTATCTTGCCTGGAACACTCTGCACTTCCTGGACTTGGGTGGCTATTTCCTTTCCCATGTTAGGGAAGTTTTCGACTGTAATCTCTTCAAATATTTTCTCAGGTCCTTTCTCTCTCTCTTCTCCTTCTGGGACCCCTATAATGCGAATGTTGGTGAGTTTAATGTTGTCCCAGAGGTCTCATAGGCTGTCTTCATTTCTTTTCATTCTTTTTTCTTTATTCCCTTCCATGGCAGTGAATTCCACCATTCTGTCTTCCAGGTCACTTATCCATTCTTCTGCCTCAGTTATTCTGCTATTGACTCCTTGTAGTGTATTTTTCATTTCAGTTATTGTATTGTTTATCTCTGTTTGTTCTTTAATTCTTCTAGGTCTTTGTTGAACATTTCTTTCATCTTCTCTATCTTTGCCTCCATTCTTTTTCAGAAGTCCTGCATCATCTTCACTATCATTATTCTGAATTCTTTTTCTGGAAGGTTGCCTATCTCCACTTCATTTAGTTGTTTTTTTTTGGCGTTTTATCTTTTTCCTTCATCTGGTATATAGTCCTCTGCCTTTTCATTTTGTTTTTCTTTCTGTGAATGTGGTTTTTGTTCCACAGGCTGCAGGATTGTAGTTCTTCTTGCTTCTGCTGTCTTGCCCTCTGGTGGATGAAGCTATCTAAAAGGCTTGTGCAAGCTTCCTGATGGGAGGGACTGGTGGTGGGTAGAGCTGGGTGTTGGTCTGGTTGGCAGAGCTCAGTAAAACTTTAATCCGCTTGTCTCCTGATGGGTGTGGCTGAGTTCCCTCCCTGTTGGTTGTTTGGCCTGAGTTAACCCAGCCCTGGAGCCTACAGGGCCTTTGGTGGGGCTAATGGCCGACTCCAGGAAGGCCCACAGGAAGGAGTATTTCCCAGTATTTCTGCTGCCAGTGTCCTTGTCCCTGTAGTGAGCCACAGCCACCCATTGCCTCTGCAGGAGCCTCTCCAACACTAGCAGGTAGGTCTGGCTTAGTCTCGTATGGGGTCACTGCTTCTTCCCCCTGGGTCCTCATGAGCACACTTCTTTGTGTGTGCCCTCTAAGAGTGGAGTCTCTGTTTCCCCCAGTCCTGTCGAAGTCCTGCAATCAAATCCCACTAGCCTTCAAACTCTGATTCTTTGGGATTTCCTCCTCCCATTTCCCAACCCCTGGGTTGGGAAGCCTGACCTGGGGCTCAGAACCTTCAGTCCAGTGGATGGACTTCTGTGGTATAATTTTTCTCCAGTTTGTGAGTCACCCACCCAGTGGTTATGGGATTTGATTTTATTGTGATTGTGCCCCTCGTACTGTCTCATTGCGGCTTCTCCTTTGTCTTTGGATGTGGGGTATTATTTTTGGTGAGTTCCAGTGTCTTCCTGTCATTGATTGTTCAGCAGTTAGTAGTGATTCCAGTGTGCTCACAAGAGGGAGTGAGCGCACGTACTTCTACTCCACCATCTTGAGCCAATCCAATATTATCTATGTTCTTGAGGTTATTTACATTTACATCTATTGCATGTGTGTGGTGAAAATACTATATAATTGTGTGTTACTGCACACTTCTCAACTTTGTTCAGTGATATGGTGTCATATTGGTAGCTTGAAATAGGTCATGATAATATGGAAGTACTTATACCACAGAAATTGTCAAACACTACAAAGACGGTTTATCCTTCTGGAGTGCTGGTTGTTAAATATCTATCAGCTCACTATCAATTAAAGGAGTCAAAGTACCCTTTTCTCTTCTATCTATTACTTCTACTGTACTAGAAGATAGGTTCCTTTAAACTAGCTATAACACAATAACAATACAGTTGCCTCTTCTACAATTTTTAAAATTATTTTTAAAATTGAAGTATAGTTGGTTCAAAAAATAGGATGGCAGTTTTAAGGATAAGTTACTGCTAAGAGATGACTGTGAGTTTGGATAGCTACATAGCAGTTTGGATAGCCATGTTCACAAGTAACCACAGTGAGAACAGAAAGTGTCATGGGACTACAGAGCAGGGAGTGGTTAACTGAGGCAGGCTGGATGATATCTCAAAAAAAAAAGAGAAATATACAAATAAATACATAGTTTTCCTTTATACAAAGTATACACACTTATAGAACATTGATTAAAATTAAATTCTATTAAAGGAAAGTAGAAAGAAAATGTTACATTTGGGAAGTATGTTGGACTCCTTATAGGGAGCAGCCATTTTCCCAATTCGTAGCCTTTTAGGCAAGTGCCACAAAAAATAAACAACTGGAAGATAATTTAGGATACAAAAATAGGTCTAATTGTTTCACAAGTTATACTGATCTAATAACAATGCTAATAAATACATCTCAGAAGTGGGAATTTCTTATTTCCTTCTCCTGCAATCAGTCCATCATTACAGCGAGTTAGCCTTGATTCATTTTTGCCGTTTACGCCACTAACAGCATACTGTAGTGTTCTGCTCTTGACCCTATGGTTTTTTTAAATTCATGGCCTCTGGCTTCTCTTCCTGTTTCTCTCCACTTCTCCCTACCTTACTATTGTTGTTGTTGTTTTTTAATTGAGACATAATTGACATATAACATTGTATTAGTATTAGGTGTACAACACTATGATTTGATGTATGTATGTATTGTGAAACAATTGTCATGTTAAGTTTAGTTAACATCTATCACCACATATTTCATCTTGTGATGAAAACTTTTAAACTTAGCTTTCTTAGCAACTTTCAAATATACAGTACAGTATTATTAACAATAGTCACTATGCTATACATTATATCTCCATGACTTACTCTTTTTATAACTGGAAGTTTGTACTTTTTGACCCCCTTCACCCATTTTGCCCACTCCATATCCCTCTCCCTACCTCATATCCGTGACCTCAGTTTCTTTGGTTTTGGTTCTGGGTTTTGGGTTTTGGTTTTTTTTTTAGATTCCACATATAAGTGAGATCTTATTGTATTTGTCTTTCTCTGTCTGACTTATTTCACTTAGCATAATGCTCTCAAGGTCCCTATATATCGTTGCCAATGGCAAAATGTCCTTTTTTTTTTTTTTTTTGTGGTATGTGGGCCTCTCCCGTCGCGGAGCACAGGCTCCGGACGCGCAGGCCCAGTGGCCATGGCTCATGGGCCCAGCCGCTCTGCGGCACGTGGGATCTTCCCAAACCGGGGCATGAACCCGTGTCCCCTGCATTGGCAGGCGGACTCTCAACCACTGCGCCACCAGGGAAGCCCTTCCTTCTTTTTTTATACCACATTTTCTTTATCCATTCACCCATTGATGGACGTTTCAGTTGTTTCCGTGGTTTGGCTATTGTAAATAATGCTGCAATGAACATGGGGGTGCAGATATCTTTTCAAGATAGTGTTTTTTGTTTCCTTTGGATAAATACCCAGAAGTGGAATTGCTGGATTATATGGTAGTTCTGTTTTTAATTTTTTGAAACCCCACCCTACTCTTCTCTTTTCCATAATGATTGCACCAATTTACATTTCCACCAACAGTGCACCAGGGTTCCCTTTTCACCACATCCTCTTTAACACATGCTGTTTCTTGTCTTTCTGATAACAGTTACTCTAACAGATCTGAGGTATCTCATTGTGGTTTTGACTTGCTTTCCCTTGATGGTTAGTGATGTTGAGTATTTTTCATGTACCTATTGGCCCTTTGTACATCCTCTTTTGGAAAAATGTCTATTCATTTCCTTTATTTTTAATTGAATCGTTTGAGTTTTTTTGCTAATGACTTTTGTGAGTTTGTAAAATATATTTTGAATATTAACCCCTTATCAGATATATGACTATCTCATTCCATACGTTACCTTTTCATTTGTTGATGGTTTCCTTTGCTGTTTTTTTTAAAAATTTAATTATTTTATTTATTTATTTTTGGCTGCATTGGGTCTTCGTTGCTGTGCATGGGCAGAGAGCGGGGGCTACTCTTCGTTGTGGTGCGCGGGCTTCTCATTGCAGTGGCCTCTCTTGTTGTGTAGCATGTGCTCTAGGCGCGCAGGCTCAGCAGTTGTGGCACACAGGCTCAGTAGTCGTGGCTCACGGGCTTAGTTGCTCTGTGGCATGTGAGATCTTCTCGGACCAGGGCTTGGACCTGTGTCCCCTGCATTAGCAGGTGGATTCTTAGCCACTGCGCCACCAGGGAAGCCCTCCTTTGCTGTTTGATGTAGTCCCATTTGTTTATTTTTGCTTTAGTTGCCAAATCCAAAAAATCATTGCCAAGACCAATGTCAAGAAGCTTACCCCCTATGTTTTCTGCTAGGAGCTTTATGGTTCAGGTCTTATGTTCAAGACTTCAAACTATTTTGAGTTAATTTTTGTGTATTATGTGAGATAGGGATCCAGTTTCATTCTTTTGTATGTGTATATCCAGTTTTCCCAACACTGTATATCCTTTTCCCCCTTTTTTTTAGGAGTAACAAATATTTATTGAGAAGTGGATAAGTAACACATAGTCTCCTCCATCCGTTAATGCTGCTTCCTCTCCTTTTAAACAGAAGAGACACAGATGGGGAATGTATTATAGAAGAGAGGGAGTGGAGAGAGAAATAAGGGTCGGCTCACCACCTTCTCTTCCCTGATTTCCACAACATCCTGTAGAGCAGGGGAGGTGAACAGCCTCCCCCCTCCAGTGTATCATATGGCTATGCAGCAGACAGCATCCAGATGGCCAGGCAGCTGCAGCTGGGTTCAATAAAACTCTGTGATAACCAGAGCAGTTCACCATGGGAACAGGAGGGGAGAAGGAAAGGGAAAGCCACTCAGGCAGGATATTTACCACCCCTACTCAAAGCAGAGTCCAAGCAGTGATCTGACTGTCCTCAGCACCTGAGAAACCAGGTGCTACTGTCTTGTGGGTACTTTCTTGGGCCAAGAAGGGAAAAGCGTAGGAGGAATGTCTTCCAGCTGCTGAAGAGAACTAAGTTTGTACCCATTCAAACAGGGAGAATGGAACAAAAACAGCATTCTTTAAAGAACCAGAAAGTAGAGCACCGTCAGGCGCATTGGACTTCTCAGACCTGAAGGACTGAGCTGGTTTCCAACCCTGGGTTCTTCCTGCTTGACAGATTTAACTCTGTAAACATGAGTTTCTAAGTTTTTCTTCTTCACTGGGCTAGCCCTAAGCAGGTCAGAGAGGTACTCAGTGCCTCAGGTTCCCTTTACCTTTTTGGCTTGTGTCTTTCACAGCACTTGCTACTGATTTTGTAGAGCTCCCAGAATCCTCCTCAACTTGCTCCAGGTCTGTCAGCCTGGATTCCCATTACAGTCCCCCCCAAAAGAGCAGAAGACTAAGAGTGACACTGGAACAGTTCTGTCTTGGTATTCAGGGGCTGTCCCTGGGTTCTACAGGATCTGTCTCCAAATACAGTCACATTGGGAGTTTGGGCTTCAACATAAGGGTCCTGGGGAGACACAGTTCAGTCCAGAGTAGTACCCTAAGCCAGGATGAGCAAATGAAGGTTGGAGTTACTAGAGCCCAGTTAGGATAACTGTACAGATAGTGTTGACTGCTAGGAACTGGGACCATGGATAAAAGAACAGAGCCAACCTCTGGTAATCCTGCATGGAGGTAGTCACGAAAATAAATGTTTCAACTCTTACTCTACTCTCAGGTCTTCTGTTTGTTCCTTCCGTTGACTGCACTCAAACAAAACCAAGGAAGGGAGCCAATTGGCCAGTCTCTATGGATCAGCTTTCTAAGGTACACAGCAGGATACAGTGTATGAAAAATGGATCAGGGCAGCCAGAGAGATCCAGCACACCCCTGTGCCAAGATGCTACCAAGAAAAGAGAAGAGGAAAAGAAGGAAAACCCTGAAAGCTTAAGCATTTACTCAAAAGAAATTTACATCCTCAGTAAAATAAATATAACAATAAGGTCTCATGGGGGTGTTAGATGGATTAAGGGAAGTAAAACACAGGCAGAGTTCAGAGTAGACTCCATATAGTCAGTACTCAGTAAATGTCAGCTATCAACGTTGTTAAAAAGGAAGCAGAACAACTTTGAAATTCCAGAATTCTTTAAATATCCCAGGATTAGATACTTTTTAAAAAAGCTGAGCAAAATTATATTCTTTTTTGGAAGTACTTATATTTTGAAAATTTATTTCCTATTAAAAGGCTTAAACCAATAGAATTTCTGTTAAAGAATGCAAGGCTGCCTACTGTGGTACACTTAAAAACTAAATGAAAACTTGACATTAACATCTTAGTGTAGAAGAACAGCTTCAGGTACCTGGTTTCAAATCAAAAGATTAATACATTTCCAAATTTAAAAATACCCTGTAATATTTAAACAGGCCTATTTTTATTGATTTTTAAAATTAAAACTATAATTGCTGTTAGGATAAATGTTTATTGAATCTAACTCAGAAGCTGGTTGTGAAGTTTAAATGGGATAAGATATGTGAAAGAGAAGTTCTCAGTAAATGTGCTAGTCAAATGCTAGTTATTTTAAGACTACATAATATACTAAATTGTGCAGGCAGCAGTTCAGTGCTATATCAAGGACTCTGCTGCATTATACTCAATAGTTTAGCAATGTTTACTGTGGTATATTTAATGTAACCTTTCCTCATGTTTGGGAAGTTCTGTAAGAGCTTCAGGCAAGTCCAATACCAGAAAGGACCAAGTCCTTACTAGGAGCCAAACATGAATTCAGTCAGATTCCAGAAGGTGGTGCAGAATACATATTTAAATATTTTAAATGATTCCTATCGGTGTATCTTTAAGTCTTTATAAACCTATTTCAAGTGGGTTCAGGAAGTTCCCTTCTCTAAGGCTTTCCTTCAGACTCTCGTTTCTAGCCTTCTGCTCTCCTCCTCAGGATTTTGAGCACCTTGGCCTCTTTTTCTCCTAGAGAAAAAGCCTAGAGAGACCCACTTGCCCTTAAGAGGCCTAGGTCCTTCGCGAATGTTTTTTTCAGAGTGGAGCAGCTACAGTACAAACAACTCCTCTCCTTTTTTTTTCTACTTTATTTTTTTCCCAGCTCTATTGAGGTATCATTGACAAGTAAAAATTGTATATGTTTAAGATCTAAAATGTACTTTAGAAATACAAAGTATTTGTACATGTACAAAGTACATGTACTTTGTGAAATGATTCCCACAATCAAGTTAATATACACATCTGTCACTTTACATAGTTATAATTACCTTTTTATTTTCCTTTGGTGTGGTGAGAACACTTAAGATCTACTCTCTAAGCAATGGCAAGCATGTATACAATACAGTACTGTTAACTATAGTCACCATGCTGTACGTTAGATCCTAGAATTTAGTCACCTTAAAGCTGAAAGTTTGTATCTCTCTTAATGATGTATTCCGTTATTATGTTAAACTTCTTGATGTGCTATTTTATAAAAACACCTCATCCTTACAAGGCATGGGTGAAGATGGGAAAATATAGTGTCAGGAGCAGCAAATCAGGCCCTAGCACATTAGCTCACATAGCAGCTTACAGAGGCACTCAGGCAGGCAATAGAAGAGGGGCTGGGCTGTGAAGGCAAGCTAGGCTTTATGCATCTGGAGATCCAGATAACCATTTCAGTAAAGGATATGAGTCCTATCTTGTGCTCTCCTCTCACCTACATATACTTGATTAGGAATAGGAAATGCTGTCAAGTCTGCATCAAGCTAGAATGAGCAGAAACAAGGACTCTAGTGGAGAAGGCCAAGAGACAAAGGCTCAGTTTCTCTACAGCTTTGAGCAACTATTTTAAACACAATTGCATAATGCAACATGTTCCATTTAAAAATTTGCCTGAAATTCCATGTGTAATTTTTTTAAATGAAATATTTCAGACACTGATGACAGTAATGTAATCCTCATGTGCTCACTAATGTTATTGCTTTGCCGTGTATTTCAGGTCTTTCTTGTCTTTAAATAAATAAAGCATATCTGATAAGCTTTTAATCCTTTTTGTACCCCTTCTGAGTTCTATTCCTTCCTCCCTTCCTAGAAATAAACACTGTTTTGAAGATTACTTCTGGTCTATAATTTTGTATTTTTCATACATATATCTATTTCTATAAAAGAATACATAGTATTTTTGTGTGTGTGTTTTTAACATTTAAACAATATTACCATAGCAATCTGAAAGTTCCTTTTTCACTTAACATTATGTGTTTGAAATCTAACCATGTTGGTACATGTAGCTCTTGTTCATTTTTAATGCTGTATTATGTAACTGTATTTGAATATAACAAATTATCTCTACATTTAATTCTGTATTCCATGCCTAGGTATGATTATATCATACTTTATTGATCTATCTGTCTTTCTTTCTTTATTTTTTGCGGTACCCGGGCCTCTCACTGTTGTGGCCTCTCCCGTTGCGGAGCACAGGCTCCGGACGCGCAGCCTCAGCGGCCATGTCTAACGGGCCCAGCCACTCCACGGCCGGGGCACGAACCTGTGTCCCCTGCATCGGCAGGTGGACTCTCAACCACTGCGCCACCAGGGAAGCCCCTGTCTTACTTTAATACGTACCGCACTGTCTTGATTACTATGGCTTTATGATAAGTCTTGAAATCAGGTAATGCTGATGCTCCAAAATTGTTGTTTTCCAAAGTTGTTTTGACTATTCTAGGTCCTTTTCATTTCCCTACAAATTTAAATTCACTTTGTCAATTTCTTTTGTGAAAATCCATTGGGATTTTGAATGAGATTGTTTTGAATCTATAGATCAATTTAGGGAGAAGTGACATCAATATTGAGTCCTTCAATGCATGATGAGTATTTTTTCATTTATTTAGGTCTTCTTTCTGTCAACACTTTTATAGTTTTCAGTATTGCTAAGTATTTTATGTTTTTTAATGCTATTGTAAATGTTTTTAAATTTCATTTTCCAATTGTTTGTTGCTATATTTAGAAATATAATTGATTTTTACATATGACATTGTGTATTACTTATCTAGTGCTATGAAACAGCACACTCCCAAGTTTAGTGGCTTAAAAATAACCTTTATTATCTTTTGCCATTTCTGTGGGTCAGGTATTTCAGAACCACTCAGCTGGGCAGTTCTGGCTCATGAAGTTGAGGTCAGATTAAGGCTGCAGTCATATGAAGGCTAATCACCTTGAACTTGTGTAGATTGTATGTTTATGCTTTATAGGAACAATCCAAGTTTTTAAATCCTTTCTAATATGCAAGATGCAACTTCCACATTTTGTTTCCCCTGTGGGTCTTCCTGGGCCTTGGTTTTAGTCTTTGTCTGAGTAGGTCATGATTAGACTTTACTTTAGGCTAAAGTCCTTATTCTTATGGTGTGGCCTTTCTGGTGTCTCAGGTGGATACCTGGGGTATTAGGAGGTATGAATGAGATTTCTACCCCAGAAGGGCTAGATCTCCAAAGTTCCCTCCCACTGCTCCTCCTCTAGCTTTGCTTGTCCCCTAATATCTCTGTTCTGATATTAACCCAATAGTAACTGAAATCTGGTAATCAATCCTATCATGGTTCTTCTCTCCATATGTATAGCTCTGGGCACTTTACTGCTATCTAAATTCTGTTAATTTCAATTCACAATTCATTACCATCAGTTTAAAAGGAACTTCCCACTTTAGAAGCTGTATTGTATTTTTTAAATAATATTTTGATGATCCCTGAGATCTGAAGAGAAGTTTTGGCTGTATGTTTTTAGTTTACTAATCTTTACTCAGGAAATCATATGTATATATAGACAGCTAAGCCAAAAATCTATTTAGAGTCATTTGGTGCTACATTTTCTGATTAAGTTCACCAACAACAATTGATAAAACAATCCATCATCCCTGAACTACAGAAATGATAAAAAATAACAGTAGTTCCAGCTTATTGAACATTTAACTGCCCTTTTCTAACCATTTTAAACATTATAGCAACTCTGAAAATGAGTTCTAAGTTTTCATTCATAAAGACACTAAAGATTAGAGGTTAATTTCTCCTAGATCACATGGTAGTGAATGGCAGAGCCAGAATTTGTACCAGCTTATTATGACTGCAAAATATGTGCTTTTAATAAGTACACAATAGTTTACTTGAATGTTCAACAAATCTAGAGTTCAGTCCTTTATAACCCCTATAACTTTTCCTTATTAACATGACTGAAATGAAAACTGCATTTTTTAAACAGTTGTACCCTTGTTCTCACATAAACTTATTTTTTTTATTTTTAAAATTTTTATTTTACATTGTATAGTTGATTAACAATGTTGTGTTAGTTTCAGGTGTAAAGCAAAATGACTCAGCTATACACATACATGGATCTATTCTTTTTAAAATTCTTTTCGCATTTAGGTTATTACAGAGTATTGAGCAGAGTTCCCTGTGCCATACAGTAGGTCCTTGTTGTCATTGATCACATAACCTTATTTTAATAGCAAATATTTAAATATAGAATTCTAATTACATTAAAGATTACTTTCAATTACTTCTTAGTTCTGATAGGATAAATATGGATTAGGGAAAATGGCATTTTGATATCGCCTTAACTTTCTTCATTGGTTTCTCTTGCTCTGCCTTTCTTTAAAATTATTAAAGAAAATCTAAAATATTTTTTAAAAAAGGTAGAGAATATGTTTTTCTATGAATGTATACATATCTGCAGCTCATGAGCTGACTTGTATGATGCCACCCAAATCCCCTTGCCCTATACAAGTTTATTTTGAAATAAATCTCAGATAACATGTCATTTCATCTACAGATATTTTAGTATATATCATGAAATTATGAGAACTATTTTTTATTTATTATTTTTTTAAAGAAGATGTTGGGGGTAGGAGTTTATTAATTCATTAATTTATTTTTGCTGTGTTGGGTCTTCGTTTCTGTGCGAGGGCTTTCTCTAGTTGTGGCAAGCGGGGGCCACTCTTCATCGCGGTGCGTGGGCCTCTCACTATCTCGGCCTCTCTTGTTGCAGAGCACAGACTCCAGACGCGCAGGCTCAGCAGCTGTGGCTCACGGCCTAGTTGCTCCGCGGCATGTGGGATCTTCCCAGATCAGGGCTCAAACCCGTGTCCCCTGCATTAGCAGGCGGATTCTCAACCACTACACCACCAGGGAAGCCCCGAGAACTATTTTTTAAACTTAACTTATTAAACTAAAAATATTAATAGCAATTCTTTCAAAATCATCATTCACTCAATATTAAGTTTGCTGATATGTGTATGACTCCGTATGTGTGTGTGTGTGTGTGTGTGTGTGTGTGTGTGTACGCAAGTGTATTCACGTATTCAAATCAGTATCTAAATAAGATCCATGGCATTAGTTTCCTGGGCTGCTGTAACAAAGTACCAGAAACTGGGTGGCTTAAAACAACAGAAATTTATTGTCTCACAGTTCTGGAGGCTAGAAGTCTGAAATCAAGATGTCACTAGGGCCATACTCCTTCAGAAATATGCAGGGGAGAGTCTTTATTTGCTTCTCTTAGTTTCTGGTTTTTGCCTGTAACCCTTGGGATTCTTTAGCTGCATCACTCCAACCTCTGCCTCCATTTGTCACACGGCCAAATTTTCCGTGTGTACTTCTGTCTCTGTGTCTCTTTTCCTCTCTTATAAGGACACCAGTCATTGGATTGAGGGCACACCCTACTCCAGTATACCCGTATCTTAATTAGTTACATATAAAACAAGCCTATATCCAAATAAGGTTGCAATCTGAGGTACTGCAGGTTATGTCTTCAACATATTATTTGGGGGAACACAATTCAACCCATAACATCCATGTACTACAATTGGTTTACATTTTTTATATTTCTTGTAAGTTTATTTTAGTGTATAGATTACTTACTCCTCTCTATTTCTTTCCTTCTTCATTGGAATTTATTTTTGAAGACATCTGCTTGTTTGTTCTGTAGAGTTTCCTACTGTCTGGATTTTGCTAATAGTATTTGTGGGGGATAGCTTAACACAGTCACCTGTGCTTTGTCTGTGTCCCAGAGCTCGATTTCTCAGCACAAGCACTGTTGGCATTTGGGTCAGATAGTTCTTTGTTAAAGTGGGAGGCTTTCCTGTGCCTTACAGGATGTTTAAAACCATCCCTGGCCTCCATTCATTATATTCTAGCAGCACGCTCTCTGTTGTGGCAACCACATAGTTCTCCAAATACTGCCAAATGTCCCCTGGGGGCAGAATCACCACCCCCCGCCCCCTCCCCGCTAGAGAACCACTGACAAAAGTCTTGATGAGATCCAGGTTTAGCTTTTTGGCAAGACTGCTTCATAGACAGAATTAGGTACTTCCATCAGGAGGCACATAACATCTGATTGTCTTTCTGTTATACAAATTAGCAGCCATTAATAACCATTGTCTTGATCTGTTTATTTCATAATGGTTATAAAATGGTGATGTCCTACTTCTATCATTGCTTTGCCCTGGCCACATAGTAGCTGGAATACTTCCCTAAAGAGAAACTTCCCTTCATCAACTATTTGTTTGGTAACCCTGAGATACATTTCTAATTGGAAAGACGGATAAATGATGATTTCTCTTTACCAGTTTTCAAAATAATGAACTGGTTCCCTAGCATCACCCAAAGGGGAATGATGAATTTTTCTGAACTATTATGAATTCAAGGATTTAAACATATTTGATATGTTTCAGTCCAATGCAATTGTATCTTTACAGCTGCTCAAAATGCTCCATAGTTTGATAGGTCTCTGGCATTCTCTGATTACTACTTTCTAATATGAGAAGATGTTCTAGGTTCATATTGCATATTCTCTTCACTGACATTCTCTAAGAGTCTGGACTGAGTCTCCTTTACTCTCCACCCTACATAACCTTCCCTGGGCGACAGAACACAGCTATCAATTTTTTTTTTCTTTTTTCTGAATCCACACACTTCATTGATACATACTTCAATCAGTAATATTGGTCAAAGGTAGGGCAATTGAGAAGGGTGGTGGAGGAAATCTTATTGGAAAGTGCATGCCCTGATTAAAGGCATTAAGCTTCAATAAAAGCACATAAACACTGATGGTTCAAGGAAAGTCTTAGGTCAGCAGGCACCAGTTTGCAACCTGTGCTATATAACCTGGCCCTAGCCTGATGTGATATTAAATATTGTGAAATATATGTTTCAAAGATTTTATATTTTGTTGTCTTCCTCTGAGGAGTGCTGATCATCTTGAACTTGTGTTGGCTTGTTTTCACATTTTACAGGCGTGGATCTTTGGAAAGCCAAAGGTGTTTTCCTTCCTCACGCTCCAGTGGGCTCACCTTTGAAATTCTGTTTCTCTGTAGACCTTATACTGCTTTTGTTTAGGGTTGGGTCCTGATTAGGCCCTTACTCTCATAAGGCCTGTCCCTCAAACATTATCTCAGCCACTTGCTCTCTCACTCATTATCTGGGTGGCAGCTCATTGGTGTTCTCCTTAGACCCTTGACCACACCAAGGCCTCTTTCTCCCTCAGAGCCTTTGGGTGTGCTGTCCTCTGCCTGGAAGACCCTTATCCCCACCTTTTACTGGGTATCAGTCTCAACTTCACCTCCTCAGAGAGGACTTTACTAGTTTTTCTATATAAAAAGCCTCCACCCATTCCCCCCCTACCGCACCCTTTGCCATATTAACCTCTTGTTTCTTCCATAGAATTTGTCATGACTTTTAATTTGTTTACTTTTGCTTTGTCTCCCTCACTAGAACATAAACTTGAACTCTTTGAAAAGAGAAACCAGATTCTATACCATGTATATTTTTTAACTCTGGAGCCTATTACAACATTTGGGGCAGGATAGGAATTTAATAAATACTAGTTGACTGAAATAATAAATGAATAGAACATATATAATGCTTTTCTTGATTCAGCTTCTTCTTACATAACCATTGAATATCAACCTGAATTGAACCATGGGCAATTTTGCCACCTAGGACCTTTTTTTTTTTAACATGAAAACCATTTTTCTGCCCACCACCCTTGTCTTTTCTCCCCTTTACCTAGGTTAGGAGGCTTTTAGATCTCAACTAGGCTTTATTTTCCCTTCTCCAGAAAGCTTTCCTTTACTCTATTCTGTACCCTCCAGCAGTCTGAGTGACATGCCCCTAGAAGTTCCAATAACATTCTGAGCTTACTCCACATAAGGCAGTGTTAGGTGGTGGCTGGATCCAAATTGCCTTAATTTGAGTCATGTTACTTACTACTACTAATAACTTTGGGCACTTTAATTTCATATTACTTCACTTTCTTTTTATGTAAAATAGAGCTAGTAATATACTAATCTAATTGTGTTTTCAGAAGATGAAATCAGATTGTGTAGGTCAAGTGCTCAGAACAGTTTCTGCCACACAGTAAGCACACACAATTTTTAGCTATTATTTTTACACAGTAACTTCCTGTTAACTTGTCTCTTCCTTATACATACTGAAAATTCCTGAAAGGCAGAAATACTGTCCTATTCACGCTTGATTCCTAAGCATCTGATACAAAGCTGGATTTATATTTACTGAATTGATTTCCTTCTCTCTTCTCCCTTCAAGCCCTCCAGATGGCTCCAAACGAATCTCTATTTGTGTTTTCCCACTACTTAAAATCTTCCCACTGCCTTCAGTTTGGTCTCTATGTTAAAAGGGCAATCAAAGACCAAGACACCATAGATCTGTCCTTCTCTAAACTTGCCATAAGTTTGTAGTTTGTTTTTATGTTTTTATGTCTATAACACTGTTACTTTTCTTGTTTTTCTGTTCTTCAAATTTTTTTTCCCTTGTAAACTCAGTTATGGAGCAGTGAAGCAAAATTACATTTTCATTCGTTGGACAATGAACTTTAAGCAAGTTTCCTCGCAGATCTTACCATATCATGTAAAATAATTTTTCATCACTTCTGTAGTTTTAATTTCTCAATAGTCTGTTTAAATCAACTGTGTACCCCAGGACCTCGATAAATGTTTCAATCAAATTTATGTGAATTACAAAGCTATTTTAAAATACAATATAATTCCCTTCCCCAGTTAAAAACGAAACTAGTAGGCTTTTGTGACAAGTGAGCTGGTTGTGTCCTGTGCTGCCTTTGGGTAAGCCTGTAGCACCAAACAAGAAAGTACATCCGGTACCTAGAGTAGAAAGTGGTGGCTGCAAAGGGACTGGCCCAGACTTGTCCTAAATAAGTCTCCAATTTCCAGAACTGAATCAGGTGTCCCGCGGAGCGACAGAAACCATCTTTTTCTTGAGGCTGGAAGCTCCGTTAATAGGCGCTTCAGGTGAGAAACCTGAGCCACCTGGGAATACCCAGCGCAGCAGGCTCCCTGTAAACTTGGGAGACTTTTATCACTAGAAATAGAACTCATTCCAGGGACTTCCGGGCTGCGGGGGGCGGGGCAACGTGCTGACGTTACGTCACGTTCTTGCCTGACCTGCCACCCCGCCCTCTCCGCACTGTGACGTTCCCAGGGAGGAACGAAGCGTAAACAGCGCAGGGCATTTTGGGAGGGGGATTGTTTCACGCAGGAAGCAGGCTCCATTTTAGCACCGCCCGCTGTCGCCATCTGTTTCCCTTCCCTCCCCGTTACCGCCTCCCGTTCCTAAGCCCCAACGGGAAGGCTGGGCCTGGGGTGGGGGAGGCAGGAGTGAAAGGAGGAAAGGGGAAAAGGGAGAAAGGGAAGAAGTGGGGAGAAAGGGTGGGTCGGGAAGGGTGCGTGGTAGAGGCTAACGTGCGAAGCGCGCAAGCCCAGCGGACGGACTGACGGACGCGCCTGTGGTTCTGCTGCCGCGGCTGCGGCGCCCGCGCGAGTCGCGTCGAAGCGGCGGTGGCGGCTGCGGCGGCAGCAGCGGAAACAAGAGGGGAGCAATGGCGGCCGACAGCCGAGAGGAGAAAGGTTAGTGCGGAGAAAGGTGATGGGCGGAGGCGGGGCTCGGGAGTGGGTCGACGGAGCCGTGGTCGTCGTTGTGGGTAGGGGAGGTTAGCTTTCTCCGCGCGGAGCCGGTCTCTCCATCGAGGCGCTTGGACTCATTGGAAAAGACCAGGCCTGCCCTTTCGTCCTGTCTCCACATAACCTAACACTTCATCTAGCCTTGGATTTTTCTTTAATCCTAATTCCCTTCTTCACTTAACGTTTATGTGTCCTGGGCGCGGCTGAGAGAAGGCCTGTTCTGAGTTGCAGGCCCTTAGGTTTATTTCCTGGTAGTGGCATGCGGATGTAATGCGTATCTTCAGAACAGCCTTTTCTGTTAGGCTGAATTTCGAAAACCCTTAATACCCTTAAAGCTGGTAATCTACTAAGTAAGCATATTTAAGAAGTGGTATAGGTAGATAATTTCGCAAAATGTCTACGAGTAACTTATGGCTGTTCTGTTAAATAGGCAAAGTGGCAAGAATGGCCTGTTTGGTTCCTCATATACTTATTTTGGAAAACGTAATGTTTGAAAAGATGATTATGTGATTTAGGCCAGGCAGGAAAAATCCTGGCCACTATTGTGATAGACACACGTTGTGCGTAGTTCCTAGAGGGTGCAACCAGGAACAAATGGATATAATTTGTAGAGAGTCGGAGGGCTACGGTTACTTTAAATATGGGGAGAACTGATGTTGCCAGAATGAAATGTCATGTCTTTTTAAATACCGACCGTCCAAGCCCTGGAAATGTTAATGTAGATCCTGAATCAGTACAAGTCTGGAGAGTGGTCTAGATTGGATGGTACGTTAAGGTTTTTTACAACCCTAAGATTACCATGATAGATTTGGCAAGGTTATAGTTGATAAAAATCTGGCCAGCTGCTGTCCTATATTTTACGGATCTACTCTTTTGTGTGGCTAATTGATTTGGGGGAGGGAGGATTTGTTAAGTGGGCTGTAGAGTCAAGTTCCATTAGACTTGTGACCTCTCATTTTTCTCCTTAAAAGAGTTTTCATGAATCAGTGAACTGCTCAATAATAGGGACAGGCTTGGGCAACGGAGTGGGTGGGAATATGTTTAAGATATGGCTCCTATCTCAAAGCAGCTCGGTGATTAGGTTTTAGTAGTTTAATTTTCCTTCCTTAAACGAATCCTAAAAACCCTCTCCCTTCCTTTTGAGAAGTCCAGAAGGAATGTGATCATAGGATTACATGGTGTTAGTGAATAAAAGAAACTGCTTTAATTAGTAGTAAAGTAGTATTAAGTAGATGATTTTAATCAGGAAGAATTAATTCAGTCAACATTTGATTGTTTCAGAGTGTAATCTATGATCTGTGTGTATGGGAGTGGGTGGTGGTTGTGGTGGGTGAGATGAACTAGATAAATGAGTAAAAGCTCAGTACTTCTCAAGAGTTCAGGGTCTGTTAAGGTGAACATAGTTGTAAGTCAGTTATGGAGTAGACACAATATTGTACACGGAGGAAAAAAGTAGGTGATGTTTTATAAATTTTGTTTTAGAAACGGATTTAGTGATGAAAACGTCTAAATGCATAAACTTTGTAACAATTATTGGGAAGTAGTAATGCCACCTGTTAGCAATACTCAGGATAAATTGTCCAGCTAAATTGTCCAGCTTCTGAAAGGCCTCACATTTGTGTAGTTTTTAAAAAATTAATTTTCATAGTTCAGCTTCATTTCAGAATTTATGATGTAAGTACTTATAGTTTAAGATTGTCTCTAGTTTACTGGGAAAGCTAGCAGATACATACCTACTGGAATTGCTTATTTAATTTTGGAATGAGCAGATTTCTAGAATAACCCACTTTGCATGTATGGAAACTGAGGCCTAGGGTGTCTCACTTTCTTGATCTTTGTCAAACAGCTAGAATAATAGCCAGAATTAGAATTAATGCTTGACTCTTTCTTTTCATGTTGAACAAGGAAAAATGGGAAGCCAAGTACTTATTGTCATCAGTAGGATGACAATTAAACACTAGGAAATTGTAAAGGTAAGCCCTATCACAAATCTTAGACATGTCACAAACCTTAAGTCCTTTCTTGAAAGATTCCGTAAGTGGTGTAAGATCTTGATAAGAAATGAGTTTAAGTTGCAGAAATTTGCTATAAATTACAGAGCAGTTACAACACTTTCAGTTATAAAGTCCTTGGATTATTGGGCTTTGCACATTAGCTGTGTAATAAGCAGACATTACCTTCTATAAATGCTGCTGTAATACCCATACCTAGAAAGTGAAGCCTGTAACTGGAGAATTTGCCAGCTTCCTGATTCCTGTGGTGATTGTCCAAAAAGTGGATGTGGAAGATGTTGGAATGTTGGTGGTATTAATTAGTGTTAATTGCCATTTTTCTGCGTTTTACATTATAAACACCTGGTTTATATTTTATTTCTTAAGCTCTTAAACATTTCTCTCTGAAGAACAATTATACAAGGTTAATGTATCTAAAATGTGGATAATGAGGTACCACTTTTGAAAGTAACATGTTTTCTGCATTACCAGACTGGAAGCTCCATGAAGGCCAGGAGTATGTCTTGTTTACTAGGTTCCTGGTGTACAGTAATTATGTCTCAGTGCCTCGAATAAATGATTTAGAAGATTGTAAATCATTAGCTCAAGGTTGGACTTCATTAATGACTGACTAGTTATGACTAGTTATGTGATATTTGCTATTGATGTCCAAAGTTAAGAGTTTCCCAGTTTAAATTATATACGTACACACACTCATGCAGGCAAATACATATAAATATGTATGCATGGTTACATATACACACATATATGTATATACACACTGTAGCCCTCACTATAGTAAGTCCTTAGGGTTAGACTGACTTGGTCCACTTTAGTTAGGGCTTTGTAAAGCATAGAGTATGTATTTGATATTCCGATATATTTGTTTTACCCATAATAGAAGTAGGAGAAAAAAATTACAAATGCCCTCCTTAGACTTCAATTGTATGCGTTTTGGAAGACAGGAAATTTGGATGGGATAGGAAATCCAAGTCTCTACACTTCTTGAAGAATGACGGTTTTGAGTGACAAAAAAGTAACAGAGACTGGTCTAATGTACAACACAACAGAAGGGGAGGCTCCAGGAAATCTTGCTACGTTGCCAAACCTGACTAAAACTATATTAAGTGAATTAAAATAAAAACTGTAATGTATTATGGTGCCCTGTATTGGAAAACAAAATAAGTAGTATATTTAAGTACCCAGGTTTTTGTTTTTTTTTTCTTTAAATATTTCAGGTCTTAGTCTGATGCTGGATCCTGAAATAAATAGTACTTTGTATCTCCTGACCCAGAAGCTTCCTGGGTCAAAAAAATGAACTGCGTCTCAGATAAAGGTTAATTTTCTACACTGATATCCCTGGAGTTAAGGTTTGTGGCCTTCCTGGGCCAGGAATTTCAAGGTTGAGGTGTAATTCTGGTAGAGTGGAAACAGCATTAAATTTGGATTCAGAACTGAGATTTAAGTCACAGTACTTTAATTCTTTGGGCTTCATTTGGGATATTTTTTGTTTCCTTGTTTTGCTTCCTATACCCATGGATCTGTACCTCTTTCCCAAAACTCAGTTTGTTAATAATATTGATAGTTTGTGATAACTAAGATTATGCTTGCTTAACAAGTGATGATAATGAAGTCCGTATAAAAACATCATATATTGTGAATGCAAAACGTTCACAGATTATTGCATTTCCATAGAGGAATCAAGCTAGCAGTAGCCTGCTTTGTTTTGTTTTTAATTGAGGCAGCATTTAAAAGACAATTTCAAATAAAAATCTGAATTTGGGAATCCTCTCGAAAATTTGTAAGATCCGACATAGCACTTGTATTCTCTCAAGGCAGTTAATCCACTTGAGTTGAATAGGCTTGTCCCCTTTAGCATTCCTACTCATCCACAAAGTATCACATATACTAAAACTGAAGTTTGGTGTCCCTGTGCCTCAGTGTCTTGAACCTTAAATTTTTTTGCTGTTATTTAACATCAGTGTTGTTCAGGAGTTGTGGGTTTATATGCATTCTAGGGTCAGGCAGATAAAGTACTTACTTAGTACAATAGGTAATGGTGAGTGTTAGGTTATAGACAGTAAAGGGGTAAGCATGGTATATGTTCAGGCAATGTTAGTAAATACACTGATGTATGGGGCATAAACCCAGATTGTCTCATGCAAAACTGTGACAAGTTACCTTCTCTGTGTCTTAACAGAAGACTATCAGGACTGCTCCATCTGGTTTTTTTCAGATGGGAGTCTGGGCCCCTAGTGATCAAATAGTCTTTTTTTTTAAATGTAGGGTCTGGATTTTTATATTAAATCCTTGGCACTTTGAAAAATAAAGCATCCAAGAGCTAGATTCATCCTACAGGCTGTTAGTGTATAACTTTGAATGGCTTTGAACTTTAGCTGTAAATGGAAATACTGTTTGTGTTTCATTTGAGTTAATTTGTTGCACTGACATATTGTGGAAAAATTCATTTTGTTGTGGCATCTAAAACACAATTTTCAGGGTTTTAAAAGGATTTTTTAAAAAAAGACTGTATAGTTCTTTATGTAGACTTCTCAAAAAAAATGAAGTGCTTTAACTGTAGAAATACTGCATTTGAGTTATTTTTTATATAGAATTCTTAACCTGGCATTTGCTAGCCTTTGTTCATTTTATTGCTGATATTCTTAAGGTGCTGCTGTCAAACTACTGTGAAGAAATTGTATATGTACATATCACTATACAGAATAATAATGCTAAATTTCAGGATAAAGTGAGTGATTTAAAACATTAAAGTAGTTTAAAGAGAGTCACCCTAGAGAACCGGTGGATGTTACTTTATCGCTTAAAGACAGTTATTTCTTTCTAAAAAGGATATGCCAGTGATAGTCTTTAATAGTAGTAGCTTCTGAGACTACTAAAATAATCTTTCTTTATAACTAATTCATTTTAAATTGAAAACATGAATTAAAATATATACAAACTCCTTTCTCTAGCCAATGCATGAAGTGGTCAGAGGAAGCAGCTTGTTAGCTTTATAACCCAATACTATGAACTCTCACCTTTTTAAACGAGATTTTGGTTTTTAAGAGTACTCCTTATATTTATAATTAAAATCCCTAAGTTTAAGCACAACTAAACAGGTGGTGGTAGTTTTGAAAACATCTATCAGGTATTTAACATTTCAACCAACAATAGGTGGAGTCCATGGCTCCTCTCTTTGAACCTGAGTAGACTTTTGTGATTGTCTCTGAATAAAATACTGTGGCACTGTTGCTGAGCTTCTGCCTAAACCACCATGAAAGCTCTAAACCACCATGAAAGAGGTCGGCCTACGCTGAAGCTGTCATGGGGGAGAGTGACCATAGAAAGGAGTGCCCTAGGAACCCCAGCTGTTCTGAGTCTTCCCAGCCAAGGTATGTGAATAAGCAGGCCTTCAGATGATTCTAGCTAACCCTTAACTGCAGCCGCGTGAGAGACCCTAGTTGAGCCCCAGAACCATAAGCAATAATAGTAAATTACTGTATTGTTTTAAGTCACCAAGTTTTTGGGGTAGCATGTTAAACTTACAGCAGTAGATAGTAGAAACATTTATGCATTTGTCTTATTGAGAAAAGAGGATTTTATTTTATGTGCTGGACCAGATTTTGTGTATAATGTACCCTAGTCATTAACAAAAGGTTCAGAAGCATCAAATAACTGCCCCGTCCACCCCCTTCCCTTCCCCAAACACTGATCTTTTTATTCTAAATGCCTCTTTTCAGAGGTGAAGAAACTGGAGCTCAGGCTGGGACTTTCCTAAAGATACCTAGCTCTTAAATGATGACCTGGATTTTCTTGCTTCCAAATACAAATCTCTTGCTCCTATGTATCATATTTCAGCAAATATATAAGCGATTTCAGTGGTGGAGAGAAGTAAATTAAAATGTGATCTTTTATATCAGGGTCAGATAGAAAATAATATTTTAGGCTTTGTGGGCCACATAAGGTCTTCGTCATATATTCTTTCCTTTTTTTTTAAAACACAACCTTAAAAATGAAGAAACCATTTATATCTTGCCAGTCAAAAATAGGCCATGGGCTGAATTTGTCCTGCAGGTCTTATTAGTTGGCTGATACTGTGATAAAACCACAGTTAGGTTTTTGATGTCATAGACTATAATATGGATAAAAATTTGCAGACCATCAAGTGAGGATGTTATGGTTGATCTTAAAGTAAATTTAAGGTGCTATAATGTTGGTAATATGGAGCTTTCTGGTGCACTAATTTGGAATTAATCTACTAGTGCACATGACCTTTCAGTGATACTTTGTAGTTTTGTTTTCTTATATTTTGTTTAAAGATGCTTATTTTATAATAGCCAGGACATGGAAGCAACCTAAGTGTCCATCGACAGATGAATGGATAAAGAAAATGTGGCACGTATATACAATGGAATATTACTCAGCCATAAAAAGAAACAAAACTGAGTTATTTGTAGTGAGGTGGATGGACCTAAAGTCTGTCATACAGGGTGAAGTAAGTCAGAAAGAGAAAAATAAATACTGTATGCTAACACATATATATATGGAATCTAAAGAAAAAAAAGGGTTCTGATGAACCTAGGGGCAAGACAGGAATAAAGACACAGACATAGAGAATGGACTTGAGGATACAGGGAGGGGAAAGGGGTAAGCTGAGACAAAGTGAGAGAGTTGACATATATACATTGACATTGACATATATACACTACCAAATGTAAAATAGATAGATAGCTGGGGGGAAGCAGCCGCATAGCACAGGGAGATCAGCTCCTGCTTTGTGACCACCTAGAGGGGTGGGATAGGGAGTGTGGGAGGGAGACGCAAGAGGGAAGAGATATGGGGATATATGTATATATGTAGCTTATTCACTTTGTTATACAGTAGCAGCTAACACAAAATGTAAAGCAATTATACCTCAATAAAGATGTTAAAAAAAAAAAGATGATTTTAATGTCCCCCATCTGATTTAACCGTAAATTTAGAAAGCCTGAACTCTAGACGTGTGAATTTGCTCAACTTGAATTTCTGAGCTTCTATTTCTTTATCTGCAGAGTATTGGATCTAAATCATACCTTGTGTGTGTCATGTATGATATGTGTGAAAGTGATAAAATGTTAGAAAAGCAAGTATTGATTAATATTTTAAAATTTTGTAGATGCTTTCTAAAACTGCAACCAATCTTTGAATTTGACTAATAAAATTATTTGTTAAAGCTTTTTAAGACAGTAATACCCTTTTTATAGGGAAACCATGATTTAGGCATGTCTGAAATTTAAATTGATTAATTAACCTGCACAGTTATTTCATTCCTTGTTTAGCATGCCTGGATTTAGCATGTATAAAAGTTCATGTGAATGTTCAGGCTTTTGAAGTGGATATTTTTAATCAAGAACTAGTATTTCATGAAAAGATTTGTGTAGCACTGTATTTACTTAATTGCCTATTTTGCTGTCCTAGTTGTATTTTTTTTTCTTTTGTTTCTACAGATATCTTATTTTTCAAGATCTGTTGGACCCACTTTTTACTGACTAGAGAGCTTTGACCTAAGAATCATTGAATATCTGAAAAACTTGGGTTTTAAAAAATCAAATTGTATGTTTTTATTTTTTATTTACAATATAACGTCCAAAAATTGTGTTTGCCACCATTCAGGTCTTGAGGGAATTTCCTCAGTGAAAACATGAACCCAGAGGATGAGAGAAGCCTTTTTGGTTGGCATATCTTGATTTTCAGTACCATTTAAGAAAATAAGTAAATAAAAATGATTAACAGTCTGTATAGTATGTATTCATTTTAGAAAAATGGTAAAGTACAGAAAAGCATTCTTACCACTCAAAGAAATCAGTTACCATTCTATTCCAAGCATAGGTAATTTTCAGTGTTTTTTAAAAATTTTTATTGGGGTGTAATTGATTTACAATGTTGTGTTAGTTTCAGGTGTACAGCAAAGTGAATCTGTTATACAAATACATATATCCACTCTTTTTTAGATTCTTTTCCCATATAGGCCATTACAGAGAGTTGAGTAGAGTTCCCTGTGCTGTACAGTAGGTCCTTATTAGTTATCTATTTTATATATAGTAGTGTGTATGTGTCAATGTTATTAAGTAGCAGCAGTGACTCCAAGCACAGAGGAAGATACATTGTTACCTTTTCCATATCCTGTGTGACCTTGCTTTCCTTCTTATTATGCCTACATTATCTGTTTTAGTTCTCTTGAGTCACTGATTTCTGTCCCTCTTGGGATATTTGAACTCCATCTAACCTGTTCATAGACCTCAGGTTAATAATCCTTGCTATAATTTTAGTGGGCTTTCCTTTTTGGCTGGAGCTGTGATACAATTGTCCTATCTCATCAGTTTTTATGATTTTATACCTCTCTTTACGTCACCTTAGATTTGGAAAGATATTTTTTGATGCCAGGATATTTAGTGTTCAAAACATTTACCATTAGCTTTAGTGCCTTATTTGAAAAAAAAAAAAAGTTTAAAGTAGTAAATACATAGTTGCATGTATTTCTAAGACTTATTCTATCCAGTTGGACTGGGTTGGGGGTAGGGAAGGTGATGGGGTAATAAAACTGAGTTCTAAATTTTCACGATCATTGACTGTATCAATTACAGTCAATAGTTTCCTTGTCTGAACAAGTTATACTTTTATAGTCCATGCCAGCAGCCTCAAATGTTTTTGATTGTGTACCCCGTCAGTAATTTTCTTCTTTTAACTTACTTGGACATTATTTCAGACAAACAGGATAGCTGTAAGGATAGTACAAAGAATTCTTTTGCTTTTCAGCCACGTTCCACAAATGTTAACATTTTTACCACATTTGTCTTTCTGCCTCATTCTTTCTCCCTCTTTTTGTCAGTTGTAGACATGATGCTTCTTTGCCCCTAAATAGTTAAGTATGTATTTCCTAAAAAGTAGAATTCTCTTTTACTTAACTGTAGTACTATCAAAATCAGGAAATTGACATTGATACTTGTAATCTACAGACCTTGTTTAGATTTCACTAGTTTTTCAGTTGTCTCAGATAATGTGCTGTGTCAGTTATTGTATCTTTTAGTCTCCTTTAATCTGAAGTATTTCCTTAGTGTTTGTATTTCATGAATGAACTGTGACATTTTTGGATGCCTCTAAATTTGGGTTGGTTTGAAGTTTGTTTACTCGTATAGGTTTAGGTTTTGCATAGGAATATCACAGAATTTTCCTATACATAGTGCATCATTCCAGGGGTTCCATGTTGTTGATTTGACCCACTGCTAGTGATGTTAATCTTGATTGCTTGGTTAAGCTGGAGTGTGCCAGATTTCTCGACTGTACAATGGTAATAAGTATTCTGCCTGGAGTATACAATCTTTGATAAATGTATGTTTATTTAAAAATTACACACATGTATTTTTATTATTGTGCACATTTTAAAGCAGGTACAAACATTAGACATTAAAGGATGAGCTACAAATACAGAAGGTCTCACTTTTTCTTTTTGTACCCCAGTATATCCTTTCATACCTTACGGGATATATACTCCTGGCTTTGTAGACCAGAGCTGTGCATCATATCCTTTACTTTATATCGTTTTATAGGAATTATTCTTGTGTCTTGATCCTGAAATAAAAGCTCCTTGAAGGTTGTTATGTTCTCATACTTCCGTAGCCTCAACACAGTAAGTACTCAGAAATAAATGCTTAATGTTAATGATTTTTCCCTGTTACTTTTTAATCTTTTGCTTCCAGATGGAGAACTTAATGTTCTAGATGATATTTTGACTGAAGTACCAGAACAGGACGATGAACTCTATAATCCAGAGAGTGAACAAGATAAAAATGAGAAAAAGGGTATGTAAGATTTCTATTTTTGTTAAAATAGCAAAGTAGAGATCAAATTCTTAAGAAAGAGTCTTTGCTTTTGTACTTGTTCCTTGAGGCACTTACCACCAAAAGCACAATCATAAGAAGCAGTGGTACCCAATTCCATGTGAATGAGAGTAATATATTTTTTTCCAAACGTGTGAAATGTCTCATGTATTTATTCCAGTGTTTGAAAGCTGTGTTTTCTTTATGATTAACTTTGGAGTAAAGGTATTTCAGAAAACATTTTAAAGAAGTGAGGCTTTTATTCTCTTATATATTTACCTGTTAAACTTTGGTGAAATAAGTCTAATACCCAAATTCTTATATATATATTTTTCATTGTATTTTTAAGGTTCAAAAAGAAAAAGTGACCGAATGGAATCTACTGACACAAAGCGACAAAAGCCTTCTGTTCATTCAAGACAATTGATTTCTAAGCCACTGAGCTCATCAGTTAGCAATAACAAAAGAATGGTTAATACAAAAGGAAAGTCAGTCACAGAGTATAAAAATGAGGAATATCAACGATCTGAAAGAAACAAACGTCTAGAAGTTGATCGGAAGATTCGTTTGTCAAGTAGTGCCTCCAGAGAACCTTATAAGAGTCAATCTGAGAAAACATGTCTGCGGAAGAGGGATCCTGAAAGGAGGGTCAAATCCCCTACACCAGATGGTTCTGAGGTAGTAAATATTATTGCAGATATAATACAGAAAGCAGTTCTTTTTGAGGCTAGAACTATTTATTCACTCTGACCTTGTCTGTTATATGACTGCTGATTCCCTTTTTCTTTAAACATCAGAGAATTGGGCTTGAAGTGGATAGACGTGCAAGCAGATCCAGCCAATCTTCCAAGGAGGAAGTGAACTCTGAAGAATATGGCTCTGACCATGAGACTGGCAGCAGTGGTTCTTCTGATGAGCAAGGCAACAATACTGAGAATGAGGAGGAAGGGGCGGAAGATGTGGAGGAAGATGAAGAAGTAGAAGATGCAGAGGAAGATGAAGAGGTGGATGACGATGGAGAGGAGGAAGAGGAGGAAGAAGAAGAGGAAGAGGAGGAGGAGGAGGAAGAGGAGGAGGAGGAAGAAGAAGAATATGAACAGGATGAGAGAGACCAGAAGGAAGAGGGAAATGATTATGACACCCGGAGTGAGGCTAGCGACTCCGATTCTGAATCTGTTTCCTTCACGGATGGGTCTGTCAGATCTGGTTCAGGAACAGATGGATCAGGTACTAATTTTTATATGTAAAGGTTTGTCTTTTTTTTTTTTAATTTTTTTTTTTTCTTGAACATGTTTAAATTGAATTATAAAATTTTTGAGGCAATGGGGGGGATGTTAGTAAGACTGTCCTGTGATTTTTTTTTTTAATAGTGTGCTTTTGAGTATTATAAATGTACTTGAATAAGATTTACATATCTTAAAAGGCATTTCCCAGCTACAAATTGATTGTATTATAAATACACTAGTCTGATTGTTTCTCTATAAGGAAATGTATTTGAGGTTTTAATGTTATAAATTCTTAGATTTCCATACTAGTCAACAACAGCTTATTTAAACACTGATGTACTTGAAGTATATTCATATGGAACCTGTCTGCTAGGTATTAAAATATCTTCATGTTAAATGCCTCTAGATTTCCATCATGTGGCAACAGAAACCAAAATAACTTTCTTTTTCTCTTGGGAGCACAAACTTTTCTTTCATTTTTGTTCCTGTGGGTTGACTGACGGGCAGGGTCTCCAGAGGGCTGGGTGTAAAGGTACCAGATGGAAAATAAGAGTATAAAATTATTGTGGAGAGACTGGGTAAGAGGCATCTTGGGTCATTCCTTCAATGCTACATGCCCTGCCACTTTATCTGACCCATGAGACTTGAATATGAGAATGGTAGGTAGTTGCAGTCATTAGACTGAGGGAGCCCTCTTTTGGGGGGAAGTTCAGAGGGTAGAGCAACGAGAGGCCAGGGTACTTAGAGACCGCTGGTCACTCTGTGATGATTATACTCATCTTATGTCTTATGTAAAGATGCAGCCAGATCTCCTACATAGGCCAAATGTACTAAATATTGGAATACAAGAAAAATTCTATTCTTTTGATATATATGATAGTTAAATGTCATTATTATAGAATTTTATCATTTTAGTGTAGTACATTGTTAGTAAATCATATTTTTGATATAGTGTAAATGATAAGAGCAAATGACCAGGTACTTTCTAATTGGCAGCTGAAGTGCTTCTAGCCTTTTGCTCACTAGAGTTCTAGGTTTGGGAGTTTAGATAGGTTTTGACAGGGGGCTAAAGAGTTAAACTGAATAGATGAGTAGTTGGGTTTGATATAAAAAAAAAACTTGTGGAATCTTTAATTCTACTATCCCATAATACTTTTTGCAAACTGATGGGATATACGTTTTGTAATTTATGATAATGGATAGAGAACAAAAATTGCATTGGCAATATGAATGAATGTTCATTTATTGTGGAGAATGTGTCAAACCTGTAAAAGTAGGGAACATTTTATTATAGGAATCTTCTTTTTGGTGTCCCTGTTAAGAACGATATTTCTTAGACTTGAACGTTTATCCTGTTTAAGTCAAACGAGGGAGACATATAAGTACGTAGGGCCTGAAATAATTTATATTTTTAATAAGTTCCTAGATGCTGATACTTAACAAGATACTTATTCATACTTTATGTTTTTTGTGGATTAGACATTTCAGATTGAATGGTAGCCAATAGTTTTATAAAACCTGGATATTAAAACTGTTAAGAGACTTACTGTTATAAAAGAGATACCTGCCTGGAACTCTTACTTTCCATATTAAAGGAAAATTTGTGGCTTTTCTTTGGAAGAGCTCTTATGTGGAACATTTTTTAAAGACTGTATTTAGTATGCAGGACATTATTATTTTTATTTTGGAGTGGTTTCTCTTTGTAATAATGTGTGAGAGAAAAACGGGGTGGATCTGGAACTCCACCAGAGGTAAAAAATGTTTTTAAAGATTTTTAAATACAAGGGATCACAGTTTAGTTTTTGTGTCTTGAATTTTTTAGATTCCAGTTTATTTTACCTTATTTTTTCTCAAAATTTCAGTAATTTCCTTATAAAAGTGACACACTTGGTGGTTGTTAAAGGTTTATTTGTTACATGACTTTCTTTTTTTTTTTTTTGCGGTACGCGGCCCTCTGGCTGTTGTGGCCTCTCCTGTTGCGGAGCGCAGGCTCCAGACGTGCAGGCTTAGCGGCCATGGCTCACGGGCCCAGCTGCTCCGTGGCATGTGGGATCTTCCCGGACCAGGGCACGAACCTGTTCCCTGCATCAGCAGGCGGACTCTCAACCACTCGCCACCAGGGAAGCCCTCAATTGTTTTTTTGACCTGAGAATAATAGTCGGGAGAGGAGATCATAAACTTAAGAGCAGTGAAGGTTATTTATACAAAAAAGATAATAAATTCTTGGAGATTTTTCATGGTAATGCTGTATTTAACATTACATAAAAATTGTTGGGCGAGATCTTACTTCTGCTTCTATTATATTTCCTGCATCTTTTTTTTAAAAAATAAATTTATTTATTTATTTTTGGCTGTGTTGGGTCTTCATTGCTGTGCGCGGGCTTTCTCTAGTTGCTGCGAGCAGGGACTGCTCTTCATTGCAGTGCATGGGCTTCTCGTTGTGGTGGCTTCTCCTTTTGTGGGGCACGGGCTCTAGGCAAGTGAGCTCGGTGGTGCACGGGTTCTAGAGCGCAGCCTCAGTGGTTGTGGCGCATGGGCTTAGTTGCTCCGCGGCATGTGGGATCTTACTGGACCAGGGCTTGAACCCGTGTCCCCTGCACTGGCAGGTGGATTATTAACCACTCCACCACCCGGGAAGTCCCTGCATCATCTTGGTGAGAGATTCTTTTAGTACTTAGAACCGTAAAGTATTATTTTTAAACAGCAGGAAGAGATGTATTACCTTTGTCAACAATTTATAATGCTTAGATCCCTAACTGTTCAAAGAGGAAAAGAATAAAAGAAACATGCTAGAATTTTTGAAAGAAATAATTAAAATAAATTTTTTAAACAGTTATTTTTCTAATCTCTTTCATGTACATGTCATACTCATTGATTCAGTGAATTCAGTTCTTTCTGTGTGCCAAACACTATATAAGAATGTGTAGTCAGTGAACAAAACAGACATAGATGAGAAAGCGATTTGGGATATGACAAAAACTCCTGTTATCTGTTTGGGCGAGATTCTTAGTCATTTTATACTAAAAGGCTTCAGTCTATTCTCTTGAAGTCTTATAGTTTACCCTGAGGGAGAGGATTTTAAAACTTAAAGGTCAGGTATCATTCAAGGCCAACAAGCCTGTAAATAAATGCTTTTCTCTATAGCTAGTTATATAAATTTCATTATGTTCCCAAGTTGCTAGCTTTAAATGGGCCTGGCTTTGAAGTTGTGCCAATATGTACTGCTTTGCCTTTCCTTTTTGCCTTAAGTTAGGAAAATCAGCATCATTTACAAGCTTCTTGTTAACATCTATTTGCAGAAGGAATTAGTAGTAAATTACAAAGGGAAAAATACTTAAACTAAAAGAAAAGGAACTTTTGTCCTTGGAGTTTTCCATCTTAAACTAGTTTAAACCTAGAATCCCCTTTCAAGAATAGAAGTAAAATATCTTTTCTATTCTCTTGCTCATGGCTTGTACTTTCAAGTTAGAAACTAGGTTCTGCCACTCAGGAACTGTGAGACCCTAGCCAAGTTGCCTAACCACACCACTAAGTTGAGGTTTCCTTTTCTGTAAATGAGAATAATGGGTATTATGTATCTCATGAGTTTGTTATGAGGATTAAGGGAAATAATTTATTTAAAGCTTTTAAAATAGGAGTTTGTATGAAAGATCATTGATTATTATTTTTCAACATTCTGTTAACTTTTATAAAAATAAGTATATGCATTTTCTCCCATCATATTCCTTCTAGCTGAAAAGTAAAGGTGCTTATAGTGGTGTAATTAAAATACCAACAGATACAGGAGAGTCTAATTCCATTTTAGGCCCTCATTTATATGCTTCCAAATTAAGCCTGAAATGGTTCTTATAGGTAATGCAAACCTCTTCTGTCTACTGAAGATTCCCAGCTTTTTAATAGAAATACATAGACTATCGCTGAGATTTTAGAGATAAATTTTAAATTGAATTTGAAAATAAGCAGTAATTCAGGAAGGAAGTGGTCAGGAAGAATGGAATTGAAGATACAAAAGCACGCAGTGGCAACCAGAGGGGAGTCGCTAATTTACTATAGTGTAATTTAAAAAAAAAAAAAATTGAAAGGCTTTGGGTTCTGGGGTTCATCAGACATCTAAGATAGAATCAGAGTTGGAATTGTGATGAAGAATGATAGTATACTTTTTAAAAAGAGGACTTAAAACAGTGGTACTTGGTTCATAGAAGGGAACACCGTAAATTTAATTGAAAGAAAAGTTGTGTTTGCTTTGCAGAATTTTTTTCTCTTTTAGAACTTTAAGACCTTTTATATATAGGATAAGTAGTTCTTAATTATAGCTGTGTATTTTTATTTGATTAAAGTTGGTAGGAGAAATAACAAAATGTCCTTAGTATTTGAACAGTGTCTGAATTGGAATATCTTAGGAAATTGAGGGGGTCAGGAAGGATTAGTAATGAATAATACTTAGGGATTATGCAAAATCCAGATGCATGATGATACATTCTTGTTTGACTAACGGTACCTATATTGTAATGTTTTTAAGAATCTTGTCTGAATTCTTTTTTAGATGAGAAAAAGAAGGAAAGGAAGAGAGCTAGAGGCATATCTCCTATTGTTTTTGATAGAAGTGGAAGCTCTGCATCAGAGTCATATGCAGGTATTCTCATTTTATTTGTGATCATATCTGACTGATTCTAATGTAATCTGCTGTAAAAAGTGTGTGGAGGCTGTAGTTTAGCGTGAACTTGTTAATATTCATTAGTATTGATTTCTGGCATGTTCAGTGTAATAAATCTAGAGGAAACTAAGCTTTTTCTTATTATTTTAATCCTGTTCTGTTACTGCTTAAGTGGAATTTCACTTTTTTTTTTCTTGGAAGATGATGATTCAGTGACTAGTTTTCTGAGTGAGAAACTGTTCAAATATTTTTAAAAACATCCAAACAACCCAAAAAGCAAAACACTCGTACACATTGAGAAGTATTTTTTTTTGTGTGTGTGGGTGCGCCAGGAAGAATAATTTGTCTTGAATGAGAACTTTATGTGACAAGACTGTAGAAATTTTGTCTTATCTCTATTAAAGCTCAATCTGAACAAATGTACTTTGGCTAAATACAGGTTCAGAAAAGAAGCATGAGAAATTATCATCTTCCGTTCGTGCTGTCCGAAAAGGTATCATTTAAATTTGAAATTGTTTTCATTGCATGCTTCCTTAAAAGTCATTATTTTGCCTTATTGGTTCTCCATTAATAGTTGGTTTTAATGTAGTAATGTTCTGATATATTACATTAAGGGAAAAAAAATAATTTAGTCTTACACAGAGCTCCATGTTCACTTCTTACTGGGTATCTTTCAGAACAGTAGCAGACATTTTAGGACATCTTAACAGTTTTTGGACAGAGTGGATGGTATATATATTTTAGTAGCATAATGGTCTATTAGTAAATTTTAAATGATTAATGTGATAAAGATCTATAAAATTTATAGTCATTTTCACACTTAAAAATATGGATCTGATATATTAGAACATTACTATATTAGGTTTGCCTTCTTGCAAAATGCTGGTGTCTTTCTTAGCTTTGCTTTATTATGTGTTGTGGCTTAGCTTTCTAGGTTGAATGGGTGATTATGAATTTTAAAAGTTTAGCTGGGTTTTGGAGGGCTGATTTCAGTTAGTACAACTTATATCCCTCTGTGTGATAATGCCTCTGTTTAATCAATTTGGATTTCTTTTTTTCAGATCAAACCAGTAAACTCAAATATGTCCTACAGGATGCGAGATTTTTTCTCATAAAGAGTAACAACCATGAGAATGTGTCCCTTGCCAAAGCTAAGGTATTAGCATCAGTTCTGTTGAAATATCCTAATCTTGAAAATTTAAATGTGAAGGTGGACTTGAGTATCACTTGAGTACATGACATACTGTAATTTTCATTAAAGCTTTAGAGATCCATAGTCCAGTTGCCATGTAGGGTCTGCTTTTTTGACTGGTTAGGCAACCTAGTAGTAATTTGAGTTTTCTTTTAAATCTTTTGAAGATGAGTTTAGAATTAAAAATATTCAGTATTTGAAGAATATATAATTATACGTTGTACTGAAAAAGCCGTGTTTCTTTGGATTTTTGTGTTTCTATACTCAATTGCTAGTTTATTATACTAATAAATTTTATAAAGTTTTTTTAGTTAACCAGTTTTGTTTTATATTGCTGCTTGTTTTACACCTTGAGATTTTCTTGAATTCTTTTCCAGGGAGTTTCTTTTACTTTTAGAAGTAAGATCACTTGGATTTAGAAGAAAAGGGAAGAGTTAGTTTTAGTTTAAAGCCCCACCCTGGGCTTTACAAAAGGGATATGCCCAGTTGCTATAGGATGTCGTAAGGTTAATTTTTTTAAAAATGTTTTTGTTACAAAAATGCATCTACTTTTTATACCAACTATTCTAATATTTTTGTATTTTTGTTTTAAGAGAGTTTCTACTGACTTTGAGAAAGTTAAAACTAAAATTAAGCATTTTTTAAACTGTATTTCTGTCAATATTAATAATCCTATATTTCTAACTTAAGTTGAGGGTTACCCACTAAATTTTACAGATGGAAGGAATAATACACTAAATAGTGGAAGTTTATTCTGTTCTTTAGCTGGAGTGGATTTAGGCAGAAGTAGTTAAGCATCTAGTGAGAATGAGGTCTAGTATGTATCAGCAGATTAAACTGAATTAGAGGTTCTGGTTTACATTACCATTGCTGCCTCTTAATCTTTCATGATCAAAGAATTGTTTAAAATGCTTTGGAAATAATAACTATGTTCCAGCTCAACGTAAAACACAGGTCTCTTCAGTCAAACTATTGATACATGAAAATTTGAACTTAAATAGAAAGAAGAGAGAAATGCTAGAAACTTGACAGAAATTCTTCACTTATGGATTTATTAACATGATCATTTTAAATTATTTGGTTAGTCACAGTTTTTAAAGAAAAATATGTACACGTTGTGATTCACCTTCAAACAAAATGTTTTTACCACAGTAAATGGTTCTGATTTTAAATTGTAGGTGATTGTTTTTATTATCTAAAATTCTAGCCCATATGATTTGATTGCCCCCTGTCCCCGTGTGTTTACTAGTTGTTTTAATGATTTTGTTAAGGTTGGTAATTTTCTCCATATTTTTCCCAAGTTTTTAATAGATTATTCCATTATTTTGACATACATTATTCATAAATGTCCTATGAATGAATAGGACATTTATTCATTATAGCTTATTGGTAACCTTGGTCTTCTGCAAATGTAATTGGAAACATAAAAGATTTACATTAATTTCAATCTTTGATCTTTACATCATTTATATAGGGTGTATGGTCTACACTGCCAGTAAATGAGAAGAAATTAAATGCTGCATTCAGATCTGCAAGGAGTGTTATCTTAATATTTTCTGTGAGAGAGAGTGGAAAATTTCAAGGTAAGAGTAAAAATAATTTGGATATGTAAAAACATTAATTATATTTGCATCTATATATCATGTTGTGATTTATTCCCCTAGGATTTGCAAGACTTTCTTCAGAATCACACCATGGAGGATCTCCTATACATTGGGTACTTCCAGCAGGAATGAATGCTAAAATGCTGGGAGGCGTCTTTAAAATTGACTGGATTTGCAGGTAAATTACACACTTCAGTGTAGATAATTAAAGTTGCTCTTGTTTTGAATGGGCTACCAGTTGAGAATAATGTTAAAACTCCACAGTTATTTAGTTTTAATTTATTATTCTAATTATTTTCCCCCTTATTTTGGTGTCATTCCTAGGCTGATTGGGATCTATAGAGTTTATTTAACAATGTTAAAAGTAAAAGTAACATTAATATGCTTAGATTGTATTGTTCACCACCTTTATAATGTAATGTAGAATGCATAGGGCAAAGATTTATTTAGTCAAGAGTTTTATGTATTTCATTTGTTCTCTGCATTAGTATTATGGCAGTAAATTTACAAATCAGACAGTTGCTTATGTTATTAGCACATGTTTATGTTTAGTGATTTAACATGCCATTTTATTACTGTGGAGTGGGAAAATAGTCACCCTTTGACTTGGCTAATAGAGCATTTTGGAGGTGACTAATTTAGTTGTGAACAAGTAGTGTTTAAGGAAGTTAGCAAATCATGTTAGTTGGCATTGTGACCTTTTGAAACTGCAGTAGTTAAGATTTAAATGTTTGTTAGAAAAGTAGACTTACTTTGAAATCTGAGTTATTTACCACTTTTTTTGTCCGTACTGAACGATTGTACATTGTTTTAAAAAAATGATTAAAGAAGTCAATTTAGATGATACAGAGAGACTTAACGCTTCAGCAAATGGATAGTCTCTTGTCGAGAACTGCAAAATGGGGCAGAAGGCAGAAAGCTTTTATAGGATAAATAGTAAAGAATAAGAAACAGACAAATAAGAAAATATCTGATTAGATGGGACCACACAGTCAACCTTCTTTGGGATGAGGAAGCCCAGAGTTGGCTTGGCTTTGGGGATTGACTGACTGGATATATTGCATTTCTGGTCAAGTGGAGCATGAAAGTTATCTAAGTTTCAGTTTGCTGGCTTAGCACCTTGGACAGGAGTGGCTCCATCTTGGGCTTAGAAAGCTATTTCAACAATATGAAAAGCTAATTATTTAAGTGAACTTTATATGGCATGCACGAATCTACTACCTGTAAAATTAACTTTAGCTAAATAAGAATTACCTGAAAGGGACCATATGGATTATGGTCATTAAGTTGGCTTAGGTGGATTTTTGATGAGGATAGAGGAATTGGATAAGAAAGAAAAACGCTGTTCATATTCAGAAGGCAAAGTAGCACAAAGAAGAGACATGAAATCAGAAACCATGGGGTGGGGAGTGTGAGTGGGGTGTGTGGATAGGATAGGGAACCACCTTTTAAATAAAGCAGATAGTCATTAAAGAGAAGAACAAAAGGCAAAGATGGGTAGAAATGTGGGCCTGCCTAAGGAGTTAATAAACCTTTGCTGTGGGACAGTGAGGAACTATGAAAATGGGCAGTGATACAGTAGAGATAGTGTATTAGGTTGATGTTTAATAGAGTAGCAAAAAGCTATATGCACATATAAATATATCACCATTATTCATCCTGTAATTACTTTTTTTTTAAAATAAATTAATTTTTATATTTGGCTGTGTTGTGTCTTCGTTGCTGCAGGCGGGCTTTCTCTAGTTGGCAGCTAGCAGGGGCTACTCTTTGTTGCGGTGTGCGGGCTCCTCATTGCGGTGGTTTCTCTTGTCGTGAAGCGCGGCCTCTAGGTGCGCAGATTTCAATAGATGTGGCACTTGGGCTCAGTAGCTGTGGCTTGCAGGCTCTAGAGCACAGGCTTAGTAGTTGTGGCGCATGGGCTCAGTTTCTCTGCGGCTTGTGGGATCTTCCCAGACCAGGGTTCGAACCCATGTCCCCTGCATTGGCAGGGGGACTCTCAACCACTGCGCCACTAGGGAAGCCCCTGTCATTACTTTCTATAGGGAAAAATTAGAAGCAATCTAAATTCTCTCATAGGAAATTGGTTAAGTAAATTATGGTTTGTCACTTAAATGTAATACACAAAAATAATTGTCCATGTAATAACATGGAAAGATACAACAAATGAAAGGATACATAATTATAATGTTGGAATGCATTGTTAGGGTGGTGAGACTATAGATGATATTCCCATACTCCACTGTACCCAGGGTTTTAAAATATAGATTTATAGTTCTTAATTTCTAAAGTTAAATCATAATCAAAATTATAAAATTTAAAAATCTGGTGGCAGTTTATAGGGAAGACAAGGTGCCAGTTATTTCTTAGCAGAGATAGACATTTTTACTTAATTTTTTGGATGGATAACTGTAAAGGCCAGAGGAGAGATTTGTTAAGTCTATGGTTTAATGACTAGAAACATTATTGGTGTCACTGGAAAATATTTGGAGGTGATGCTTTTTTAGGAGAAAAATAATTACCCAGTTTTAGATTGGTGGTAGCAAATTTTATTTTGAATGTTACTTTTATGAACTTTCATTTTCAGATTATTGATAAGGAAATTTGTTTCTTAATTTTAGAAGATGAGTTTAATTTATTCACAGATTATCGTCTCCATTTTCTTCTTCATTGACTTACTGGCTCTTTTACTAACTCATTTGAAATATATATAGCTAGCATCAGAAGAGGTACAAACCCAAATAGTCCATTCTGCTAAGATTTTGTGTAAAATTTTGTGTAGTAATGTTTTTTATTATTGTTAAGTAAGTTTTAGGTTTACCTGGAAAGAATATTCTTAATTAAAAAAAAAACTAACTTTATTTTTAAATACTCATAAGTGCGTTAAAGAGTAATATTAAAATACTTCAGAGTTCTGAGGGGGCATGTGTTCTTATTACATTGACATTTCTTTGAGTAAGTCACTTGAACTCTTAGTTTTCTGTGTGAAATGAGAATTACATTTGACCTTCAGTGTTAAAAGGATGAAACTTTAATAAATATAAACCCTGAAGGCTTTGCTATCAGTAATAGTAACTGCTATTAATATATTTTCTTTTCAGATATGATAGTTATTAGAGTTTTATTTAAGCACCTTTTGGATTTAATAATAACTAGCCTTAAGTTTTTTGAGGTGTGGTCCCTGGATCACCTGCATCAGTAGTATCTGATTATTAAAATGCAGAATTGTTACATGCACCTCAAACCTGTAGGCACACCGGAGTTTAAAACTAGATGGTGTATGGTAGCAGATAGGAAAGGAGGCATTAAAAAGTGACTTAAGTTGCTGCTGGGAGTTAGATCAAAGTAAGGCTAAAATCTATAGAATGTCATTCAACCAGAATTAAATCTACTGACTATATTGTATTTTAACCTCACCTCTTTCTTGTCTGTTCCAGATAACCCATTTCTCTTTTCTTTCATGGTTTCTCGATATTATTCCTTTTAGTTTTAATGACCAAAACAGCTGTCAGTACGTAAGAGCCTCTGTACAGTTTCATGTTCTTTTGTTAAATATGCCCCATTTTCTAAGCTCCTTAAGTCAGAGAATCACTGCCATGTTACCTAGGGTACTCACAGTAAAGACAGTCATCTCTAGGCTTTTTCATTACATGTCTGCTCAAAAGCTGATTTTTAGGATGCCTGCTCTATAATTGTGATGACCACAGATGTGCAGTTTCTCTTAGTCTTAATCTAAGCCCTGTTTTTCCTAAGGCCTCATAGTTCTTTGTGCTTTTCAGTCTGGGATTAATTTGTCAAAACAGTGGGCAGAGGTCTCTAGAATCTAGTTAGAACCAGTGCCACCAAAGAATTTTAACCCTAAGTGACTCAAACAGCTCAACATATGCCTTTTTTTTGGACCTAGGGTATTCCATTGCTAATGTTTAAATAACAGTGGTAACTGTACAATAATAATTTGTAACCGTCCTACACATTCGTAGTTGTAGGTTATTTATTCCTTTCCGTAACCTTTTTTTAACTGGCAACTGAGAGGAAAAATCTGAGAAGCTATTAAAGTACAGTTTTAACTATAGATCTGCATCTGGATATTCTAGGCTTTTGGTATGGACTTATTCTAGCTTAATGATAGTCTCTTTCCCCCTGCCTTCCCTGTAAAGGGTGTGTGTGTGTGTGTGTGTGTGTGTGTGTGTGTGTGTGTACGTAGATACATACACACATATTTTTATGTATGTATATACACTATTGAACCACTCTTGATGTGTGAGGTAAGATGTCTTTAAGGTGAGGAATCCAGTAGTAGTACCTAGTAGGCATTTCTGTACACTCTGCCCATTTCTCCCATACATTCACATCACCACCACCACAGATCATGCCACCTTGATACTTTAATTTTAGATATACTTCTCTTTTCCTGTAAATGTCGAAATATTTTCTGAGGTTTAAAAATAGTTGTGTAAAATTTGGGAGTTTAATATTCATCTTTAAGAAAATTCACATAAGGTTAGAATAAATGGTTATATAGCTGGTCCACTGGACCAGGTTATTTGCTTGTATTGTTTCTTCTCCATTATGTCTTTGCTCAGGTCCTTTTCATTGCTTCAAATGTAACCCTGCCTTACCTCTCTACATACGGCTTTTCCTGAGTCATTTTTCTTTCAGGCTTATCCCATATGCCACCTTTTCCAGGAAGCATTTTCTGATTGTTTTTTCTTTCTTTCCAAAATAGATATGACCATGCACATTGAAAACAAAACTTCTGTACTCTATTTATGGTACCCATTCTTTTACAAAATAATTGTGTGTGCTTGTTTACTCTCTGATAAAAGCTGTGGAAGAAAGGTTAGGAATGCAAGCTCTTTATTTTATTCATCTTTGTATGTGTTTTGAGCAGTTTCATTTATATTGTATATATGTATATATATATATAATCTTTAATTAAAGCATTTATTTAATTTGGTATTACTTTATGCACAAATAGATGAAACCTTATTGAATGATGTTAATTTTCGATTTTTTTTTTGACAAGTACTTATGGGTATCTTTTTTTAACTTGGTGAGACCATTTTATCCTATGGCTCAGCTTAGAGCCAGAGTTTGTTTAAATTATTTAGGTATAGCACTGTAGTGTAAGTGAAGGGCATAATTAATACATGCAAATATAGGAATTTATGAATAAAAACATTTGTGTTGTCAAGAGCCATTCCATGTATGGTGGGGAGTATTGCCTTATCAAAAGGAGGGAGGACATTTGAATCTGGGAAAGCAGCCCTGAACCAAGGATAGGGGGCATGTATTTTCATTTGGTATTAACTGCCTGGTTAAGCTTCATCTCTTTGTGATCAGTTATTTAAAAATACAAGATTTTTAGGGGCTTCCCTGGTTACGCAGTGGTTGAGAATCCACCTGCCGATGCAGGGGACATGGGTTTGAGCCCTGGACCGGGAAGATCCCACATGCCGTGGAGCAACTAAGCCTGTGCGCTACAACTACTGAAGCCCGCATGCCTAGAGCCTGTGCTCCACAATGAGAGAGGCCACCGCATTGAGAAGCCCGCTCATGGCAACGAACAGTAGCCCCCACTCACCACAACTAGAGAAAAGCCCGCGCGCAGCAACAAAGACCCAACGCAGCCAAAAAAAAAAATTTATTTAAAAAAAAAAACAAGATTTTTAGTGCACAGAAGCAAGAAATATGCTAAACATTTGATATGTTATTTCATATGCAGACTGCTTAAAACAAGTATGAAGAAGGTGGTGATATCCTTGTTTATAAGATGAAGAAACTCAGGCTCAGAGAAGCTGAGAGATAGCTGGGATTAAACCCCAAACTGTCTTGGTTTCAAGCTCATTATCTTAAGCGTATTGTTTCGCTTTTTAAAATTTTGAGAACATCTGAGAATGTGGAAAGAGTGTGTCTGAAGGGGGCTCCCTTTCTGGGGAATAAGCTCTATCAGTCTTAAATTTTAGTCATATTTAAATCATGATTAACATAGGAATTCACTACTAAAGTAGTATAAGGATTCTGCAAAGTAATATAATTAATATTACTTTGTATTTAGGCGTGAATTACCCTTCACTAAGTCGGCTCATCTCACCAATCCTTGGAATGAACATAAGCCAGTAAAGATCGGACGTGATGGACAGGTTTGTTGTTTTAATTGATTCTTTAAAAAACATATTTAATCAACACTTTTAGAGATCTTTGTTGAAGGATATTTTAAAACCATTTTTGATTGAATTTGTGGGAAAGATTAAGGGAAAATATTCTTATTTGGAGTTTGTGATTACTGTGATTTTGATTGATTAATCTGACTTCCGTTAATGTTGAAAGGTAGCTTTATATAGTACTTCATTAATACAATTGAAGGAAAAGTTTTCAAAGAGAATTGGCATGATTTTTACATGCTTTTTCATTATGTTATTACTGTTTGACAGATTCTGAACTTTGTATAATATATTTTAGAAATGCCATTTAATGTCTTTGCTGAAGTTTTCTGAGTAGAAGGAAGCTTTATGAAAAGGAGATAAGTATGTGTAGTCAGGTTTTCAAATCTGCAAATGAAATTAAAAGTGTGCCGTGACTTAAACCCAAACCTGTGAACCTTACGGTTTCTACATGTAATTTTGAACCAGGTTTTCATTGCTCCTAAGTGAAAATATTGGTAATTGAAAATAAAACTTAATTTTAAAAAGTCTGTAGATTTAGTCTGTTTTTCTAGTTAATATAATGTATTTAAGTGCATTTAGCAATTTATTATTATGAAAATTGTTGACACACTAACACGTTTTTCCTCCACTGTATTGAGATGGATGACTTTGTCCTGATACTTCTGTGTTTTGCACAAAGAAATATTCCTTTGTTGCAGAGGGAGATTGTCACAGAATTTTTTGTGTAGTTAACGTTGGAGATTCTACACTTTTAATTTTTCCCCTTATATAAATACGTGAAACACTTTTAAAGGTTTTTTAGAAACCTTTCAAGGAAATTTATCGGAATCTCATACGATCATCAGCCTTGGGAAGGAAGCCTCCAAGTCAATCTGTTTTTGTTCTTGTACATCAGGAAAATACAAGTCTATTGAAAGTTTCTCCTTTTTTTTCATCTTGTAAATTACTACTTTCCTATTCTAGGAAATTGAACTTGAATGTGGAACCCAGCTTTGTCTTCTATTTCCCCCTGATGAAAGTATTGACTTGTATCAGGTCATTCATAAAATGCGTCACAAGAGAAGAATGCATTCTCAGCCCCGGTCAAGAGGACGTCCATCCCGTCGAGAACCAGTCCGGGATGTGGGAAGGTTAGAAACGTTCTTTGGACTGATAATAGGCACATGTATCAGAATAACATGATGGAGGAATGTGATTCGTCAAAAGTTTGTCCTGCGGTAAAGAAGAAAGAGAAAATCCTCAAATCAAGCTGCATGGACTAGTTTGTGGCTTCATTGAGGATTTCACATGGTCACCTTGGTCTCAGTCATTTTTCAAGAGGAAAATGGGGATCTTTCCTTATGCAGAAAAAATTATCTGCTAAAGAGTGATAACCAGTTTAGATTAGATAATAATCTGATAATACAATGTATACCATTGAAATGAGGTAGGCCTTTGTTGCTAAGAACAGGCTAGAAAGGAGGACGAGGAGGAAGTCTTTATTTGCAAAAATTGTTAATATTTTGTAAAAAGCCTTTTCTTTCAGGTGTGTCTCTGGATAAGCCTTATCAGATATGGGACTTTTATAAAGGATCACTAATATTTTTTCAGAAGATGACGCCTCATTTAGAGGATAAAATATTTTAAGTTATTTTGATATTCAAGAGGAGCATTATTGGGACTGTTTCAGATTTTACCATCGTGATGTGTTAACCCCATTGTCAAATATTGTCTAACTTGTACCCAGTGAATTCACACATCTTGCTGAGCTTCTGAAAACAATAGGTTCTTTCCAAAGGGGATCAAGTGGCCCTGGGAGACCCGGCAACAAACCAAAAAGAAGGGCTGTTGCTGTGTCTGTTTACAGCTTTTCCAGATGCTGGCAGTACCTGTGGACTTAAAGTGTTTTTTAGAGGATCGCCATGGTTATTGATCACTACTTATGAACTAAACAGCATTTTCCAGGAAAAGGGGGTTTAACTTGTTACAGAATTGGAGAAGTCTTTGCAAAGGACTGATATATGCCCTTCTACCCAACACCTTCCCCTGTATAGATTTGCATACAGCTAAATCTAAAATATTCTGCTAAAGACTGTTGGATGTGTGGTTGATGGGATGAAACCTTTGGTTAAGTTTCCTTTTGGTGGAAACATCCTGTGGTAGGTACAGATAATCCAACAAGAGTCCCCATTTCTTTGAGCTTAAGAAGGACACTGTCAAGTAGGTAGGAGGAAACCTGGCAGAGCCCCCTTATTTTTGGCCTAAAAGGACTGAGCACCAAGATGTCTTTTGAAGTTTTAAGCTAAGAGGTTTCCAGTGCAATACAGTACATACAAGTGAAGTTTTTACCTCAGTTTTGCAATGGACTGTAAACTATACTTACACTACACCTTCTCTCAAGCCTGCCAGGGCCTCCATATTTGTATGTGGCTTACAGCTTAAAGTCAGTAGTTGGACTACTTTATGAACTGTTACTATCATGTTTTATACCGGTCGTAAATGCACTCCCCAAACTACAAGAAAGCGGTATGTTTATTTTTTTAAACCAGCTTTTAATTTTCTTAGTCTTATTTATTGTAGATGCAACTGTTTTTATTCTGTTGGGGGGCTTGGGTTTGTTGCAGCTTTGTAGTTTGAGTGAACTTGTGTTGCAAAAGTTAATGAAAACAGTTGATATGCAGAGAAATAGCTGGAAAACTAGTGATACCAGGTTATCATGGAGTTTTTTACATTAAGGGTAAAAAGGTGTATTTATTATTACCTTAAAAACTTGGATTTTTGTTTTTCTTTTGTGTAGCTCTTTATTAAATGCTAAGTAAAATGAAGTGTATTTAATGATGTATTTACATTAACCATTGAGATTTATGGAAGATAGTGAAGAGCAGCCCTCTGCAGATAGTAAAGTTGTCACCTTCTAAAGAATACACTTTGAACTCGTTTTATGAACTCTGTTAAAACTCTGCCCCATTACGTGCCAGTTTTATTTTAAGGCATTGTCTCTGGAAAACATGCCCATAATTCCTAAATGTTATTAACTTTAGAAATTGGTTTTTCAAAGTATTAAGATTTTCAAAACTTTTCTGTAAAGTCACGTTTAATTATCAAATTTTCTGTATGATCATGTGAAAAGTGTAATTTTGTGCAAAGCAGAAGAAAAATATTTAAGAAATTCTTAATTTTCTTTAGACTTAGCCTAAAATGACATTAATACGTTTAAATATATAGATTTTAGAGTTACCTGTTGTGTAATGATGATAGTTTTTTTTCCCCTTTCTTTTACCTGAATGGAGACTTTATTTGGGAAAGTGTTTTGTTAAACTGGATATTTATATTTGTTTGAGGGCAGCTCATTTACTTTTGTTTAGATTACTAAAATGTGATGTATGTATTTTGAGCAGATGACTCTTTGCAAGTGCCTCGTCATAGCATGAGGATTACAGAGAATATCTATTCCAGCGATACATCTAAGGATTGGTGTATAGTAATTACTTTGAGGAATTAGAATTTAGGAATTTTAAGATATTTGCTCACCAAAAATCAGGGTGTTATTTTAAAGGAAATAATGAGCTTTTTTGTGTGCTTATTTCTGTCAGAAACACTTGCTTTGCTGTTTGTTCTCCCAGCAGTTTTTGGTTTAATTTCTAATGTGTCTAATTTGTGTAGGCGTCGACCAGAAGATTATGATATTCATAACAGCAGAAAGAAACCAAGGATTGACTATGCCCCTGAGTTTCATCAGAGACCAGGTTAATATTTTATAATCCTGCAGATATTTGACTTGAAATTATTAAAAACAACAACAACACAAACTTCTATCATGACCCTATAGTTTTAAAAGTGAGAAAACTTTAGGATGCGACTACTTAAACCTTAGGAAATTATTAATCACGTAGTAATTCCTCTTCTTTGTTAAGGTTGTTTATTCTAGTGTGACTTATTATCATAATCTGTTAATTATCTGAAATTACTAATTTATCATTATTGCACAAATGGAAACTGCACTTTTGCTTTTAAGATTAAATGTAGTTAGGGAAAGCAGTGATCTTACACTGTATTAAGCTTTTTATTCCCTTTGATACTTAGTATTTCATGTGTATACAGCTTTAAATGGAAACGGAAATAATGCTGTATTTTTCTAAATAAAAATACTTTTGACATCATTATTTTAGAGAGGAATGGGGAATGCTTGGTTTAATCTAAAAGCAGCTTTTCAGTTAGTCTTTCCCTTACTGGAATTGAAAAAGGCAAAGTGTATTTAAGAGAAGATATTTAAAACAGTCAGTGATACACGTATAAAAATTAGGCAGTTTGGAAGTTGGTGTTAGTATTACAGCACTGTATGTGGCAAGTGGCTTGATAAGCCTCATTCTTCTCCAAAATGGGATATTCCAGAGAGTAAAATTAAATTTTTCCCCAGTAACTTGGCCACTCAGATTCTTTTACATTTTTAATTTACTGAGTACTTATGAAAAGGAGGGAGAATATTTCTCTTATTACCATGGTTCTTTCACTTATTGATAAAATGTATATATCTTCATTTTTGCAACTTTTGTTAATTTTGCTTTTCTCCCTGTACGTTTGCATTTTTTTAAAACTATGGTTGACTTAGCAAGACTTGTGTATACTCAAGGTAGAGGTAAACATTTGTTTTAAGGAAGCCCTATTACGGTGTCCTCAAGATAATTCCTCTGCCCTTACCTTCCTTACGGTGCAGCATGAAGAAATTTCTGTCTAGCAAGAAGTGGGGTGTGAATTTAGAAGATCCATATGAAAATCTCTCTAGCAGTTTATAATTCTGTGATATCAGTAAGTTATTTAGTTACTTTTATCATGTAATCTGAGAAGAAGATCTGAAAGTGGAATAATACAATAATAGCATCACTATTATTTCATGGGAAGAATTGAATTGAGTGGTAAGGAAGGTTTAATTATAATGCCATAATAAAATACATATATTTGATATACTAAAATGCTTGATGTTTAAACAGGGTATTTAAAGGATCCACGATACCAGGAAGTAGATAGGTAAGTTGGGTTCACTCTTGCTTAGTTTTGAATTACATTCTTGGAACTGGTTTATGAATTACCTGAATTTAGTTTCACAAATCTTATTCCCAACAGACGGTTTTCAGGAGTTCGCCGAGATGTGTTTTTAAATGGGGTAAGCATCTCACTTTTTAAATTTAATGTACATAAAATCTGTATATGATTTATAACTTCTGGGCGTTTTATTTATTTATTAACATTATCATCTTTCATTTTAGTCCTACAATGATTATGTGAGGGAATTTCATAACATGGGACCACCACCACCTTGGCAAGGAATGGTTTGTATTATTCTGTTTTTGCAAGTTATTTAACTTCATTTGCAGTTCCATACATTTTAAGTGCTTACTTGGAATATGATTGTTACAGTTACCCATTAGGAGACTTAAAATACATATCTTTGGTGATATATACTTGCATGCTGTTTTTAAAACTAAAGGCTAATGAATGATTTGATTTATATTAATAGTACCGGCTTAATTGATGAGTATTATGATTTATTATTGTAGTGGCTAGTAGTGCAAACTCTTTGGGGTTCAAATACATTCCCTTCTCAAATCTGACCTTGGACAAGTTTCATAATATATTTTTTTCTTATAGCTTTCCTTATCTGTAAAACTCGATAAGCATCCATTCATTCTTTGGCTCATCAAACTAATATTTAGAACCTACTCTTTGCAGGCACTGTGCTTGCTCTGGGTATATGTTGGTGAATAAATTGGACATTATGTCTATCCTTTTATGGCTTAAAATTTAATGGAATAGTCATTAATATCATTTAATGTCAACTTCAGGATTGTCAAGAAGCTAAATATACAAAATACAAGTTAAGTTTAGCATAGTGCCTGACCCTAATATTCAGTAAATTCTCTATATTAAATAAGGTTAATTAGACCCTATTCCTAAACTTTAATATTTTTTCCTTTCTTTAAGAAAACTGGGTATTCTTCTTAGAATATATCTTAAGGTATTGAGGATAGCTGAAGCAATTAATCCCTAAAAAATAAAAAACTTGGAAGTTTAAGTACTGATTGTTTCTTACCTTTTTTATCTTAAATGCTGCCTGTAATGTGGCATTTCCATCTGACTTTTGTTTCGCTTAGTTACTCTGTACAGATAGATGAATTATGAGGTTTCTTTCCTTTAGATTCTGTAAAAGAAAATATTTAATAATATTATCTTGGCACTAATTAGGGGGAGAAATACCTTTGATTTTCCATTATTTTATAATGGCATTTAAAAGTTCATTAGCCCCTGAGTTTTTTGTTTTTTTTTAAGAATACATTTGTACATAGTGGTTAAGATGACTGATTCTAGAGCCAGAATGCCTGATGTTGTGTCTAACTTCCACCCCTTTACTAGCAGTGTGATCTTAAGCAGGTTACTTAACCATTTGGTGCCTCAGTTTCCCTTTTGTAAACTAGGATTATGTAATAGTACCTATCTGTAGGGTTGCTGTGAGAATTTAATGAGCCATGTAAAGTGCTTAGGACAGTGCCTGATTCATAGTAATCACTGTGTAGTGAGGGCTCGCTGTTTTTATTAGTATGTAAATGGTATGTATAAATGTTAAATTTTGGAAGATATGTAATTAGAGAGTTTATTACACACATTTTCAACAAGCAAATAAAGAGGGTATTTTGATGAATCCTAATGCCATCAAAGTAAATGGCTTGTACAGAGTAAATTATTTGTTTGGGATGGGTGGTTTGGATAGGGGAATTCTAAGAATGGTTTGTTTACAAGGATGTTTGGTAGATGCTTATGGAAGTGGTTTTCTTTTTTTAGACTCCTTATCCTGGAATGGAACAACCTCCACACCATCCTTACTATCAGCACCATGCTCCACCTCCTCAAGCTCATCCCCCCTACTCAGGACATCACCCAGTACCACATGAAGCAAGATACAGAGATAAACGAGTAGTAAGTGAATGAGAAGGCAGAAGTATGAGGGAACTACTTAGAATTCTGTAGATAATTTGAATGTGAGGGATACCAGATTATGTTGAGTGGTAGACGGTTTCACATTCTTATTGAAGGCTGTTTTTGAAGTAATTCACAACTTGTTTTTATTAAAATTGGCTAGTTTCTTTGATTATTTAAGCAGACTATATTTGAGATTTCTGGGTCTTCAGTATAGTATTTGGGCTGATTTTATCACACACACACACACACACACACACACACACACACACACACACACACACACACACACACACACACACACCCCTCTGTGCTGGGCCACATAAACATCCTTTTATCTTCCCACATGATGAAGAGCATGCATATCTGAGAGGACCAGTCAGAGCAGTAGTTTCCTAGCCTATCTTTGAGATACTTTCATCTGTCATTTATTTCCTTATCCTCATAAAGATACTAATCCTTCAAAATAAAGTCATACTAGGATCTTTAATGTTTGGTTAAACAATTTGAGAATACTAATTGACTAATAGACTTTAATTTTTAGTGGTTTTTTTTGTTTTTTCAGTCACAGAAGAAGAAATATACAGCCTATATGTATGATGAAATCTTAGTTGACTACCTGGGTTGTGTTTTTAAAAATGCCTTTTGTAAATGATCATATTTTCAAAAAAGGAAGTTTTTCTGAGATTGTTTTATCAAAATGTACTTTTAAACAAGTTCTATTTCTGTTGTAGCTTTTTTGTTAGTATATATGTATATATTTCATACTTAGGTAATATTCACATATTTATTATATGTGAAAGGTAGTGTGAAATTGTTTTTGAACCTTATATTCTATATATTTAAGCTGACTTTTGAAGAGACCAATTTCAGTAAGTAAAGAATTGAGAACTAAGAGTAGAAATCTAGAGCAGGGGTCAAGTTTAGAAATATCCACGGTAACAACCTTGCACCTCAGTTGCTTATCTTACCCTTCGTTGTCCTCCTCAACCTTTTGTGTATTATCAGCTCTGTGTGGAATAGACTACAATCTTACTGCAGTACATATTTTCTTAAAATTCTGTCAAATTCCACAAATTGTCATTAACAATGAATGATTCAGTTTGAAAAAAATCAGGAATGGAAGAATTCTTAATTTCACCTTTAGAGGGCAGAGTTGGTTTGGTTTAGTTTGTAGACTCAAAGGAGGAAAAATAAGTAGAGCTCACCTGTTGCAGAAAAACATTGATGACATTTAGTGTAGTTGACAGCATGTATTGATGTATTTATTGATCATGTGGTTGATGGTCATCAGCTGATTATTTTGGCATAAATCTTACTAAAGGGATTGGATGGAGAAATCATCAAAGTTAAATAGAAAACTGCATGAAGTGATTTTTTAATGAGATTTGAATAATCCTCTGTTGTAGGTGTCTAATTAGTAAGACATCAAAATCCTTTCTCTAAACAATGTCAAAATTACATTCTGTGAATTAATAGGGCATTTCTTTAGATTCTTTCTCTACAATGAAGGAACACATAAATTCCATTTGATTTTTGACATACCTTACCCATTTCTTACCTTTTCTAGCATGATTATGATATGAGGGTGGATGATTTCCTTCGTCGAACACAAGCTGTTGTCAGTGGTCGGAGAAGTAGACCTCGTGAAAGAGATCGGGAGCGAGAGCGAGACCGCCCTAGAGATAACAGGAGAGACAGAGAACGAGATAGAGGACGTGATAGAGAAAGAGAAAGAGAGCGATTATGTGATCGGGACAGAGACCGAGGGGAGAGAGGTCGATATAGAAGATAATGTGCTTTTGGAAGCACTGATTGTTTAAAAATAAAAAGAATCTTGTATTTTTCTTTTTGTGTGTGTTTACAAGTAGTAAATTTATTTTCAACTGTCTACTTAAAGTTCATTGTGTAGAAGGATTTATTATGACCCTCTTTGTTCCAAGCATGCAGTATAATAAGAACTGGAAAAACTCAAATCCTCCAAAAAATGCTCAGTTGACAATTTGAGTTGAGACTTTTATTGGGGCAGAATGGAACAGTCCAAGAATGTAGATATTGATTCAGTCTCCATAAATGTTCACCTACATATAGTATGTTCATCCTAGAGTTATTTTTTGTTTTCTTTCTTTTGGATCTTGATGGATGACTGCCACAATATTTTGCTTTGATGTATTTCTAAATGTAGGTGCACACGGTTCAGTAAAAATAATGCTGCTATCAAGTATGCAAATATTGAAATATGATGGTTTGACTGTATGGCAGTGTTGTAGCAGCCTCTTGGTTTTTCCTTTTTTTTAATCTTAAAGTCACTTTTTATGTTTCTTCCGTCTTCAATGATGACAGCAATATTAAGAAGACATTGCTATCTAATTTTTAGTCTTTTTAGATAAAAAATTCCCATGTTCAGTAGCATGGTTGATGCTATTGTTTAGCCTTCCCCTCCAAACTGTATACATTGGCTTGGAATGTTCACAACTTGCGTGTGTGGCAGCGGAAGATAATTCCCATATTCTACATTGCTACTGTTTTGTATAAAATAAATTGGTAAAGATTGACACTTATGTCTTGTATTTCTTTCTTGTCTGGATGCAAGTTTGTTTCCTTATATATTAGTGGACATAAAAGAATGCTTTGTGTTCAGGAATTGTGGGAACCCCATTTGTCTCTTTTTGCATATTTTATCAGAAATGATTAACTTATGTCAATTATATTAAAAGCTTACTTTTATTTCTAATATAAGAACTAATGGTACACAGTGGAGTTTCGTTAGTATTTTGGTTAAGTATTCATCTGATAACATTTTTGGATCTCCTCTGGTTATAGGATTGTTTTTTCAGGTTTTGTGTTGGTTTGTGTGTAACTTTGATAAGTTAGCTACTTTAGGTATTTTCTATTTTACTTTTAGAATACACTTTTAAAATTTAACTCTCTTATAGTTACTTATTTTAAGTTAATCAAGTTAATCATCAATCCCTCTCAGTAGTAACAAGCTGTATAAAATACAGTTTATGAGAGATTTTTTTTGTACTTTATTTTGAGTTATACCTATAGTTTTAGCCTTTGTTATGTTGAATATTTAAATATTTGGGATATTTGACCACATTTTTTTGTTTTCATACATTGTCATAATTGTGTTCTGTACCAGATCATGATTACAGTTTTATATTTATTCTATATTAGTCTCAAGAACACAGGAACTTCACTGTTGAAGGATATTTAAAACTATCAGTTTACTGCTTTCATATGCTCACTGATATTTAGAATATTTTTCCATTCACTTACAATTAGTAGGTATATTTACCTATTTCAAAAATAAAGCATAAGGATTTATTTTAAATCTGTGCAGTGTGGTAGAGAAGAAAGAACATTTAACTGTATTATGAAACCTGGGTTCTAGATTCAGCATTGCCTTTGATTAAACCAGTTGGTAATATATGGTAAGTCATTTCACTGACATTTTGTTTGTATTCATCAGTATGTTTTACAAGTTGATATCTAAGGTTTTCTTTTCAAGTTCTTAAAGTCTGAAGAATTTCTAAAATGTAGAGGAATCACCAAAAATGTTACTTTATGAGATAAGTAGGTAATATTAAAGTCATCTTTCTGAAATAATCATAGTAATAATAAAATATACATCATGTTGAGCACTTTGTATTTAAAGTCACTTTGTGCTTTCACGTACTGACTTCATCTTCATATAGCATCTCACTCTGTATTTTTATACATGGAGAGACAGGCCCAAAGAGGTTAATAATTTGCTCAAGATTATAAAGGTGGTAATTGATGGAGCCAAGATTCCACCCATGTATTTCAGCCAGTTTGGTGTTTTTGAAGAAGCCATCTCATCATTTGGAAAAAGTAGAAAAATAATAAATATTTTAAATGATGGTGCTGGGTTCTACTAAGGATATTAAACATTTCAAGCTTCCTTATTAAAAGAAGTGTCCAATCACATGTTAACGTGTGCTTTGTATTTTAGGTGTTAAGATGCTTAGTATCCAGTTAATCTATTCTAAAAGGTTAACATTTATTGATTTACTATGTTATCACGTATTATTATGTATACTTAATATTAGCTGATTTACTCCTCACAATAACTGGTTTTTATCCTCATGATTTTTTTGAATGAAAAAAGTGACAGAGGAACGTGATGTGAAAGATTGATAATTTTTTTTCCTATGCAAAGAAATCAAATTATAGAAGTGTAAAATGGAAATTTTGATCAGCTATTTGAAGACATTTATGACAGCCTTCCTTATTGTGAGAAGCATAGTTTCTTCCATGTATTCTACAATATTGACTGTAAAAATCTATACATCAGCAGCATGTTCGTGTCAAACAAAATTGTTATTCAGAGTGGTTTTCTTTTTGTCTTCTTGTTTGTTTTGGCAGCATGGGATCTTAGTTCCCTGACCAGGGATTGAACCCCGCCACCGCAGTGAAAGCACCAAATCTTAACCACTGGACACCAGGGAATTCCCTATTCAGAGTTTAGAAATTCAGGGTTTTTATTAGGTGGAGAAAAATTCAAGGGAGGGAAATGTAATTCAGGTATGTCACTTGTCTTTTGGCTTTGCTTTCCTCTATAATGACTTTATTCTTAGGCATAGTCTATAAAGTATTCCAAAAATGGCCATTACCATCTCCAGGCTTCTATTATCCATATAGTTCTCAGTGTCAGAAGGAGAGAGACCATTTTTCCAACAAGTTTCCATATCAGTTCCACAAAAGAACTCTGAATAGCCATGCTGGTTTCGTGGAGCCAGCTCTGATCCAATGTGTGTGTCCAGGGAAATGGTGTTCTTTGACTAGCCAGCACTGGAGGCAAGAGAAGCTGGGGCTATTATGTCAGTGCCACTGGAATTACATCAGGAGCGACAGTTCCCAAATGACATGGACAAGTAAACAAATGCATGTTCTCTCATAGAACTAATATCTCTGTGTCTGATTTTTCACTCAGAATATTTTGTCATCATAGGCATAGCTTCCTTCTGTTCCTGGATGTCTCTTTTCACCCTGCTGTAGAATGCCTTGGTCACTCGACTGAAAGACATAGATCCTGCTTTGTCATATCACTAAAATTATGATCTTAAGGCATCGATGTATGTAATAATAAGGAAATATGAGTTTTTGCAGCATTTCACTGACTATGCTAGAGTTCCCTGACTGCAAGGTAAGGGTGACTGTTCACACATGGGTCATTTTATCTCAACTTTTAAAATTTTGTTTGATTTGGATAGAAAACATTCCAAATGTAATTTGATGTACATATTAAAAATTGAGGCATATGTGACACTATTCATCCAAACCTTTAGACTTCAAGTTCCTTGTAGTAGGAATAGGTATCTTAGAACTTAAACAATTCATAGTATTCTATCCTCTGTATTATGGGTCATCTAAGTTTTTTCTCCTTTTCATGCTCTTAAGTCTTTGTGTTTCCCTTTCAGTTTCTTCTCTATGTCCTAAACTTGTCTGTAACACCTGAAAGACTATTCATTCCTACAAATGATATTCAGGGTATAACAGGTCAGGTCAGAAAACTGTTCCAGATCTTGGCGTCCACTAAACTCACGCAAAGGAACTTTTTTTTTAATTACGTGGTAAAAGACAGGAGGCTGCAGTTAGCCTCAGATAGTTTTCAAAGGACTTAATGATTTTGGAATTTGAGCTCAGTACTTTTGGTTGGAAATAATCAATGGGCAAACAACTGGCTTATAAGAATGCAAAAATTCCTACTACCCACTTCATCTGTAGTGGTTTTCAGAAGTGGATGAGAATTTTGATAGAAAATTAGGAAATGTGTTTTTTATGGGAACATACTATTTAGATTAAAGATTTCTTTTACTATGGGGGTAATCGTAGTTTTCCTCTAACTCCTGAGAGGGTTTTTTTTTTTTTTTTTTTTGCGGTACACGGGCCTCTCACTATTGTGGCCTCTCCCGTTGCGGAGCACAGGCTCCGGACGCGCAGGCTCAGCAGCCATGGCTCACGGGCCCAGCTGCTCCGCGGCATGTAGGATCTTCCCAGACCGGGGCACGAACCCGCGTCCACTGCATCGGCAGGCGGACTCAACCACTGCGCTACCAGGGAAGCCCCTTCTGAGAGTTTTTAACTGAAGTCTATGGAGATAGAATATTATTGGGATTAATTTTAAGCTCAAAATACTCAATTTTTAAATTTTTGTTTTCAAAACAATGCACATAAAACATTTACTATATATAAACTTCCTTTTGGGATTTTGGGTAAGAAATCTCCATTTGTGTCATTTCTTGTTTCAAAATCATATTCTGTTGTAGAAAAACTTGTATAAGAACTGCTTACTTTGTAAGCAGACCTCTTTAGAAACGTACATTATCTGTACTATAGCAGCTGTTTTTCATCACTGCAGTGAGGTCATATAGCTTGAGAGAGAATTTGAGAACAGATCCATTGACTCTAATAAATTCTAAATAATAGTCACAGTGAATGTTACTGATTTCTTTTATAGCCTCCATTCATTGTTTTATCCATCCTAACAGTTCTTCAATTATCACCAAAGTATTCCACCCTGCTAGAACCCATGTGATTCAGGATTAGTTGGCCCCATCCTCAGAGAGTGAACTTGATTGGCCAGGGTTATCCCATTCCTTTAGGAACTCATGAATCAGGGCATGGCATTCCTTTTGCCAGGACTTGGCTTAAAATTACGCAGTTTACCATACTTAGGCCAATGAAATGCCATGGGAGTTTTTCTGAGAATTTCTGGGAAAGGTTTGCCTGCTCTTTGGAGAGAGTCACTGAAATAAATACTTTTTCATCTCATGGGACTAAATTATGTGAATGTGAAGTGTGGAAATGTTTTAACTATTTTGCCAGCTTCAGGGAACTGGTTTAAGGATAAATCCAACAAACAATAGGACAACCCGTTCTGTCTTGCATCATAGAATAGGGTAGAGATTTCTGTAATCTTTGAGGAACTTTTCTACTTCACTGGGCCTTGAACCAAAGATGCTGTAAGTACAGTCAAGGATTTACAGAAATAAGGAAAAATCATTGGGAAGAGATCATGGATCTGAGTAAAACAGAGGGTGAGTGAGGGTGCAGGATCAATATGGACAAACATCTTGATAAAGTACATTTCAGCTCAAGAAAAAGTGACACAGGGTTATGCTTTGCACTTGAACTCATCCGACCCAAGTGCTGATGTGGGGAAAGGGTGCTCAGAGCACATTGGAGTTTATAGTAAAAATCTGGTAAAGGGAGAAAAGGGAAGGGAGAAATTTAATGATGTTACATTTAATCTTTACATCATCTCTCTCCGGTAGGCGCTTCAGACTTTATTGCTAGTATGCAATAAAGTCAGGCTTTGAACCACATTGTTTTAACTCAGTAGCCCACAATCTTCTGAGAGGAGGAAGGAAGAGCTTATTTCTCCTCTGTTTGGGAATGTGTTTCCTGGTACAATCTGGCAAAAGAGTCGAGATATGATGTTGATTAGGAATGAAGGAAAAAAATATCAATATTTTTTAAAACATTTAAAAATTTTAAATTCATTTAAATTTGTTCTTTAATTGAAGCATAATTGAAATGTAACATTATATTAGTTTGAGGTGTACAACATGATTTGGTATTTATGTATTGTGAAATTATTACCACAGTAAATTTAGTTAACATCCATCACCACGTGTAATTTTTTTTCTTATGATGAGGACTTTTAATATTTACTCTCAACAGTTTTCGCATATGCAATATGATGTTAGCTATAGTCACCATGCTGTTAAAATTACATCTCCATGACTTGCTTATTTTGTAATGGGATGTTTGTACCTTTTACCCCTTTCAGCCATTTTGCCCACCTCCACCACCTGCCACCTTTGGTAACCACCAACCTATTTTCTGTATAAAATTTTTACTTTAAAGATTTTTCTTTTAGATTCCATCCACATTTAAGTGAGATTGTACAGTATTTGTCTTTGACTTGTTTCACTTGGCATAATACCCTCAAGGTCCATCTGTGTTGTCAGAAATAGCAAGATTTCATTCTTTTTTATGGCTGAATAATATTCCATAGTGTGTATGCCACACTTTCTTTATTCAGACATCAATGGACACTCAGGTTATGTCTGCATCTTGGCTATTGTAAATTTGCAATGAACATGGACGTGCATATATCTTCTTGAATTAGTGCTTTCGTTTTCTTTGGGTAAGTACCCAGAAGTGAAATTGCTGGATTGTATGGTAGTTCTATTTTTTAGTTTTTTGAGGAACCTACACACTGTTCTGCATAGTGGTTGCACCAGTTTGCAATCTCAGCAACAGTACAGGAGGGTTCCCTTTTCTTCATATCCTCACCAACACTTGTTATTTCTTGTCTTTTTGATAATAGCCAATCTAACAGGTGTGAGGTGATATTTTGATTTGCATTTTCCTGATGATTAGTGATCATGAGCACTTTTTCATGAACCTGTTGGCCATCTGTTTCTCTTCTTTGGAAAATAACTGTTCAGATCTTCTACCATTTTTTAATTGGATTTTTTTGGGGTTTTGTTTTTTTGCTATTGAGTTGTATGAGTTTTTTAATATATTTTGGATATTAACACCTTATATATATGATTTGCAAATATTTTCTCCCATTCTGTAGGCTGCCTTTTCATTTTGTTGATGACTTCCTTTGCTGTGCAGAGGCTTTTTAGTTTGATGTGTAGGCATACTATGGAGATAATTGCAGGTTCAATTCCAGACCACTGTAATAAAGCAAATATCTCAGTAAAACTAGTCACATGAAATTTTTGGTTTCCCAGTGCATTTAAGTTATGTTTACACTATATTATAGTCTATTAGGTGTGCAATAGCAATACGTCTAAAAAAACTATGTACCTTTGTTAAAAAACACTTTATTGCTAAAAAATGATAACCATCATCTGGCAAAAAAAAATGTTAACCATCATCTAGCAATGCAAGGTTGCCACAAACCTTCAATTTGTAAAAAAAAAATTCAGTATCAGTAAAGCACATTAAAGGGTAGTGCAATAAAACAAGGTTGCTTATAGTCTCACTGTTTTTTGTTTTGTTTTGTTTTGTTTTTTTGCGGTACGCGGGCCTCTCACTGTTGTGGCCTCTCCCGTTGCGGAGCACAGGCTCCAGATGTGCAGGCTCAGCGGCCATGGCTCACGGGACCAGCCGCTCCGCGGCATGTGGGATCCTCCCAGACCGGGGCACGAACCCGCGTCCACTGCATCGGCAGGCGGACTCTCAACCACTGCGCCACCAGGGAAGCCTGTTCTTATTTTTTTCAGGTATATACCCAGGAGAGGAATTGCTGGATCATATTTTTATTTTTTTGAGGAACCTTCATACTGTTTTCCATAGTGGCTGCACCAATTTACATTCCCACCAACAATGTACAAGTGTTCCCTTTTCTCCACATCCTCTCCAACATTTGTTATTCATAGACTTTTTGATGCTAGCCATTCTGGCAGGTGTGAGGTGATACCTCACTGTAGTTTTGATTTGCATTTCTCTAATAGTTAGCAATGTTGAGTATATTTTTGAATGCCTGTTAGCCATCTGTACATCTTCTTTGGAAAAAAATGTCTATTTGAGACTTGTGCCCATTCTTTGATTGTGTTATTTGTTTTCTTTGATATTGAATTGTATGAGCTGTTTGCGTATTTTGGATATTAACCACTTGTTAGATAATTTACAAATATTTTCTCCCATTCTGTAGATTGTATTTTTGTTCTGCTGATGGTTTCCTTTCCTGTGCAAAAGGTTTTATGTTAATTAGGTCTCATTTGTTTATTGCTGCTTTTATTTCTTTTGCCTTAGGAGACTGATCTAAGAAAATATTGCTGTGATTTATGTCAAAGAGTGTTCTGCCTATGTTCCCTTCTAGGAGTTTTATAGTTTCAGGTCTTATATTTAAACCTTTAAACCATTTTGAGTTCATTTTTGTATAATGTACAGGAATGGTCTAATCTCATTGTTTTTAATGTGGCTGTCCAGTTTTCCAAGCACCACCTGTTGAAGAGACTCTTTTCTCTGTTACATATTCTTGCTGACTTTCTCAGAGATTGACCATAGGTGTGTGGAATTATTTCCAGGCTCTGTATTCTGTTCCATTGATCTATGTGTCTGTTTTTATGCCAATACCACACTGTTTTCATTACTGTAGCTTTGTCGTATATGTAGTCTGAAGTCTGGAAGAATTATACGTCCAGCTTTGTTCTTTATCCTCAGGACTGCTATGGCAATTTGGGGTCTTTTGGGGTTCCATATAAATTTTAGTATTATTTGTTCTAGTTCTGTGAAAAATGTCCTGGGTATTTTGATCAGGACTGCACTAAATCTGTAGATAGCTTTGGGTACTAAGGCAGTTTTAATAATACGAATTCTTCCAACCCAAGAGCACAGGATATCGTTCCATTTCTTTGAATCATCTTCAATTTCTTTCATCAATGTTTTATAGTTTTCAGCCTGTAGGTCTTTCACCTTCTTGATTAAGTCTATTCCTAGGTATTTTATTATTTTTATGTGATTTTAAACAGGATTTTTATCTTACTTTCTTGTTCTGACATTTCATTATTATTTTATAGAAATGCAACAGATTTCTTTGTATTGATCTTGTATCCTGCATCCTTGCTGAAATTATTTATTAGTTCTTATAGTTTTTGTGTGGAGACTTTAGTGTTCTCTATATAGGCTATCATGTCATCTGCAAATAGTGACAGTTTTACCTCTTCCCTTGCAATCTGGATACTTTTTATTTACTTTTTGTATCTGATTGCTGTGGTTAGGACTTCAAAAACTATGTTAAATAGAGGCATTGAGAGTGGCATCCTTGTCTTGTTCCTGAATTTAGAGATAAGGTTTTCAGCTTATCACTGTTGAGTAATATGTTTGTTGTGAGTTTGTCATAAATGGTCTTTATTATGTTGAAATATGTTCCCTCTATACCCACTTTGATGAAAGTTTTTGTCATGAATGGATGATGAATTTTATCAGTTGCTTTTTGTGCATCTATTGAGATATTCATGTGATTTTTATCTTTCCTTTTGTTAATGTGGTATATCACATTAATTGATTTACATATGTTGAATCATCCTTGTGACCCTGGAATGAATCCAACTTGATCATGGTGTGTGATTCTTTTTATGTATTGTTGGATTCAGTTTGCTAATATTTTTCGTTAGCTAATATATTTTTAAGGATTCTTGCATCTATATTCATTAATGATATCCACCTATAATTTTCTTTTTTTATCTTTGACTGGTTTTGGTATCAGGGTAATTGTGGTCTTGTAGAATGAATTTGGGAGTGTTCCCTTCTCTTCACTTTTTTGAAATAGTTTGAGAAGGATAGGTATAAATTCTTTTTTATATGTTTGGTAGAATTCCCCAGTGAAGCCATCTGGTCCTGGACTTTTGTTTCCTGGGAGTCTTCTTAAATTTCAAATTCAATTTCACTTCTAGTTATCGGTCTGTTCATATTGTCTGTTTCTTTTTGAATCAGTCTTGGCAGGCTATATGCTCCTAGAAACTTGTCCATTTCTTCTACATTGTCCAATTTGTTGGCATATAATTGTTCATAGTATTCTCTTATGATTTTTTGAATTTCTGTGGAATTGGTTGTTATTTCTCCTCTTTTATTTCTACTTTTTGTTTTTTCGGGTCCTCTCTTTCTTCTTGGTGGGCTTGGCTAAAGATTAATCAATTTTGTTTAACTTTTCAAAAAACCAGTTCTTGGTTTGATTTTTCTATTGTTTTTTGATGTCTATTTCATTTGTTTCCTCTCTGATGATTATTACTTCCTTCCTTCTGCCAACTTTCAGCTTTCTTTGTTCTTCTTCTAATTCCTTTAGTTGATAGATTAGGTTGTTTGAGATTTTTCTTATTTCTTGAGGAAGGCCTGCATCACTATGAACTTCGCTCTTAGAACTGCTTTTTGTTGCAACCCCTAGATTTTGGAAAGCTGTGTCTCCATTTTTGTTTGTCTTGAGGTGTTTTCCTTTTTCCTCTTTGATTTCATTGTTGACCCACATTTTTGTTAGTAACATGCGGTTTAGTCTCCATATGTTTGTTCTTTTCCCAATTTTCTTTCTTTAGCTGATTTCTAGTTTCATGCTACTGGGGTCAGAAAAATGCTTGGTATAGTTTCTATCCTCATAAGTTTGTTGATGCTTGTTTTGCGACCTAGTATGTGATCTATATTGGAGAGCATTCCATGTGCACTGGAAAAGAATGTGTATTTCTTATTTTTTTTAGAAGTAATGTCCTGTAGATACCAAGTAAATTCGACTGGTCTATTGTCCCATTTAAGGCCACTGTTGCTTTATTGATATTTGTCTGGATGATTGGCCCATTGATGTCAGAGGGGTTTTAAAGTCTCCTGCTATTATAGTACTATTGTCAAGTCCTCCCTTTGTGTCTGTTAGTATTTGCTATATATATTTAGGTGCTCCTGTATTGGGTGTGTATATGTTAACAAGTGTAATGTCCTCTTTTTGTTTTCCCTTTATTATTCTATAATGCCCTTCTTTGTCTTTCATTATGGCCTTTCAAAGTTTATTTGTCTGATATGAGTATTGCTACCTCTGCTTTCTTGTTGTTTTCATTTACATGAAATATCTTTTCCTACCTCCTCACTTTCAGTCTGTATGTCTTTTGCCCTGAAGTGAGTCTCTTGTAAGGCACTATACTGAAGGCTCTAGTTCTTTTTTTTTTTTGGTGGTACACGGGCCTCTCACTGTTGTGGCCTCTTCCGTTGCAGAGCATAGGCTCCGGATGCGCAGGCTCAGCGGCCATGGCTCATGGGCCCAGCCACTCTGCGGCATGTGGGATCTTCCCAGACCGGGGCATGAACCCATGTCCCCTGCATCAGCAGGCGGACTCTCAACCACTGCGCCACCAGGGAAGCCCTCTTGTTCTTTTTTATCCAGTCAGCTGCCCTGTGTCTTTTGGTTGGAGCATTTAGTCCATTAACATGTAAAGGAATTTTTGATAGTTATTAATGACTTATTGCCATTCTAAAACTGTTTTCCAGTTGTTTTTGTAGTTTTTTTCTGTTCACTTCTTTTTGTTTTTCTGTTGTGGTTTGATGATTTTATTTATAGTATGCTTGGGATCCATCTTTTTGACTTTTGTGTATCTATTGTACATTTTTGATTTGTGGTTATCATGGGGTTCATATATGTTAACCCATAATTATATCTACTTTCTTTAAACTAATAGTCATTTAAGTTTAAACACATTCTAAGAGATATTAATTTTTTATTCCTCTCCCTCATATTTTGTGTTTTTGATATTATATTTTACATCGTCATGCTTATCCCTTTACTGTTTATGGTAGTTATATTTGCTTTTGCAATATTTTTTTGTCTTTTAATCTATGTACTGGCTTATTTAAGTGCTCTTCAGGAAAAAAAGTGATCTTCAATCCTTACTTTATATTTGCTGTTTCTACTGTGATTATCCCTTTCCTATAGATTCTGACTTCTTTTTCATTTAGAGAAGACCCATCAACATTTCTTTTTGGGTAGGTTTATTATTGCCCAATTTTTTTAGTTATTGCTTGTCTGAGAAGTTCTTTATCTCTCCTATTTTAAATGACAGTCTTGCTGGGTAGAGTATCCTAGGTTGCAAATTTTCCCTTTCAGGAATTTGAATAGATCATGCTGCCCCCTTTCTGGCCTGAAAGTTTCTGCAGAGAAATCAGATAATAGCCTTATAGTGATCCTTTTGTATATGACTTTTTGTCTTTCTCTTGCTGCCTTTAGAATTCTCTCTTTATTTTTAACTCCATTAATTATGATATGTCTTATTCTGGGTCTGTCTGAGTTCATGTTGTTTCAGATCCTCTGTGTTTTCTATACCTGGATGTCTGTTTCCTTCTTTAGATTTGGGAATTTTTCAGCCATAATTTCTTCAAATACATCTCGATAACTTTTTTCTCTCTTTCATCTTCTGGAACCCCTAAAATGCAAATGTTGGCATGTTTTATGTTAGCCCAAAGATCTCATATGTTACTTTATTTTTATTTATTTGTCTTTTGTTCTGATTGGGTGATTTTCATTCTATTTTCTAGATTACTTATGCATTCTTCTGTGTCATTTAGTATTCTATTCATTGCTTCTAGAGTGCTTTTTATCTCAGATATTGAATTGTCTATTTTTGTTTGTGTCTTCTTTATATTTTCTAGTTCCCTGTTAAAATGATCTGTGCTTAGATGAATTCTCTTTCCTAATTCAGTTAGCATTTTTATTATCAACAGTTTGAATTCATTGTCTGGTAGACTGATTATCTCTGTTTCATTATTTTTTTTCAGGGGTTTTGTCTTGCTCTTTCAATTGAGAGTAGTTCTCTGCCTTTTCATTTTACTTGCTCTGTCTCTGTGAATATAGGTGAAACAGTTACCTTTTGTGGTCCTGAAGTGGTGTTCTTATGTGGAAGCATCCTTATGTAGACCTTGTGTGCCGTTGGTGGGAGGGCTGTGTTTGATGTGGATTCCAGTCACACATTTCCTTAGGGTGTGCTGGTAGCTATCACCTTGGTGTAGGGGTTGTGGCTGGTGATGGAGAAGCCTGAGCCTGTGCAGGGTGTGAGGTGGAACTTCCACTCTCCTTAGTGGCCATCTCTACCCTTTCACAGGTGGAGTCTGCTCCCAAGGTGCTGGAGCAGAAGGTTGAGAATCTGGGTCGAGCTGGTTGTGTGTTCCATTTAAGTGTGTGTTTTTCCTCCTCCCTGCACTGGGGTCTTTTCCCCAAAGCAGGGGAGTACTGAAGCAAGTGGGGCTCCTGTGCTTACAGTGGTCTGATGCACTGGTTGTGTAGGCATCTGTGGCTACCTCAGACACAGCTCACATTCACATCTCTTCCCCTGTTGTGGTCACTCCAGATCTAGTGATAGGTTGTGGCATCAAGTGGGCAGGGCTGGAGCATTTGCTCATCTGGGATTGCATACTTGTGGTCACAGGAGTTCAAGCAGCTGTGCTGCCGTCAGAAGTCTGGGCTGCTTATGGGGTGCTGTCTTAGTAAGCACTAACAACGGCCTCCACCATCCCACCTGTAAACACCCCAGGCCCCAGGTCACCTCTGCATCCCAAGATTGAATCTTTTCCCAGTTGGTGGGAAATCTCCCTAGATCCAGGGCCAAGCTGTGGTGTGGAGTGGGTGAGGTAGGAGTGTTTGCTTGGCTTGGATTGGGGAGCCCAGTGAGGCAGCAACTACTAGGGCTGACCTCTCTCCGCCCTGTCTGTTGGCAAGCCAGCACCCTTGCATTCCACACGAGTGGAGCCCAGGCTTCTCCAGACTTTCTATCTCTCCCAGCAGTTCTCCAAGCAGCCAAGGGAACTTGTCTCCTTCCTGTAGGACCCTAGAACTGGGATGCCCAGTCTGTGACTGGACCCACTCACTTCCCAGGGTGAGTGTCCATCTGTGCAATCTCTCTTTTCCTCTTAGTACCCTCCCAGGAGTATTGGTCCCAGACCGCTGCTTTTTTTCTTGTCCTACTCAATTATGTGTGTATCTTACTTACAGCCTTGGTTTGTAGGAGTTCTGCCACTTTCCAGTTAGTTTTCCATGAGAATTGTTCCACCTGTAGATGTATTTTTGATGTGTTTGTGGGGGGAGGTGAGCTCCACATCATCTTGCTCCACCACCATTTGATCTTCCTCTGATCAGTGATCTTTGATGTTACTATTGCAAAAAGATTATGACTCACTGAAGGCTCAAGATGATTAGTATTTATTACCAATAAGGTGTTTTTAAATTGAGATATGTACATTTTGAAGATGAAATATATTTGACATAAAACATTATGTAATTTAAGTTGTATAATGTATTGATTTGATACATTTATATTCAATATATTGTAATAGGATAGCCATTTTTCATGATAGTTCACACCTCTATCATGTCACATAATTATTTCTTTTTGTGGTTTGAATAATTAAGATGTAGTCTCTTAGCAAGTTTGATGATTATAATATAATATGGTTGTCCATATTCACTGTACTATACCTTAGATCTCTAGGACTTATTTTTCTATGAGATGCAGATCTGTACCCTTAAAAGACATCTCTCCTATTCTCCTACCCCTCAGCTCCTGGTAACCACCATATTACTCTCTGTTTTTACAAGTTTGACTTTTTTATATTCCACATAAAATGGATATCATCTAGTATTTGTCTTTCTCTGTCTTTTAAAAAAATAAACAAAATGACAGTCTTTAGCTAGATTAACTAAGGAAGGAAGAAGACATAAATAAAATTAGAAATGAAAGTGGAGACATTATAACTGATGCTACAGAAATACATACACTCGTAAGAGACTACTGTGTAGAATTATATGCCAAAAAATTACATTACCAAGAAGAATGAATACATTCCTAGAAACATGCAATCTATCAAGACTGAATCAGGAAGAATTAGAAAATCTGGACAGTCATAATAAGTAAAGGTATTGAATCAGTTTCAAAAACCTCTCAACAGAAAACCCCAGGACCAGAAGGCTTCACTGACAAATTCTATGAAATATTTAAAGAATAATTAATGCCAGTTCTTCAAAAACTCTTCCAAAAAAATTAAAGAGGAAAGAGGGAACACTTCCAAACTTATTCTACAAGGCCAGTATTACCTTCAATATAAGCCATTATCCAGGAAGAATATAAATGCAAAAATTCTCATCCAAATATCAGCCAGTTAAATTCAAGAACATATTAAAAGGATTATATACCATGACCAAATGGGATTTATCCCTGGGATGCAAGGATGGTTCAAAGTACCCAAATCAGTAAGTGTAATACATTGCATTAATAGAATGAAATTTAAAATAACTTGATCATCTCAATAAATGTAGAATAACATTTGGCAAGATACAACATCCTTTCCTGATAAAAACCCTCAACATATTGGGTGTAGAAGGAACCTACTTCAACATAATAAAGATGTGATATATATAATACACACACACAAATGCACGCACACACACACAGAACTCAGTGTTATTCATCTATGAGAAAGAAGGACATCCTGCCATTTTTTGACAACATGGATGGACTTTGATGGCATTATGCTAAAATTCGTGCTTTCATTCTAATCTTAATTACTCCTATAACTAAATATACATTGTGACATATATTTTGAAAATTGTAATTCTAATTTATATTTTTTTATCCTACAAGAAAACTGTGATCTTATTATAGCTATTATTTTCCAACTAAACCTCATACTATTGTTGATTTAGTGTAATAAAAAATTCTTTGAGAAAACGATTGTAATGGTGTGATGTGCACATGATAATTTATTTAATTATTGCTTAATTTTGAATATTTACATTACTTCCAGTGTTGGCTTTTATGAATTACTGCCCAAAATATTGTTTTTGCACACCTTGATTAATTTTCTCTGTATGGTTTCTTAGGAGTATACTATGAAGTCAAAGTCTATAGCATTTTTAAGATTCTTGAAGCATTTTGCCAAATGTCTTAATTCTTTAAAAATTACAGAAATTTTCTGAGAACCTAATAATGAATGGAAAAGTTAGTAGCTTGAAGGAATAGTTTCTTTTTATAATGAAATCTTCACAATCATTGATGGATTTAAATCTTATTTTGCAACTTAATAGCAAAAGCAACTATTACTAATTATTATCATTATCCTACTATTCATCCTTTCTTTGTCCTTATTCCTCTCCTCTTAACCTCCCTTCTTACTAATGCTATCACTTTCCTGCAATGAGAACAGGGACATCTTTCAAAAACTAGGGTTAGATAGCATAGAACTTTCACTAACCTTATCTCAGACTTTGTTGGTGCAAATGGCATTATTTTGTTCTTTTTTATGGCTGAGTAATATTCCATTGTATATATGTACCACATCTTTTATTTATTTTTGCCTGCATTGGTTCTTCCTTGCTGTGCACGGGCTTTCTCTAGTTGTGGTGAGTGGGGGCTACTCTTTGCAGTGCGCGGGCTTCTCATTGTGGTGGCTTCTCTTGTTGTGGAGCATGGGCTCTGGACATGCGGGCTTCAGTACTTGTGGCTCACAGGCTCTAGGGCACGGACTCAGTAGTTGTGGCACACGGGCTTAGCTGCTCCGTGGCATCTGGGATCTTCCCAGACCAGGGCTTGAACCCATGTCCCCTGCATTGGCAGGCAGATTCTTAACCACTGTGCCACTAGGGAAGCCCTTAAGTCAATTTAAAAGAGATCATATCAATTTAAAATAGATTAGATTCTTGCTTTCCTTCATAAGGAATAGCATCCTATAAACTGAAGAGAATTCTTTGTATTTTTAAACTACGGGAAGTTTTCAGGTTCAAGTTGTACAAATTATTTGCTGTTTAGTGTATGTGCAGAGTTTATGGTTCTTATATATGCAGTGTATATTTTCCCTGTGCTCATTCTGTTAGGCAGCTATGATGTTGAGATGTACATCCCTAAGGGAGCTTTACTGAGGTTTTCTATAGGATTGGTATAGGCAGAAAACACCTATCCTAATAAACTAAGTTATCTCTTTTATTCTGCAAGTTGTAAAACCCTGGGATTTCAAATGAGGAATGGTTTAAATGCTGATGTGAAAGCTAGGAAATGCTGAATTTGGCTCCACAAATTGTTAGGTCATACATTTATATTGTTCAAGAATGGTGTTCTTTTTGGCTAGTGCGCCAGTGAAGAATCTCAATCCTTAGAAAAGAATTTTATCATTTTATCTTGCTGATCAGATAGCCAAACCTTAAAAAATTCTTAAAATTAAAACAACTTTAACTTAAATGTATTAAATTATATTTTATTTAACTTAAATTTTATTACATGTATTAAAATTTTAATTCCCTTTATTTTTCATTTAAAAACTTAAAATTTACTTTTAAACAACTCCTTGGGATATCTACTCTTTAGGACTTTGCTAGATTATATAATCTTGATATATTGGAAAACCAGTTTCTAGTAATTTAGAAATTAGATCTAAGTGACTGGTATACATTGGGTTATTGACAGCATGGAATAGCAACAAAATAACAATAAAGACAATAGGTAACATTTTTTCTGGATCACTAAGTATGTTCCAGAGACATTTTGGGTGTTTCATACATACTAACAGATTTTTTCCCCACAACAATATGAGGTTTGTACTATTATTATAAGAGTTAAGGCGGACATAACTCTATGAACATTGTATTCTAGTTTTCCATCATTGTTGCCTGTATCTTGCAACAACCAGCTAAATGATGTCCCTTTTCACTCTTGCCCCTCTACAATCCAACCCAGTAACTACATCCTGTGTGTGTGTTTTTTTTTTATGTGAACATCTCTCTCCCTTTCTTTACCCTTTTAATTTTCTCCTTAATGCTCCTACTAGATGTTTCAAACTCCCTATAATTATCTGTCTCCAACTTACCTCTCCAGCATCATCTGCCTCTTTACTCAAACTCTTCCTTTTTAGGCTAAACTTAGACTTCTTGGAAACTGTCATTACTACTCTACCGGCTTTTCTTTTGTGCCTTCTTCTACCCCTGCCCTATCCTGAACATCTTTCAGATCTTGTCTTAATTATCAATGCCTCAGGGATAATATCTGTGATTCCTGCTGGATGTTTCCTTAGTGTTGTAGTCTTTCCTTATAAAAATTTCACACAGTTTTTACTACTTGCTGGTATTCTATCTTTCCAGGTAGAGTGTCAGATGGCAGAAACTGTGTCTACACCATTTCTCTACATATTAGCACTTATTTCTGGAATATGCTAGTCATTTTATAATTATTCTTTTAATTTTTTATAATAATTCTTTTAATGAAGTCTGATGCTTTATTATGTATTGAATAATGAAAGTAATAATTTTACTGACATATTCTCAAAGTCTTCCACTTTATTCTGTATTGATAATGAAATTCTGATACTTGTGTTGGTATAGAAATAAATATATGAGTTTCTAATTGGTAAGTCACTTTATCTAGCATCCCACATCTCTCTCACTGTAATTAAATATTCTAAATAAAGAACACAGGATTATTCCTATTGAAAATGCAATGTAAACAAAACAAAATAAATAAGAATAGGTAACCTTAGGCAGGGGTTTGGCTGGTTTGCAGTGGAGGCCTCCAACAAATTCAAAATTTGGTAGCAGTGGGAGAGGAAATTCAAAATCCCAGTATGTTCGAATGAGCCACATTTCAGCTTTCCCCATTGTCTTTAATAATGTAGTCGGTCTTCCTGGAAGGATAAACTAAAACAACAAGAGTTAGATCAAATGAGAGTATTGCCATGTGAATATAGTAGGTAGTTTTTGGAAAGGAGCTTGGAATGATATAGCCAAAGATGTTTGAAAGTGTTCTCTAATAAAGCAAATATATATGTATGTGTATAGTGTACATCATATTGGTATTGTATCATATCATATCATATAATACGGAAACCGAGCTACACAAGTAGAAACAATTTCCAAATGCTACCTAAATATTTGTGCTACAAATATGTGTGTAACTCTTCAATCTACCTGTCTTCACTTATCAAGGCATTTTATGAGGTTTCTAGTGATTTTTTTTAAGTTAAAAAAAGAAGTTTAGTAATATAGATATATAATTGCTTAGAGAAGTCCTAAGTGCTTCAGTTTGTGTTTTATGACTTCCTGGAGGAGAATCTGTATGAGTACTGGGAAACAGGGTTATACTTTACCCTATAATTTAATATTTTGATAATACTTATGAAATCATTTTATATTTTCATTTCCTTGTTTCACTTATAAGAGACAAAATTCTGTTACTTTATACAAACTCACCTTCCAAGGCACTAGGAAAGTTAGGACTTCATGCTACCAACTAAAAATATGACTTACCTAGTACTTCACTGTAAAACTGATTCCATTTATTCTCATTAAATGTCTGGAACCAAAAGTCAAAATAAAGTGCATATATCATATTTTTGACCCTGTCCGTGAATGTCACGTGATCACTTAATTCTGAAAACGTAGCAGGTACATAGGATGGTGGGAATGGAAGCCTTCCACTATACTTTTCAGCTGAATAGCCAGGAGAGGAGCGGAGACTGTATACTAAAGATACTTTAAGTACCTCAGCCAGCAGCTCACCACAGGGTCCAACAGCATCTGCCAGAACAGCATCAAACCTTGATTCATGTAGTTTTGTCATCAGCTTCTTGTTTGAAACAACATCTTTACAGATATTCATAAGCATATCAGAAAGTTCCCAAAATAAACTTCTCAATTATGAAAAATATGTCCACAATGAATTTTTTGCCAGATATGTCCATTTCTCTACCAAATGCTTGATGTTATGCTTCAAATTATCTTTAGTTAAAGACATAGGGAAAGTCTCAAACTTAATAGCAGATGGTTTGTTGGGATCAATAAGAATGGAAGCTGAAGTTGTCAGAACAGTCACCTTATGACCCATCATGACAAGTTCATCCAGGATTGTCTTCATATTCATCCAATGACTGTATTTCATTGGTCGTGCCAGCACCTTTCCACAACTTCCAGAGCTAAAGTAGCAAGTCAGCTGTAGTAGCAGCAGAAGTGAGAGCCATTTCACAGACATCTTGTTCATATGCAATACTTTTCAAAAATTACATTATCCTTTTGCCATTGCTCATGTTTATATCCAAGGAGAAATCAATCAGGATGTTAAATTATAACTCCTGTGCCTCAAATAACTACATTATATGAATAGTCACAGCTGTGGAAATCAAGTGAAAGGGCAAAGTGTAGAACACTTCATGTTTATACTGGTGTTTAATATTATTTCATCAGTGCTATCACCCATCTAAAAGTCGATGACTTTGCACACACAAATCAGTTATTATGTAAGAGAGAAAAATAGTGTAACAACAGTGACAAGTGAGAGGCTCTTGTGTCTGCAGTCCCCTTGACACAGAATTAGAGATAATGTAACATCAACAGGATGGAGGGTTAGGAGGTCCCAACACTTGTATCCCCCATAAAAGCAAAAAAAAAAAAAAATAAATGAGCAACTACAAACCAATGTAAATTACTTTGGGAAAGCTCTGGACTACAATGAAGAAGCAGCAGAAACCCTGCAGATTGTAAAAACTGAGGATGGCCCTGTAAAAAAGCTTGGGAAAGATTTTACCTCCATCACCTCATCCTCCAGTTCAGAGCAGCTTGGCACCCACAGAAATTCCTTCAAATGGATTTCACCCCATGGGGAGAAGAAGAGCAGGAGAATCCCAGCAAGCTTCACCATCATAAAGGTTTGCAGTATTTGCTACTGAGGACTTCCACAGTCTTCACCAACACTGATTACAGCAGACACAGAGCTGCCCAGAGTCCCTGCTTCTGTGTCTTTCCTGAGGTTGGAAATGTTGCTGTGGTGAGATCTGACACTTGGGGCCCCATCACTCCGGTACTTTGCTTTCCCTGGTTGAGTTGCCACAATGCCTGACTATCTATGAGACTGGAGCTCCTGCTCTGTGCCCTGCCCACAGGTATTAAGTTAGTACTTTGTCTTGCCATAACTGGGGCAATTCTGCTATTGCTTGGACTTCACTGTGTATTCCTAGTTGTGGCTTTGACTGGTCATTACCTAGGCTGAGCTGCTGAGCTACCCACCATTCCTGGAGCCTAAGTCATGGCTTTAACCTATCATTGCTGGGGCTAAAATGCTGCTACTTTGTACCTCACCCTGGGTCAGGGTTCTGTTCCACAATTACCACGGCCACACTGCTGGGGCTCTGCACCCCAGCCCATGGGTCCTGACTTGTGACTTTAACAGGCTATTGCTGGGCACACGCTGCTGCTGCTCTGTGACTTCCACTAGGGCCAGAATTGGAATCTTGGCCCACCATTTCCAGGCTGTGCAGCTACAGGACCCTGGACCCTTGGACCTAAGCCATTGTAGAACCCTGTCATCTCAGGGCCTGTATCACTGCTGCATCCCACTCACCCCCCACCCAATATATTAACTATATGTCAAATGCCTAGGACTACAACTATATACATGTTTTACATGCTTGCTTTTTATATTTATTAAAAGAAGGAAGAAGACATATGCATTTATACTGTCATATAATTACTTATCTCACCAGTTCTTTCTGTTTTATCATGGTGATTAGAAATTGCAATCTGGGTTTACTTCCTTCAGTTTGAAGACTTTCTTTTAGTTTTTCCTATAAGGCAGATTTCCAAGCAATGAATTTTTTGGGGGGGAGTGGAGGGAAAGAAATATCTGTATTTTGCCCTCATTTTTGAAAGATAGTTTTGTTTGATATAGAACTTTTGGTTGACAGTTTTGTTTTTCAGCGCTTTGAATACGTCATCTCACTGCCATAGAGCTTCCATTGTTTCTGATGAGATATAAGTGATGTCTTATTGGAGTTCCCTTGTATGGATAAATTACTTTTCTTTTAGTGCTTCAAGATTTTCTGTCTTTAGCTTTCAACATTTCATTAAGTCTGTGTATGGCTCTCCTATGTTTATCGTACTTGGACTTGGTTGAACAATTGGGATACATAGGTTAATGCTTTTCATCATATTTGGGATGTTCTCAGGCATTATTTTTAAAAATATTTTGCTCCGTTCCTTTTTCTCTGACACTCCCATTTTGTGTATGTTACTGTGCTTAATTATGTCCCACAATTCTCAACCCCTCAGTTCATTCTCTCTGTTCTTTGAGTTGTATTATCTTATTGATCTATCTTCAAGTTTGCAGGTTTTTTTAAAAAATTTATTTTTGTCTGTGTTGGATCTTTGTTGCTATGTGTGGACTCTCTCTAGTTGCAGTCAGTGGGGGCTATTCTTCATTGTGGTGCACGGGCTTTTCACTGTGGTGGCTTCTCCTGTTGCAGAGCACAGGCTCTAAGTGCATGGCCTCAGGAGTTGTGGTGTGCAGGCTCAGTAGTTGTCATGCACGGGCTTGTTGCTCCATGGCACGTGGGGTCTTCCTGGACCAGAGCTCAAACCCATGTCCCCTGTATTGGCAGGTGGATTCATAACCACTGCGCCACCAGGGAAGTCCCTTGCAGGCTTTTTTGTTTTGTTTTGTTTTTAAAGTTCAGCAAGATTTTTTTTTTGATAGACATTGATGATCTGATTTTTAAATTCATATGGAAAGGAAAAGGACCTAGAATAGCCAAAGTTGTATATCAAACTTTAAAAAGGAAAACAAAGTTGAAGGACTAACATTACCTGATTTCAGGAGTTATTGTAAAGCTAAGTAATCAAGAGAGTATGGTACTGGTGCAAAGACAGACAAATAGATCAGTGGAATAGAATAGCAAGTCCAGAAACAAACCCGCACACATATGGCACACATATATGGACAAATGATTTTTGACAAAGGTGTAAAGACAATTTAGTGGAGAAAGGATAGCCTTTCAACAAGTGGTGCTGGCATAACAGGATAGGCATGTGCCAAAAACAAAAAAATAAACAAACCAAAACAAGAACTTCAAACCATACCTTGTACCATACACAAAAATTAACTTAAAATGGATCATAAAATCAAATGCAAAATCTACAACTAGGGCTTCCCTGGTGGCACAGTGGTTGAGAGTCCGCCTGCCGATGCAGGGGATGCGGGTTCGTGCGCTGGTCCGGGAGGATCCCACATGCCTCAGAGTGGCTGGGCCCATGGGCCATGGCCGCTGGTCCTGTGCGTCCGGAGACTGTGCTCCACAGCGGGAGGAGCTGTGGCGGTGAGAGGCCCGAGTACCACTAAAAAATAATAATAAAAAAAAATCTACAACTATAAAACTCCTAGGAGAAAACTTTCATGGCCTTGAGTTGGGCAAAAACTTCTTAAATATGACACCAAAAGCGTGGTTCAGAAAAGGCAAAACTGATCAACCGGACTTTATCAAAGTTAAAACTTCTCTTTGAAAGACACTTTTAAAAGAATGAAAGACAAGCCACGGACTTAGAGAAAGTATTTGCAAATCATATGTGTGATAAAGGACTTGTATCAAGAATACATAAATAACTCTTAGAACGCAATTAGAAAGCAAAAATATCATTTGTAAATCAGGCAGAGGAGTTGAACAAATACATCAGTAAGGAAGATATATGGTGGTAAATAAGGCACAAGAAAAGATGCTTAACATTATTAGTCATTAGGGAAATGCAAATTAAAACCATGAGGTACCACTATACACCTTTTTTTTTTTTTTTTTTTTTGCGATACGCGGGCCTCTCACGGTTGTGGCCTCTCCCGTTGTGGAGCACGGGCTCCGGACACGCGGGCTCAGCGGCCATGGCTCACGGGCCCTGCCGCTCCGCGGCATATGGGATCTTCCCGGACCGGGGCATGAACCCGTGTCCCCTGCATCAGCAGGCAAACTCTCAACCACTGTGCCACCAGAGAAACCCTACACCTATTTTGTTTTTTCTTTCGTAGTTACATGTTTTATTAATCACGTCTGAGAAAAGTCATTGATTTTCATTTTGTACAGCATTATCTTGTAAGGACAAGATACAGTAACAACTTCCAAGTTTTTGCATATCAGAGCTGAAACTGAAAGCATCTCCATAATTGAATTTTCACTTCTTATTTGTAATAAGTTTATCCTTAGGAGGATACTTCATAGTGTTTGATCACAGAAGAGTTTGGGCATTGCTATCACTCAATAATGTTAAGCATCTGTCAGGTTCTTTCCTATACTATATATTAATTTTTTCTCCGTTAAGCAAATATTTATTGGCGGTCTGTGGTTACACCTTTTTTTTTTTTTTTTTTTTTGCGATACGCGGGCCTCTCACGGTTGTGGCCTCTCCCGTTGTGGAGCACGGGCTCCGGACACGCGGGCTCAGCGGCCATGGCTCACGGGCCCTGCCGCTCCGCGGCATATGGGATCTTCCCGGACCGGGGCATGAACCCGTGTCCCCTGCATCAGCAGGCAAACTCTCAACCACTGTGCCACCAGAGAAACCCTACACCTATTTTGTTTTTTCTTTCGTAGTTACATGTTTTATTAATCACGTCTGAGAAAAGTCATTGATTTTCATTTTGTACAGCATTATCTTGTAAGGACAAGATACAGTAACAACTTCCAAGTTTTTGCATATCAGAGCTGAAACTGAAAGCATCTCCATAATTGAATTTTCACTTCTTATTTGTAATAAGTTTATCCTTAGGAGGATACTTCATAGTGTTTGATCACAGAAGAGTTTGGGCATTGCTATCACTCAATAATGTTAAGCATCTGTCAGGTTCTTTCCTATACTATATATTAATTTTTTCTCCGTTAAGCAAATATTTATTGGCGGTCTGTGGGAATAAGATACATCTAGGTCCTCTTTCCTTGGTATATTCACAAAAGCCTCTGAAACTAAATTTCCAAGTCAGGCCATACTAAGCCATGGCATAGTAAGTTTTCATCATTAACAGTTCTTTTTTTTTTTTTATTCAAACAGCAAGTCACAAAAATTATAATCATCCTCATCAGTTCACTCAGTCCCATGTAATTAATTTTTTTTTTCATCTTGATCTTCTGTTAGCACTTTTATGAATTCATCAGTTTTCCATTAGAGTTCAGAAAATGCTTATTCATTCAGTTCAGCAGTATAGTCAGTTACCAGAAACCTGTGCTTGTCAGAGTCTTTTCCATGAATTCCCAGAAGATGAAACACTTTTATAGGAACTTTTTTGCAAAAGCATCAGAGTACACCCAGAACTGTCTGTAAATGACAAAAGACTTAAAAATGACCATGGTTAAAGATTTGATGAAAGTTCATAATAATGCAATTGACAAGGAAATTTAGTTATTTCTGAGATATACATTTTAAAATAATAACTAGAATTATGACTGCTAACATTATACCAGAATATATAAGATTTTTAGGAATTTCATGTAATGTCTGAAACATTTATATTAACATATTTCTATACAAATAACCCAAAGGAAGTTTAGTATTAGTTGTTTTGTTTTTAAATTTTGAATTTTATTTTATTTATTTTTTATACAGCAGGTTCTTATTAGTCATCAGTTTTATACACATCAGTGTATACATGTCAATCCCAATCACCCAATTCATCTCACCACCATCCCCACCCCACCCCACACGGCTTTCCCGCATTGGTGTCCATATGTTTGTTCTCTACATCTGTGTCTCAACTACTGCCCAGCAAACCGGTTCATCTGTATCATTTTTCTAGGTTCCACATACATGCGTCAATATACAATATTTGTTTTTCTCTTTCTTACTTATTTCACTCTGTATGACAGTCTCTAGATCCATTCACGTCTCAACAAATGACCCAATTTCGTTCCTTTTTATGGCTGAGTAATACTCCATTTTATATATGTACCACATCTTCTTTATCCGTTTGTCTGTTGATGGGCATCTAGGTTGCTTCCATGACCTGGCTATTGTAAATAGTGCTGCAATGAACATTGGGGTACATATGTCTTTTTGAATTATGGTTTTCTTTGGGTATATGCCCAGTAGTGGGATTGCTGGATCATATGGTAATTCTATTTTTAGTTTTTTAAGGAACCTCCATACTGTTCTTCATAGTGGCTGTATCAGTTTACATTCCCACCAACAGTGCAAGAGAGTTTCCTTTTCGCCACACCCTCTCCAGCATTTGTTGTTTCTAGATTTTCTGGTGAAGCCCATTCTAACTGGTGTGAGGTGATACCTCATTGTAGCTTTGATTTGCATTTATCTAATAATTAGTGATGGTGAGCAGCTTTTCATGTGCTTCTTGGCCATGTGTATGTCTTCTTTGAAGAAATGTTTATTTAGGTCTTCTGCCCATTTTTGGATTGCATTGTTTGTTTCTTTAATATTGAGCTGCATGAGCTGTTTATATATTTTGGAGATTAATCCTTTGTCTGTTGATTCGTTGGCAAATATTTTCTCCCATTCTGAAGGTTGTCTTTTCGTCTTGTTTATGGTTTCCTTTGCTGTGCAAAAGCTTTAAAGTTTCATTAGGTCCCATTTGTTTATTTTTGTTTTTATTTCCTTACTCTAGGAGGTGGATCAAAAAAGATCTTATTGTGATTTATGTCAAAGAGTGTTCTTCCTATGTTTTCCTCTAAGAGTTTTATAGTGTCCAGTTTTACACTTAGGTCTCTAATCCATTTAGGGTTTATTTTCATGTATGGTGTTAGGGAGTGTTCTAATTTCATTCTTTTACATGTAGCTGTCCAGTTTTCCCAGCACCACTTATTGTATATCCTTGTATATCCTTGCTTCCTTTGTCATAGAGTAGTTGACCACAAGTGCGTGGGTTTATCTCTGGGTTTTTTATCCTGTACCATTGATCTATATTTGATATATCTATATTTTTGTGCCAGTACCATATCGTCTTGATTACTGTAGCTTTGTAGTATAGTGTGAAGTCAGGGAGTCTGATTCCTCCACCTCCGTTTTTTTTCCCTCAAAACCGCTTTGGCTATTTAGGGTCTTTTGTGTCTCCATACAAATTTTAAGATTTTTTGTTCTAGTTCCATAAAAAATGCCATTGGTAGTTTGGTAGGGATTGCATTGAATCTATATACTGCTTTGGGTAGTATAGTCATTTTAATAATGTTGATTCTTCCAGTCCAACAACATGGTATATCTCTCCATCTGTTTGTATCATCTTTAATTTCTTTCATCAGTGTCTTATAGTTCTCTGCATATAGGTCTTTTGTACCCCTAGGTAGGTTTATTCCTAGGTATTTTATTCTTTTTATTGCAATGGTAAATGGGAGTGTTTCCTTAATTTCTCTTTCAAATTTTTCATCATTAGTGTATAGGAATGCAAGAGATTTCTGTGCATTAATTTTGTATCCTGCAACTTTACCAAATTCATTGATTAGCTCTAGTAGTTTTCTGGTGGCATTTTTAGGTTTCTCTATGTATAGTATCATTTCATCTGCAAAGAGTGACAGTTTTACTTCTTCTTTTCCGATTTGTATTTCTTTTATTTCTTTTTCTCCTCTGATTGCTGTGGCTAGGACTTGCAAAACTATGTTGAATAATAGTGGTGAGAGTGGACATCCTTGTCTTGTTCCTGACCTTAGTGGAAATGCTTTCAGTTTTTCACCATTGAGAATGATGTTTGCTGTGTGTTTGTCATATATGGCCTTTATTATGTTGAGGTAGCATCCCTCTATTCCCACTTTCTGGAGAGTTTTTATCATAAATAGATGTTGAATTTTGTTAAAAGCTTTTTCTGCATCTATTGAGATGATTATATGGTTTTTATTCTTCAATTTGTTAATATGGTGTATCACATTGATTGATTTGTGTATCATGAAGAATCCTTGCATCCCTGAGCTACATCCCACTTGATCATGGTGTATGATCCTTTTAATATGTTGTTGGATTCTGTTTGCTAGTATTTTGTCGAGGACTTTTACATCTATATTCATCAGTGTTACTGGTCTGTAATTTTCTTTTTTTGTAGTATCTTTGTCTGGTTTTGGTATCAGGTGATGGTGGCTATTGAATGAGTTTGGGAGTGTTCCTTCCTCTGCAATTTTTTGGAAGAGTTTGAGAAGGATGGGTGTTAGCTCTTCTCTAAATGTTTGATAGAATTCACCTGTGAAGACATCTGGTCCTGGACTTTCGTTTGTTGGAAGATTTTTAATCACAGTTTCAATTTCATTACTAGTGATTGGTTTGTTCATATTTTCTATTTCTTCTTTTTTCTTTGTTCTGCAGCAGTGAATTCCACTATTCTGTCTTCTAGGTCACTTATCTGTTCTTTTGTCTCAGTTATTCTGCTATTGATTTCTTCTAGTGTAGTTTTCATTTCAGTTATTGTATTATTCATCTCTGTTTGTTTGTTCTTTTATTCTTCTATGTCTTTGATAAACATTTCTTACATCTTCTCTATCTTTGCCTCCATTCCTTTCCGGAGGTCCTGGATCATCTCTACTATCGTTATTCTGAATTCTTTCTTTGGAAGGTTGCTTATCTCCACTTCATTTAACTGTTTTTCTGGGGTTTTATCTTATTCCTTCATCTGGTACATAGCCCTCTTCCTTTTCATCTTGTCTATATTTCTGTGAATGTGGTTTTTATTCCACAGGCTGCAGGATTGTAGTTCTTCTTGCTTCTGATGTCTGCCCTCTGGTGGATGAGGCTATCCAAAAGGCTTGTGCAAGTTTCCTGATGGGAGGGACTGGTGGTGGGTAGAGCTGGCTGTTGCTGTGGTGGGCAGAGCTCAATAAAACTTTAATCCACTTGTCTGCTGATGGGTGGGGCTGGGTTCCCTCCCTGTTCATTGTTTGCCATGAGGTGACCCAAAAATGAAGCCTACCCAGGCTCTTTGGTGAGGCTAATGGCGGGCTCTGGGAGAGCTCACACCAAGGAGTACTTCCCAGAACTTCTGCTGCCAGTGTCCTTGTCCTCACAGTGAGACACTGTCACTCGCCGCCTCTGCAGGACACCCTCCAACACTAGCAGGTAGGTCTAGTTCATTCTCGTATTGGGTCACTGCTCCTTCCCCTGTTTCCCAATGTGCACACTACTTTGTGTGTGCCCTCCAAGAGTGGAGTCTCTGTTTCCCCCAGTTCTGTCAAAGTCCTGCAATCAAATACCAATAGCCTTCAAAGTCTGATTATCTAGGAATTCCTCCTTCTGTGGCCGGACCCCCAGGTTGGGAAGCCTGATGTGGGGCTCAGAACCTACACTCCAGTTGGTGGACGTCTGTGGTATAAGTGTTCTCCAGTGTAAGTCACCTACCCAGCAGTTATGGGATTTGATTTTATTGAGACTGCACCCTTCCTACCATCTCATTGTGGCTTCTCCTTTGTCTTTGGATGTCAGATATCATTTTTGGTGAGTTCCAGTGTCTTCCAGTCGATGATTGTTCATCAGTAAGTTGTGATTCCGGTGCTGTCATAAGAGGAGATGAGAGCACGTCCTTCTACTCTGCCATCTTGAACCAATCTCCTATAATCTTTTAAGTATGAATTTTTCAAGATATTATCTCAGTTTTTTTCCCTCAAAGTTTCTAGTTTCTAAGAGTGGAGTTATCCATGCACAGTTTTACACGTTTTTATATAAAGCTAGGAACTGAAGAATAATACAAGTGATAAAATTTAAAAAAAGACAATGCCACATTAATTTTCACTGACCATTATATGCTAAAATAGGCAAAGTAGCAGTTTATGCTTTCAGGAGATCTAACTGCATTTTATACAACGGAAAACACTAATTTAGAAGGTATCGAATATGCTATATCCAGCCCAAAGAATTCATGGTTACTGAAATTCTCACTTCTCAATGGGATGAAATCCCAAGGAATCCTAGGTTACTGGGGCAATTTTTTTTTTAAGGTAGGTGGCTGTCTATTACTTGTCAAGGCAGTCAGCCTGATTCCAGGCTGTAGAAGATAAAAATTGTTTGGGTTGTTTTGGGGCAGTTTAGATCATGCCTGAAGGTGGAAAGTAGTTCACCACTAGTGAGAGAGCTCAGATGGATTTATACTGTCATAAGAATAACTATAGGATTTACCAGGGAGCACTTCTGTAATTTTCTCTGTGCTAACCCTGACTACTCCCATGCTTTCCAGTTTTTGCCTCTCCTCTTCCTCCCCACCTCTGAGAAAGTAGCTGTTAATCCAATTGGTCAGAACCGTATGTTGATTAGGCCAAGTTGTTAATGGGCAGGACTAAGAGACCTTAAATTCAGAGCCTATGCCTCTTCCTATCACCCTTCTCTGCTTTAACAGGAAACAAAGCATGGCTCCCAGGGGTCTCTCTTGGTCTTTTACTCAACGACTGGTTTTAAGACACAGACCTACTAGAGAATGGACTTGAGGATACGGGGAGGGGGAAGGGTAAGCTGGGACAAAGTGAGAGTGGCATGGACATATATATACTACCAAACGTAAAATAGATAGCTAGTGGGAAGCAGCCGCATAGCACAGGGAGATCAGCTTGGTGCTTTGTGACCACCTAGAGGTGTGGGATAGGGAGGGTGGGAGGGAGGGAGACGCAAGAGGGAAGAGATATGGGGACATACGCATATGTATAACTGATTCACTTTGTTATAAAGCAGAAACTAACACACTATTGTAAAGCGATTATACTCCAATAAAGATGTTTTAAAAAGAAAGAAAGAAAGAAAAAAGATATATGCTCTTTTCATCTTGGGAAAAGAGAGAGCAGGAACAGGAAGAAGGATTTGAATCTTTATGCTTCAACTCAGCCTTTTTCAAAATTCTATTTTGAATATTGAATATCGAGTGCAGCTACTAACTGAACTGTAACACAATGTCTCTCTGCTGCTCAGAACTTCCACAGTCCCCCAGGAACTCCTCTGGGAAAAATCATCATTTGTGGAGTTAGATTTGGACATTCTTGTGTTCTTACTATTAATTTAATAGCACTGAAACCTCACACATAACCTCTAATACAGAAGTGTCTCTGAGAACAAAGTAAAACTTGAATTGGAATATTTAAGCACATGAGTCCCCCTTGCACTATTTAAAAATTTGACTTCAAAAGAAAAACAGATATACCAGTTCATTTTGATCTAATTGTGTTATGAAATTCTCTCCCCCTTGCAAAAACTATTTTAATGGACCCACTCCATAGACATTAAAGAGAGTCATTCAAGTAGTTGTTCAGCACAAAGGCAATGTATCATACCTTCTGTGGAATCTGGGCAGGGGCCAATACAATCATGTTAGCTTTTCCTTCTGGAAGGTTTTGGACCATTGAGCCCAAACTAAATAATACAATGCCATCTTCTCCAGAGCTTTGGACAACTTTTTGATTTCCTGAAAAGAAATAATTTGCTGTACTACAAAGGGGCATCAGCATAGAGAGAAAGAGAGAGTTTTGTTTGTTTGTTTCATTTATTCTTGTTTTAGTTTGTTTGAAGGAAATGAATATGTATATTTCTAAAGAAAGAAGTATTGTTAGAATGCCTCATCTTCTAACATGCCAAACCTTAAACCCCCTTGGAAAAAGATGTGTAATATGAAATCTATTTTCTTTAATCAATGTATAATCATTGACTACTAGGCAAGTATGGTGATTTATTTATTACTTATCAACAAGAGACAGCAGTAAAGTGAAAGTTTCCAGTGAAGAACATTTTACGTTGTGACAGCACAGGTTTAATTTTCTTAAGTGAGTTTTGAAAACAGTGTAATTTTTATTCCATGTCTCAAACAATAGCAGGACCAGGAATTTTTTTTCTAGTTATGTGTTAAATAATGCTAAGTTCCAGCAACAATGACTTAGTAATTTGTCCCAGGATGACAGGATTGTGACCAAGTAAAATAGTGTGCTTATTAAAACACGAGGCTTGCTCACCCAGACAAAATTCAAGACCTGACCTCACTGTGTCCAACAATCCAAAGTTATGCCTTGAACTTTGCCCAGTCCCAAACTGTTCCTTACTTTACAAATTCTTCCTCGATATCACCAATCTGGCCCCAACACCTTAGAATTATCTTCCCCTGACTTTCCTCTGCTGAAAAGTAATAAAACTCTGTCAAAGTGCTGTTCTTGTTTCCTATAATAAGTCAAATAAACCTAGCCTTGCTTGATCAACAAGGTATTTTTTGTTTGTTTGGATTTTTTTTGGTGTTGTTTGGAGGAGTTGACAGAAGACAAATATTTAAAAGGACCTGAATTCCTAACAGAGAATCTGTCTGTAGCTCGGCTTCTTGAGATTTTATGTCATTCTATGTCCAGTGTATTTGTTACTGAATTGGTCTACTTTTCTTCTTGGCAGTTTTCAGGATGTCTCTTTTGGTGTACAGGCTTTCCTGATTATAAAGGCTACATATGATAATATAACCTGATTATGAGGTTACATATAATTGCTTTGGTAAAAGAACGAAAGTGCTCTTGTTAAATCATCTATATATAAATAAATGACTCTGAATTTGTTAATCACAATTTATTATTTATTTATTGGTGTTTCAAATTCCCAATATTGACAGGTTCCCTAAATTTAATCCTCAGTTAAGATTCTGATCTATTAAACTTCTGGTGATATTACATTAATTGACTGAAAGAGAAAAAGACTGATGAAAGCAATTTTCCTTATCTTAAAATATTATTTCCTTTTTCTTTCTACCTCATGCTCTGATAACACTGGGCATGCTATATTAATTTCATCTCTCTTAAGGAAATAGCTTTTCAAAACTTCCTGTAGTTTTTTTTTTTTTTTAACTTCCTGTAGTTTATTTCTCTCTATTTTCATTCAAAACCTAATGAAATTACAATATCAAATATTATCATTATTTTTATATGGGATGTTTAAATTTTGAGTATAAATTTAATTTTACTTCTGATCATGGCCCAGATATTTTAAGGGAATTAATGCTATGACTTATAATGAATGTGACAGATTTTGCCTGTAAATTGTTTATTTTGGGTGGATTTTACTCCACGAGAGTGTGATTTATTGGGTAAAACATCTGATCAGGCTATCTATGAACTAATTGGGGCTCATGACATAACGTTATGGAAAACTTTCATTTACATTTTAAAATTTGTAGCCTATTGTGCAGGTTAATACTAAACTAGGCACTTCCTCTCTGATATCTACTTTACTTTATTTGTTTCCAAGCCTAGCTAGTGAGGTCAGGCAGTTTACATGATTGAAATAGAGCTATATCTTTATGCATTACTGGATGATTTTTAATGCACCACTACAACCAATTCCTGAGAGAGGCTTATTTCCATGAATTGTATTATCAGGATACAATAATTTCTGTTCTATTTTGTGCTGTGAAGTTCTTTGATCTCAAATATGATGAGAACAAATTTTTGGGAAAAAATATCATGAGTTTGCCAGTATGACACATACACAAGTGCATATATCAGAAGGAATCCCTCCAGTCTAGATACTAGTGAGACTGCTTAAAGCTTCAAATACAATTTTAACATTTTCTTCTTCTTACTTTGGTTTCTGAGACAAATTCCTTTTGTCAAAAGGGGCACTAAGAAATTTGTCACAATAGCTAATATTTATCAAGCACTATGTCCTTGGCACTGTGTATGAGCTTTATGTATCCAGTCGATTCTTTTTATTCTTAGTAATTATGTTCTATAAAGTTGCCACAAACATGTCATTTGTGAGTAATGAATCACTGCTCCTGGTTTCACCCAAGCTTCTTGTCGCAACATTTTTGTCAACTGCTCAACACATAAGCTGGTTTTATGTGTGTTTCTGTTTTAAGACACCTTGTTTAACATATATTGTTGATTCATCAACACTGAACTCATAGCCAACAGTGCTATAACTCATGGAATGGAATGAAGATTATCTGGCAAACATATTTTCTTCCTAAGGCACATCACAGCCTTCTTTTCCAGAACAATAGAAAACATGTCAGCACTCTCCTTGGGGGGCCATTCCAAACAGCGACATCACCAACAAAAAGCACTCAAATGCAAAAATGTGGCATTAATTAGACCTGAAATGGACACTTATTTACAGTAGGAGAGCGGCAACAAAAAGGCAGAGGATTGCCTTGTTCAATGCTTAACTGGGAACATGCACGTCCAGTGAGTAACTTTTTTGCTGCTCTGTATATAGCTATGAATGACCATGAAGTACTAAAAATATTGATTCTGGGGTTACAAATAAATTTTAGTGAGTAGGAAAATTTGAAAATACAGAATCTGTATATAATGAAGAATTACTGTATTAGACCATTTTATTCTCACACCACTCCAATGAGATAGGTAAGTAAACCCCCTCCCTCATTTTTCTTTTTTTTCTTGTGCATCCATATTTTATAGGAAAGGCACTACCGGCAGGATTTGGCTTTTGTATATTTCCTAGCTATCATAGTACCATATATTAAAGCACCAGATTCCATAACCTTTGAATACTCTCACATATTTCCACTTTTAATATCACATTATCAGAATTTAATTCTTTTAAATACCTCATTGCAATTTATTTTAATAAAATACAAGAGATAAGCTCCCACATTACCTCAGTTTTATGCATTTTGTGATTTGTACTTGATTGTAAATAACTATTTAACATTTATAGTTTTTCTGGCTGACCAGTCTATAATATCCCTAAGGACTACAACTGTGTCTATCTCATTCACCCCTCCTTCTTCATTTCGGAGTGTAGAATCTGGTATCTAGCAGACAAAGAATACACATTTGTTGAAAAAAAATATAATTTCTTTTGTGTTGGAAGACTTTTTTATAGTGGCTATATCCACACAATCTTGCATTTCTCTCTTACTTTTCACGACTGTTATGTAGCTCAGAATGTTCAGTGATAATAAAACCTGAAACACATAATAGGTGAGGGCATGGTGTGAAGAAATTTTATATATTGTCCGTTTCTTTTCCATAAGACAGTATTTGGACTGGGAATAGAAAACTATTCAAGACACCAGTTTACCTTAGGCAGTGGTTTGGCAGGTTTGCTGTGGAGTCTTCCAACAAATTCAAAATTTGGTAAGAGTGGGTGGAGAAATTCAAAGTCCCAATAGCTACTTATCAGTCAAATATCAGTTTCCCCCATCAATTCACACAATTTAGTGAGTCTTCCTGAAAAAGAAAATAGGAAAATGAATATATGTAAATTTGTATCCATTTTTTCTTAGAAGATATAGCAATAAAGCTTCAAGTCTGTGTTGGTCAAGATGAACAAATAATGCCAGTGTTTTATAATTTAAACAAACGTATATACAGAAAAAAGAGAAGGAAAAAAATACATGTTAAGTGAGAGACTTACATAGCTTACAATAACTTCTCCCCTCTGCACCTTTGAACCCAGGTTCAAATAATTGTTAAAGATTAATTCTTGTTTTATGTATTACATGTTCAAGGTAACTAACAGATTTTAATTCTAAGTCAATATCTCTCTGTAATTATTTAAGTATGTGATGAATATTACATTCTAAATGGTCATTTTCCTGCATAGCATTGTGCTTGTATCACATTGATGATATTTGTGCATTTTTACTTAATGCTCTAACATTTTAAACTTTTGTTTTTTTTTAACTAACTGAGCATCCCCATCTTCCAAGGATGACCCAGCATTGTGTGACTGCCATGGACCTACTGGCAGGCAAGCCCCTGGTGCTAATAGGTTAGAGAGAGGCTTCCAAAATGGTGTTTGCCAGTGTTAGCATGGTAGAACAAGATCCCCAAAATGGCTGCCACCAGAGTCTCCATCCCTAGGTGGAGTCCCAGCTGCACAATGCCTCTCCAGGAGACTCGCCAAGATCAGCAAGTGGGTCTCACCCAGTTGCCTTTTTAACTACTGCCTCTTCACTGGGACTCAGACTGTGTGAGATTTTGTGTGCACACTTTGAGAATAGAATCTCTGTTTACAGGGTCTCCTGTTCTCTCGAATGTAAGCCCGTCTGGTTTGCAAAGCCAGACATTCTGGGGGCCTGTCTTACCAAAATGGGGAGCCTGAAGTGGGGGCTCAGACCCCTTTCTCCTGGAGGAGAACGTCTGTGGTTGTGATATTCCTCCTGTTTGTGGGTGGCCAACCCCAGGGTGTGGGTCCTTGTTAGACTGCATCTCTGCTCCTCCTACTTGTCTAGTTGTGGCTCCTTCTTTATATCTTTAGTTGTGGGAAATCTTTTATGCTAGTCTTCAAGTTGTTCTCAAAGATAGTTGCTTTCTGAATAGTTGTATTTTGGTGTGTCCATGGGAGGAGGTAAGTTCAGGGCCTTCCTATTTCACCAACTTGATCTCACCCCCATAGAGATTGTTTTCTAAAGATTATTAATGATTTTCCACATTAAACAAGGACCTGCAGCATGATGAATTTGCACTGTTCACACTTATTTCAATCTGGTCTCCAGTGTCACTTAGCTAGCCACCAGAGAATAAACAGGTTACTCATAGGAAATTGAATTTCCTCTAGGAGTATAGAGAAAGGCAAGAAGAGAAACCTCAGTGGTTTAAGAAGCTTCCCTAATGATGCATATATCACTAAGAATGAATAACCTTCCCTTGCATAACTTAAAGTCTCACACTTTCTTGTATGTTTTAAAGAAGAAAGCTTATTGTGGGACTAAATTCTTGGACCATCTGTGATCAAGAAATGGCATGATGAATGAGGTGCACTAAATGAAATGATGTCTTTCACTTCCATCTCTATGTCATTTATTTTTTCTGTCCTAGGAAATTTGAAACATTCTGACTGTATCAATTACTACAATCTAATATAAAGGGAAGGCTGCTTGATAACTGCCTAGAAAGGATAGGAGGCTAAGGAAGTATCACATGATTTAGACTGTGAAGTGTTTTCCCATATCTAAACTTGTCTCTTTGGTCTCCAGAAAAATTATAAATACTGGAAAAGCTAAAAATAAATATTATGAACAAGTGGGAATGAGTGATAAAGGAGACTCACCTGCCCAAAGCTGAAAAATATTCCTTTAGTGTTTATAACTTGGTCAAAGGATCTCCTTTGTTAGTTTCTATTCCTAGAATAAATCAGCAATGCTGTGATGGCTTCTTATTCAAGGAATGACAAAAAACTTCTGGAAAGTCAGACTGGAACACTGTCTTGGTTGTAAAAGTCTATTTGTGTCAATCGCTTTCACCTCTGTCCCCTTATTTACCTACAATTTCTCTAAGCTTTGGATTTTACCTACAATTTCGTGGCTTTGGATTATTTGCTTAGTCATATTCTCACAGACCAATGCACCCTCCCCATTCACAGCCCAGCATTCTACCTTGATTGTTATTTGGTGCCCTGTTTTCCTTCCCATTTCTGTGCATGTGCTTATTATGGTATCTCATTTAGGAGCTTATTTTCTATGACTTATGCTTCCTGATTAATTTTTATCTTAGAAACTTTGGTCTTTGGGTTATTTGTTTAGTCTTTTATTCCAGATAGGCCTACTCATCCTCCCACTTCATTCACCAACCAGCTTTCTACTTTGATTGTTTGGCATTTGATGCTCTGTTTTCCTTCACATTGCCTTGCATGCCCTGGCAATGGAATCTCATCTAAGAGCTTATTTTCTATGATCTGTGATTCTTGATTAATTTTTAGCAGAATTTGTTCCTGAGACGTTGACCTTGGCTCTATTCTCCAAGCCACTACGTCCTATAACCTCATATACTATATATGTAATCAAAGTTTAATGTTTATATAACTCGGATATTTATTTCCTTTGTAATTGTAAATTACCCTTTTAAATATTCTTAGGCATTGAGAGTAATTATGAATTTCTGTCAAGGATGGTTAAGATCAACTTGGAAGGGATACTTTTCTTAGGTTTCCAAAATTTTTACAATACTTCCCAAACACAAAGATGCTTTATATGTATCTATGAGTAAATGGTGGTGAGTGAGCATCTCTCCTGGCAAAAATGTTTGGTTAGTTCAGCGGTATATGCTGACTATGGAGAGTGTTTGTTATAAAGACCACCAACATCAAGAAAAACTAATCTTCTTGGTCTTCTGTATTGCAGCACACTTGGTGCTTAGCACAATGTTTCTCCAAATCGTACATGGAGTTTTGAAATTACAGTCTCATGCTTTTCTTTCAGTTAATGCAATATACAAGTGCTTAGGTTCAGGGGCCAGACTGCTGTGTTTTAATCCCATCTAGATCACTTCTTCCCCAAGAGAACCTGAGTAGGTTATCTTACTTAAGTTTCCATATTTATAAAATGACGAGAATAATAGTGCCTATGAACAGGATTTCTATATGTCTCTTTCATGAGTTAATAAATGTAAAGGATGTAAAAGATTTCCTGGAGAAGTGTAAATTCTCAATAAATATTTACTAATTTCCTTCTGTGCTTCACCCCCCCTCAAACAAGAAGAAGCTCAATAAATATTTATAGTTGAATGAATGTACTCACAGAATCAAGATTAGAAATCATCCAGATATGAAAAATATTCTGGAACTTTGCCTTTTGCTTCATTTTTCAAACTGTAGTGTTATAGAATCAGAAAGCAGACATTGATAATTCTAATATTAATCCCCAGTGTTTTAGGTTTGCTTAGCAAATGACTTTTAATCCATTGAGAGGGAAGGAGTAATACTAGATAATTCCCAGAGACAACTCATCCACACTAAGTAATTTTCCTTCTTAATAGATAGATGATGGAGATGTTAGAGATATTAAAATAATAGAAGAACTGAATCTAGAAGAGAGATATCAGAGACTTTGATGCTGAAAGCTGAAAGGAACTTAGGTATAAGTTCATAAAATGTTTAATTTTTTTTTTTTTCTTTGCGGTACGTGGGCCTCTCACTGTTGTGCCCACTCCCGTTGCAGAACACAGGCTCCGGGCACGCAGGCTCAGCGGCCATGGCTCACGGGCCTAGCCGCTCCAGGGCATGTGGGATCTTCCCGGACCGGGGCACGAACCGCTGTCCCCTGCATCGGCAGGCGGACTCTAAAACGCTGCGCCACCAGGGAAACCCTAGAAATGCTTAATTTTAAAGACAAGTAAACATAAAGTTTACACAAAGTGTCATACTTTCTTGTACATGAAGTAGATTTTTTTTATTACACCCAGGTTTAAAATTATATTTAATCATGACTGACTTTCACTTGATTTTTAAATATATTTAATGAAGTTTCTTACTATAGTATATTAAAAGTGGCTACGTAGTCTTTGAAACTCCTCCTATTGACAGGTGGAGGCTACTTCTTCACCTTTTGAATTTGGGCTTGTGTTGTGACTTGTTTTACCAATAGAAGGTGGCAGAAGTGATATTGTGTGACTTCCAAATCTAGGCCTAAAACTTTCATACAAACTATTCTAGAATTCTTCGGTCATGTGAAAAATTCCAAGCTTTTCTGTTGGAGAGGTCACTTGGAAGAGACAATCATAGTATCCTGCCAATCTGCCAAATCCCAGCCATGAGAGTGACACTTTCTTGGACTGATCCACCGCAGCCAAGCTGATAACTAACCGTAGGCTAATGAGTAAGCCCAGACAAGCCTCAAAGAAGAAACATTTCCCTGAGCCCAGACCAAGTTGCTGATTCATAGGATCATGAGCAAATGATACGTTTGCTCTTTTATTTTATTTTATTTTTTATTATTTTTACATCTTTATTGGAGTATAATTATTTTTTTTTTTAAGGAACCTCCATACTGTTCTCCACAGTAGCTGTATCAATTTACATTACCACCAACAGTGCAAGAGGGTTCCCTTTTTGCCACACGCACTCCAGCATTTATTGTTTCTAGATTTTTTGATGATGGCCATTCTGACTGGTGTGAGATGATATCTCATTGTAGTTGTGACTTGCATTTCTATATTGGCCTGTAGTTTTCTTTCTTTGTGATGTCCTTGTCTGGTTTTGGTATCAAGGTGATGGTGGCCTCGTAGAATGAGTTTGGGAGTGTTCCTCCCTCTGCTATATTTTGGAAGAGTTTGAGAAGGATGGGTGTTAGCTCTTCTTTAAATGTTTGATATAATTCCCCTGTGAAGTCATCTGGTCCTTGGCTTTTGTTTGTTGGAAGATTTTTAATCACAGTTTCAATTTCAATGCTTGTGATTGGTCTGTTCATATTTTCTATTTCTTCCTGATTCAGTCTTGGCAGGTTGTACATTTCTAAGAATTTGTCCATTTCTTCCAGGTTGTCCATTTTATTGGCATATAGTTGCTTGTAGTAATCTCTCATGATCTTTTGTATTTCTGCAGTGTCAGTTGTTACTTCTCCTTTTTCATTTCTAATTGTATTGATTTGAGTCTTCTCCCTTTTTTTCTTGATGAGTTTGGCTAATGGTTTATCAATTTTGTTTATTTATGATCTTGTCTTTCTAGTGGGCAGGTCCATATCTGGTGGTGTGTTTTGGGGTGTCTGTGGACTTATTATGATTTTAGGCAGCTCCTCTGCTAATGGGTGGGGTTTTGTTCCTGTCTTGCTATTTGTTTGGCATAAGATGTTCAGCAGTGTAGCTTGCTGGTCGTTGAGTGAAGCTGGCTGCTGGTGTTGAGATGGAGATCTGTGGGAGATTTTCGCCATTTTATATTATGTGG